>NC_045429.1:399832668-400147168 GCF_902635505.1 Sarcophilus harrisii | reverse complement strand
CTGAGACCATGTTTATATCTATTATATCATGATGTCTTCAGGAAAATAAGGATTTAAAATTTTATAGGTTAGGAGTATTCTGAAGAAACAGCTTTAATAAGTCAGTTTCCTTTTTTAAGTATGATGTCCCCTATAATAATCGATCAATGTATCCGACAAGCATTTATTAAGTGTCTACTATATGTCAAGCATAGTGCTAGTTTCTAGAGTTAGAAATACTAAAGTAAGGTAGTCTCTTCCCTCAAACAACTTAAATTCTATCCAGGAAATTGTTGTATTTTTTCCAAAAAGATACAACATCTTTAAAATGGGCAAGCTGAGGTGATTGCTAGGGTCCTTTCTAGCAAATATCCTTGAGTTACCATGGAAAAAAGGGTAAAAGGGAAGGAGGGAATGAATGTTCATTTGAAGACATATATTTAAATCTGTGATCCTGAAGAAGGATTACATTTCTATTCAGCTTTAGATGGTACAACAGAGAACAATGGGTGGAAAAATGAAGCAAAATGGTCTCCAAGGGAAAATAAACAAACAAAAACCTTCCTAGCAATCAGAGCTGTAGGAAAGTGGAATGGCCAGTTTATGGGTAGGGAATGGGTTCTGCCTTATTTAAGGTCTTCAAGTAAAAGGTGGATGACCACTACTTATATGGGAATGTTCTTATCTAAGAACAGATAAAACTAGGTGCTTTCTGGGATCTGACTCCAAGATTTTGTGCTTCTCTTATAATTCTAAGAACTTTGAGTTGAATTTCTTCAGTTTCACAAGTGACTCACCTATACAGAACTCTCAAAAGTACTACTCACAGCCATGAAGACCCAATACAAGTTATCTCACTTGGGAAGAAGTAAACCTGTTTCACCAGTTGACTTCATCTCTTTTTCCAGTAACCTGGAAAAACAAACAAACCTGTACTAATGCAAAACCTATTCCCCTGGAGGTGTTGGTTGGGTGGAGTGAGAAGAGTGGTATTGTTGGAGGAATCAGTTGTGACCTGTTTGGAAGAGATGAAATAAGTTGAGGCTTAAACTTCACAGGGGGATCTTTGAAATAGCAAGTTCAAAAGAAAGGGGATTCACTGATGTAGATCAGGGCTGATTAGAGTTCATTTGGAGAAAAGGAGCTATAGAAATTTGCAAGCATTGACCTGATGCAGGCTGAATTATGGAAATTTTGGTTAGATTTCATTTTATTTTTCATCCCAGCAAAACTGAAAAAAAAAAAAAGGTAGGGGTTACAGAGGAAAAAGGAATTTTAACTGTTATGCAGGAAAGAGGAAAAGGGAACACATAAAAATGAATTCAAACTTAAAACTTTAAAAAGATAAGAAAAAAAATAGATGACTCTAAGCGGCAATAGAAAGGATTGTTTTAGAAGATATCCTTCTTTCCTCTCTCCCTCTCTTCCTTCCTCCCTCCTCTTCTTTCCTCCCCTTTCCTCCCTTCCTCCTCCCTTCCTCCCTTCCCCTTCCTCCTTCCTCCTTCCTCCTCCTTCCTTTCTTCCTTCCTTCCTTCCTCCTTCCTTCCTTTTCCTTCCTTCCTTCCTTCCTTCCTTCCTTCCTTCCTTCCTTCCTCCCTTCCTTCCTCCTCCCTCCCTCCTTCCTCCCTCCCTTCTCTCCTTCCTTCTCTCCTACCTTCCTGCCTGCCTTCCTTCCTGCCTGCCTTCCTTCCTTCCTTTTTTTATTTTACTTTACTTTTACTTTAGGTAAAAATAAATAAAGGACTCCAAAATTCCAAAACATATATTTAAGGAGGTTTAAAAGGCATACAATTGGAAGGAAACTTAGAGGCCACTGAGTCCAACCCCTTCATTAGGAAATCCAGGGTGGTTACACAGATAGTTTTTGAGTCAGGATCCCCTTTCCCCCTTCAATTCAAGAAACTATTTGACATGTGTTACTGCTTCACCAATCTTAAGGAAATTAACAAGGTTATATTTTACAGCTGTTTTTCAAATTTCAAAAACTATGAGCTTTGTAAAAGTTTCAAGACAGGAGCAATTAAATACATGGTAACTTAACTATTCAAATGGATATATTACTCTCTGATTTAAATGTTAAATAATAGCAATTTAGAACTGAAGAACTATTAGAGATCATCTAATATAGCATCTCTATTTTGCAGATGAAGGAAATGAGGCTCCAAGACATTACATGATTTGCCCACGTTTCCTAACTTTCGTTCTTTGTTATTTTTCCATTATACCATTATACTTTGCTAGGCTCAGTAAAATGAAAGTTGAGTCAGAGTATACAGAATTATCAAGTGATGCAAGTGTAGGTGACAAATTCTTTGGAGGAAAGTTCAGGAAATATGGAAGAAATGATTTATTTAATCAGAAATTCCTTGCTACTTCCCTTCTTTCCTAATTTACCACCCTTTTTCTAGCCTTCACTGATTTTATAATGGGAAAGGACCAGAGAGGTGAATCCATTGCTTTTCTCTTTTTCCCACCTCTCTGCCTCCCACTCCTGAATGGGAAAAATATTTTCTACAAAATTACACAAGTAATCAGGGGAATTATATTTTAGCATTGGGCGCCATTTGCCTCGGCCCGCGAGGCAGAGTGTGTGGACCCTGGAAGAAAAGAGATAAGGGCAAGAGAGAGGGGACTCGCAAAATGGAGGCAAGTCAAATCCATCTGATCAAGCCTCCCTTTAATGGGTGCAATAGTACAGATATATATAGCATTGTTCAAACACAGTACAGGGTGGGGGTCCTAGACAAAGAGTTGATATCCCGCCCAAGGATGAGCTTCTCAGATGTTTCAGGTGGCAGGAAGCTCTATGATGTGATTAGGGGATGCCTAGATATCTGCCTATTCAAAGTTAGGATGTGATTAGGAGATTCCTATTCAGGAAGTCTTTGGTATAATGTGCTTAGGAGATTCCTATTCAGGAAGTCTTTGGTATAATGTGCTTAGGAGATTCAAGGTTGGCCTTATGCGGCTGTAGATTAGTGCCAGCTCTCCACATGATACCTGATATAGAAGTCAATGCTTTTGCATGGCTTCATGATAACATTTTAAAGCAATGGAACTTGTTCATTTTTGTATTTTCAGATTTTTTCCCTCCAATGATATGGTTGTTTCCCCTGGATATGTATATATATCCAGCTTTTGTTCCTCTTAGAGATAGACATCGGTGTATTACTTTAATGTTATACCTAACAAAACTGTAACTGTGATGTGATTTACTATCTTGCCCTGTCAGGGAGAAGCCCAACTATTATTAGATATAATCAAATTCCCATACTATCCTGTTTGAACAGAGTGATTGTAAGGATGGAACTCTTTTGGCTATCCCTTAAATTTCTGTGTATCTTTAAACAACCTTTGAGATATTGATTAGCATATCTTTAGACAGGTTTGGGATTTGGTCTGCTATGTCCATTCCATCTGGCTCTTTGATACTTCCTCTGAGTTCGAGCCTTTACTTTGAGAAATCTCAAGATTATATTTCCTCTACAAAAGTCTGATTATGATGAAGATCTTTGCTACGTTCTTTTCAGGACTAAGCCCATTATGATCTATTTTCTCTCCCTCCTCATAGTGCTTTCCTTTTAATGGTGTCTTTCTCCTTACTCTGGCTAACTCTACTTAGTCCAGCGATATGCTCTCCCAACTCTATTTCATTTTTGCCACTACTGGTGTTTATATTATCCCTTCATTTTGTCTATAATCTATTCCCCTAATTAAACCTAACTTTTGCCAAAGAGAATGGCCACTGTGAATTGGTCATGTTTATTTTGAATTAGGAATTGCTACCCTGACCCCATCAACCAAAGATGGAAAAATATAACAGGGACCCTTGATCTGCATGAAGATCACTATCTGGCATGCAAATTTTTGTGAATAAAATACCACCTGCTGAAATGTTGGATTTAGAATCATAATTCTACCTATGACATTATGTGATTGAAAAAAATCACTTATTCTTTCAGGGTCTTTAATCATTTGTAAGATAAGGATAATAGGACATATGGGATATTCAGGGAGGACTAGGATCTTTGTTGTGAGGTCTTGCTGAGCCTTTTATAAGGTTGTTCATCCATCTTCTCTGTCTACCTTATTCTTTTAGCTCTCATCTGTGGTTTCAAGAAGCTGTAGCATGTGCATGGCTACACCTTGGTAAAACTATCTTGTCAGGTGAGCTAGACCATGTTGAGGACAACTGACAGGCTTCAAACCTGCCTATGGGTTAGGGGGATGTCTACTCCAGTCATGTGGAAACTTCCCTCAGCAGAATGGATAGATAAGAATAATTTATTCTAATGATTACAAAGGAGGCTAAAGAAGGTATGGTGGAGCACTTAGAGCTTGGTGAGTTATGGAAGATACCAAAGTCATCATTGCATCCTGGGCCATTGCCAGTCATCTTGACTTTTGTCTTCCCACTGGACTTTGATGACTGTGTAACTCTGCCTCACTTAAATCCAATTCATATACAAGTCAAGACATCACGCTGTGATGTCAGAACAAACATCAACAATAGCAATATCTGTGGGATCTACCAAGGCTGTTGTGAGTCTAGAATGAGATGATGTATGTAAAACATTCTGCAAATCTTCCTACAGACTTAAGTCTAGAACTGTGATTTCATCAGAGAACTTCCTGTGTAGAAAGTCTACCATTATAGCTCATAACCTGCTATGCAGGTCTTAAGCAATTCACTGGGGCACTGAGAGTTTAAACGGCTTGTCTGGGGTTCACCTAACTAGTGTGTGTCAGACAGGACTTGAATCCAGATCTTTGTGACAAGAAGACTAATTCTCAATTCTCTATGCCATACAGCTTTAGTACAATGTCTAGAAGTATAAGCACTTTATAAGTGCTTTATCTATATTCTTTCTAAAAATTTCCTTTCTCCCCTCTCCCACATTGATGGAACCATTTCCCCTTGAAATCTTGGAAACATTTCTGAATCACCTCTCATTGCCTAGACTCCCATATCAAAGCAATTAGTAAGGCACGTTAACTCCACTTTTACAAGATGTCTCACAAATATTTCCTGCCTTTCTACTCCCATTACAACCCCTCTAGCTCCAGTTCTTATCTTCTTCCTTGGGTCTTTTGTCTTTCATCCATTCTTCACAGAGCTCCCAAAATAATCTTCTCAATGTACAGATTTTATTATGACACATCCCTACTCAAAAGCCTTCTTCACTAATTCCCTATTGATTATAGGATAAAATCTAAGCTCCTTAGCCTGTCATTTAGAGCCACACAGGATATAGCTTCAATTTATATTCTAACATACTATTCTCCTTCATGGTTGGTTGCTGTCCTTTGTTCTTCAAAGACCAGAATGACATTACTATGTTAGAAGAGTTAAGTTACAATGTGTCCGACTGTGACTGAACAGACCTATACAAGCTCTGAATGTACACATCAGGCACAAATCTCCACAGGAACATTTGGGATGGACTCTCTAACTTTGTACCTCTTACATTTATTTTGAGCTACTTTAATTTTGATTTGCTCATAGATCACAACACCTTCTCCAATGAGAGCATACCATGCTGAATGGTCCTTTGTCACTGTCTCCCATGTGATGCAATCAATTCTAAAATTCTTGAGATCCTGAGAGTGTTTTGACACAAGCACCTGTCCTGTGTGAATTCTCCATAAAACTTTTTGGCAAACATATGTCTGACATTTGAAACAATGTGGCCACCCCATCAGAGTTGCACTCTGCATTAGAGTTTGAACACTTGGTACTTTAGTTCAAGAAGGGACCTCAATGTCTGGTATCTTATCCTACCAGATGATCTTGAGAATCTAAATGGAAGCAATTCAGTTTCCTTGTATGGCATTGGTGGACTGTCCAGTTTTCACAAGCATACAACAATGAGATCAGCACAACGGCTTTGTCTTCTCAACCAAATTGTATGATTAGCTTGTTTTTCCTCTGTGCATTTCACTAGACCATCCTCCATGCCTCCTTATTTTTCTGTGGTTGTTGAATACTTTTCTTCCTTCAAGGCCTAGTTCAAGTACCATTTAAAGTTTTGATCCATATGGACATCCTAGATCTTCCTAGCAGATCAGTCTTTTCTCAAAAGTTGTTTTGAACATTGACTTTTTATTCTATCTCATTCTATTTTGCATTGTATTTTTTCAACTTAGTTTCTGTTAGTCTCAGTTTCCTCATCTGTAAAATGAGAATAACAATAACTTCACAAAGATATTGTGAAGATCAAATGAGGTAATATATATGAAGCACTACCTATCTTAAAGTGCTGTAAAAAGCCTTCCCTCCTTTCAGCTTCCCTTTATGTGAATTTGAGCTCCTTGGAGGCAGGGATTCTTTCCTTTGCTTGTATTTCTATCTCTAACACATAGTCAGCAAACATTTATTGCATTTATTAAGGGCATACAGTGTGCTAGTCACTGTGCTAAGTGCTGGAGATACAAAGAAAGCTAAAATACAGTTCTTATTCTCAAGGAGTTCACAATCTAATGTGGGAGACAACATGAAAATAACTATTTACAAATGAGCTACATACAACATAAATGGAAAATAATTAATAGAAGGAAGGCACTAAAATTAAGAAAGATCAGAAAAGATCATGTTTCCTATAAAAGATGAAATTTTAGCTGAGTCTTGAAGAATATCAGGGAAGCCAGGAGGTAAAGATGAAGAGGGAGAGCATTCCAAACAAAAGGATTGATAATGAAAATGCTCTGAGTCAGGAGATAAAGTATCTTGTTCCTAGAACTGAAGCCAGAGTTACTGGATCAAAGAATACTTGGAAGTTAGGGTGGGAATAAATGTAAAATATGAGAAGATTAGAACAGTGTGTGTGTGTGTGTGTGTGTGTGTGTGTGTGTATGTGTAGGCAGGTTATAAAAGGTTTTGAATATTAAACAGAAGGCTTTATATTTGATCTGGAAGGTGAGAGGGAGCCACTAGAGTTTATTGAGCAGGAGTGTGCATTTAATAAATTGTCTCTGTCACTTTGTCTTTGCCACTCTGAGTATCTCTATTCCTTTCTATCTGTCCAGCCATCTGCCTGTTTATCTATCTATCATCTGTCTATCTATCTATCTCTGTATCTGTTTTTTTTATTTTGAGTACTATTACTACTACTAACATAATAATATATTATTATATATAATAATAATAATAAATTGAAAATAAATAATAATAAATTTTAATTAAAGATGGTGTCATTTTTAAATTTTTGTATCTCCAGCATGCAGATCAGTGTAGTCAAGCACATAATAGATGCTTAATAAATACTTGTTAGATTGAATTAAATCTGGAATTTAATATTTAATAGTAATTGGTTGGGTTCGCATTACTGATAAGGAAATAGAGATAACTTGATTCACTGAAAAACTGGTAATTAGTTCCATAATGAGATTAGGGATATAAACAGTGATTATTCACCACAAGATTTAGAAATCTTTATCAAGTGTGGTTTTGAGTTTCAGATTAATACATGATGTTGGATAAAATGAAATATTAGCATAAGTAGTTTTAGCCAGAGGTCACAGAGAGTCATAGAAGGTAGGAATAGAAAGGAAAGGAATCTTAGAGCTCAAGAAGATTAAGTCCTTTCTCTCAGCACTGGGATCTTTCATAAAATCCCTAACAGGTGATGTTTTTTTACAGCATCATTGATGGGGATCCCGTGACTTATTGAGACTATTTTGTTTTTGGATTAATTTGATTTTTTTTTTATATTTAAAAACACCTACTTCACTATAACTTTTGTCCAGTTACATTGGTACTCTCCGGTACCATTATTCTTCACCCTTGAAAAGTGGGAGATTATATCCAATTCTTCTATGTGATAGCCCTACAACTATTTTAAAATACTTTTCATCTGTTTTCTAAATTTTTGTTTATGCAGGATAAATATCTCTATGTTCTTTGATGGATAATAATAATAATAACAACAATGATAATAACATATGATTTCAAGTCCACTCACCATTCTTCTGACCTTTATATTTGCTACAGGTTTTCTATTTTTCTTTCCACAGTATGCCACTCAGCACTGAATATACTACTCCAGGTGTGATTTGGCCAATTAAGAGGAACTATCCTTCCCTTGTTCTGGATATTATTGGAGCAGTTAGCTGGTGGTACAGTGGATAGAGTTCTGGGTTTGGAATCATACAGAACTGAATTTAAGTCCTTCCACAAATACATGCACAGACACTTTGATCCTAGAAAAGTCACTTAATTTGCCTCAGTTTTCTCAATTCTAAAATTAGAATAATAACAGCATCTACTTCATAAGGCAGTTTGGAGGATCAAGTGGAATAAGATTTGTAAAAAGTGCTTAGCACAGTGCTAGGGACATGGTAAACACTATATAAATGAGTATTCCTTTCCCCTCCATATTACTTGGGGTAACTTATGTAACCCCTCTCAGATTCAGTGTCATAATAAGCAAAATGGATATACATAGCAGCAACAACAGCAGCAACAAACTACTACTACTACTACTACTACTACTACTACAACTAGCACTTCATATCATTGTTATAAGGATCAAGTAAAATAGCATATGTAAAGTACTTTTGCAAAGACACTGAATAAAAAGATATTTTTGCTTGTCACTCAATAAATGTGGGAATATTATTTTTGTTTATAATAATATGACTGTAATTTGATATTGTAAGAACAGCATGGCATCGTGAATTGAGAGTTAACTTCAGAATGAGGAAGTCAACAAGTCAAGTCAAGTGTGTCTAACATGTGCCAGAACCCTGGGTTCATCTCCTGCCTCTGACACATGCTGGCTATATGACCTTGGTGACCCAGACAACTCTTAAACGCTCTAAGTTGCAAAGCGTTTTGCAAAGCATGTACTGATTTGTACCAATAGTTTTCTTATCAGGAACTCCTTATACTACTGAATATAGAAGTTTTGTCCAGAAAAAATTGCTATAGCTTTTTTGGCAATAATTTCCTAATATTTAGATATTTGAATGAGCTGGTGGTAAAAAAAAAATCCTGGGTTTTTCCACAGGAACTGTTCTCTAGTCACAGCTATCTCATTATTTTGGTAGACTTTTTGGACCTATGAGCAGGATGTTATATTTATTCTTATTAAATATCACCTTCTTAGATTCTACTCTACTGAAATCTTTTTTTTTTTTTTTTTTTGGTCTTGTTTTTTCCTAATGTTTAGTTAAGACACGTAACTTCCACAAAATGGATATTATACCTTTTTCTTCCTTCAAATCACTGAGATAGTTTTTACCAGGTTGTTGCACATGCTACAACTTCTTGGAACCACAAAGAAGAGTTGGACAAATCAGGTGAACACCAAAGATGGATGCGCTGCCCTAAAAAAGGGTTCAGCAAGTCCCCACCCCAGAGGTGCTTGTCCTCCATGAACACTCTGGAATTCGAAGGCTACAGTTATTGTAAACACTTTGTCTGTGTCTCTCTGTGGGAAGTTGATTCCATTATACTAAGACTGAGTGATTAGGGCTCAGAAAAAAATAGTAAGTTCATTGAGAAAGCAGAGTTTGCCAAAGGTAGAGGCTACAGAGTTGATTTTTAATTGGATAAATCCATAATATTCTAAAACTGGCACTGATTCATAGGCAGAGTCATAGTTATATTTGCAGAACACAAGTTTTTCTACTCCCTGGGAACTATATAGAACTTGGAACTTTCTAGTATTTCTGCCTTTCAGGGATGGATAAGCAAAACTACTTTCGTGATGATGGGAACTCCCAAGTTGCATTGAGATTTATAGAATAGGATCAGGATGCTGGCTAGCATTGCCACCTAGTGGTTCAACTTGAAATTCAGGTAGTCTTGTAGTTTTGTAATATTTCAAAGGGAAAATAAGATTGCATGATTGACATTTTAATGATTGACATCGTTAAAATTTCAGTAAAAATATATTTTCTTTCCTTTCTACCTTCCCCTAATTGAAAAATATTATTAGAATCATCTTTAGCTCATAGGATGAAGAGAAGCCAATGGTTCTTTCTTTTTTAGATCCGCAAGTTCCAGGTCATCAGCCAAATAAAAGTTATCATGGTAAATGGCAGAGGATATCTCGGTGTGCTCTGAGGTTGGAAGGAGTGGTGAGAGCCTCATCCATCATATATACCAAAAGGACAATATCAGTTCCTAGTAGAGAGTTGATAACTCAGTTGTACCTTGTCTATAACTTCAAGTTTGATTCTCTGCCTTTCTCATGAAATCCCAAAGGATAGAATCTGGGTCCAAAATTGTGGACCACTAGTCTGGAATGGTTTTCTAAGAAACATCTCTCTGACTTACTCTTCAAGGGTCTCGTGGAATCTTCGTGTTTGGGTCCCATATTTCTTAACTTCGTTTTTTATTATAGCTCTTTATATACAAAATATATGCATGGGTAATTTTTCAACATTGATCCTTGCAAAAACTTCTGTTTCAACTTTTCCCCCCTACCCTCCACCCCCTCCCCTAGATGGCAGATAGACCCATACATGTTAAATATGCTTAACTCCTTTTAAAGTTAATGTTTGGGGTCAAGGTTAATTGAAGATATCATTCTTCTTTGTCCCCCTTTTTTCCCTCTAATTTTCAGGCTTAAACTTGGGTTAAGTTATGAGTTGGTATAAGGATTCAAGTTTCATTGAGCTAGATCTATGGTTACATTGGACAAATTGAGAAAACTTATAGATTTTATGCAAAGTTTACAATCTTTTCCTGGATTTGGTTGACAAAGCTAATGGAATAATATGCTGTGAAGCAGTTGGAAATTTTTTTCTTTCTTTATTAACCTCTACCTTTTTCATTTTTAGAAGATTAAGTGGAACTAAAGCTCCCTTCTCTACTCCATAGAAGGTCAAAGTTCCTCATTCATGCCAAAGATATGTTTCACTTCCACCAAATTGTGAGATTTATGCAAGATTAGAATTAGACATTCACACTTATGTTGGACTTTATTTGATCTCCTTTGTCACAATGAGAAATATAAAATGCATTAATGATTTTGAAAGCCATCATCCATGATCTTGAAAAACAAAACTATGGATTCATTTTTATACAAAAAAGATAGCTATTTGATTCCCAAATAATAGAAAATAAAGACATCTTATAGAAGATTTAATGTGAAGTTTTCATTACAAAATTGTATGATAACTTTTGACAAAAGGATTGAGAATAAGGGAATTATAAGGGATAGGACTGGACTTGTGGAGTAAGACACTAATGCAATGGGGTTGCTTAGGTTAATTTCCACATTCCCACAAAATCAATGAGGGTTGTTGTGTACCAAGTTTGTGGAACATATATGGGATAGTTTGAATTAAATTTATCTTTAAGTGATTTGACCTGGGATTTACCAATGAATCTGTAGGGACAATCAGTATATAAAGACAGCTCTAAGACTCTTGAGGAGAACTCCTGTGACTCTAGGGAACTTCCTTGTCAATTGCTTTTAACTCTTTTTTTGGGATAAGATGTTTATCTGCTTTTATTTATTTATTTTTGTAACCTGCCTTGAATTCTTTTCCTTGGAAATTATGGAATCGGTTTGTGTTAATTAAGTTGAATATCTGAACTCTTGGACTCTGAGATGATCATGTCATTGAATGTATAATAATATCCAGCACATAGTATGTGCCACATTCAAAATTCTTAGAGAGTTAGATTTAAGTGAATACTTTGGTTACTCTTAAGGGAGAATCATTTACTTTTTTATAGAAAGGAGAGTATTATGATTCATCATCCAGTTTTTTCTCTGAAAGGTTCTCAAAAAATGAAATGCTGTTACCAACTTGGTAGTCTTTGGCAATTTATAGATCCTCTTTGGATCTTAGTTTTCTCACTTGTAATAAAGTGGGTGGAACTAGAGAATAATATTTATTGAGGACTTTACAGATTCCCAGTGGAACCTTATTACTTATGAATGGCAAAAGTGTTGTTTATCTAATCTTATTTGATTCTTATAACAAAAATAAAAGGAAGATATTGCAAAAATTATTATTATCCCCATTTTCCAGATAAGTCAACAAAGGCTTAGCGAGCTTAAGTAACTTGCTCTTAAAGCAAAACAAATAAAATTTGCTAGAGGTGTAATTTAAATACAGATCTTTCCTGATTTCAAGGTCATTGCTTTTTATATTGCAATACCCTGCCTCCTTTGGTGTCAGTTGTCTCCCTTGATTTTAAAAAGTGTTAAGAAACTCACTGGAACCGTAGTGGTGAAGTATCTTGGGTGGCAACTGAGGCAGGCTAAGAAGCAAGATTGGTGGTACTAGAAGAGTTCTCATGTGGGTTTGATGGACAGTTGGGAAGATAAATCTCTCAGCTTGCCATCCAAGTATTTAGGCCGTGTTGGGGAATTTTTCAGCTTAAGTTTCTAGAGAGTCTAGAGAAAATCTCACTTATCAGTGGGCCTACAAGACTGGAATTCAAATAATCTGAGAGTGGTAAGACAATACCGCTTTATTCTAAATTAGTTTAGTGAGACACATACTAGAATGTGATACTTCAACAAAGGATTAATCTTGTTTTAAGTAGATCTTGTGCCCTAATATCTAGTCCCTTCTCTAAAGGTTACCACAATCAATCAGCAGCATTCTGTAATAATTTTGGATAGAAAGCTAGCACCTTTCAAAGGGATGAAATGGTAGAGGAAGGGGAAACCAACAGGAAAGAAATGGGAAGTTTCTGGGGGAGTATTTGGAATGTAACTGGCAGGGTCTGTTATCAGGATGAGAAAATATTTGGTGTTCAAACGCAGGAAAGAAGAGGTGGGGATCAAATATTTTACAATTGTTAAAGAAATCTATTTGATCTAAATCAGTAAAGTTGAGGGAATTATCAAGAGAAAGCTACAGGCATTTCTTATCCAAGGACAACAAATAGTTTTTACATCAGGGCATCAAATCATCTGCTTTACCATGTCCTGGAATAACTTGTTATATTTTATTTCTCCTTCAACCTTTCAACTCATTTTATAATAAAGTTCACTAGTCTTCCCTAGAGTTCAGGTCCATTTGGCACCTGTTCCTCATTTTTGGGTTGCTGAGATAATCCCTGTCTCTTGCTGATGTTGCTGTTAATGGAAATTAGGGTGGAGGAAGAGAGCCAGGAAGAACACTCCCAAATCTACCAGGAGAAGCTAGGAAAAGAAGCAAAGTCTGTTAATTGAAATCCCTTTGAAGCTATTTTGTAAATCTGTCCTTGATTTCCCTATGATCCAAGGAAAAGGTCCTACCTCTTGAGGGTTGGGTGATTAGGGGGAATTAATTTTCTTTACTGGTAGGACAAAACAAAATTAAACCAAAGAAAACTCATACTTTGCCTCAGGCATTCTACCTGCAGAAGCAAAATGTACATTTTACTGATTGAGGTTTTTCTCACTTTAAATAGTTCCCTTTCATTAATTGGTAAGTGAGGTTGTGATCTGCAGCTCTACCTTCAATGTATATCAGTCACCCAAATGTTGTCTTGAAGAACCTATTGTACTTTGCTGTGAGATTTGTGTAAAAATAGGGAATATTTCCGCTAGAACAGAGTAAGAAATAGAAATGGTGAAAATCATTTTAAGAGTGTCATAAGCAAGAGAAGGCCCCAAACTTGGACAGGAGTATATCTTATCCTTGTTAGATGAGCAGTTTGAGAGACAGAAGAATGGTATTCTTGCTGTTCTTGATGGATTTACTTCTGATGGCATTAGCTATTGTGTGTGTGAGAAATGAAGGTAAGATGTTATATAAGCCTTGAATAGATGCTGTTTCAGTTTCAGATATCATCCCTATTGTGATGGGGGTATGGTGGGTGGTGGAGGTGGAAAGGCAATACATGTCTCTAAATTTCAGTTGTCCCATGTGCAAAAATGTTTGTGGCAGCCCTTTTTGTAGTGACAAGGAATTGGAAACTGAGTGGATGCCCATCACTTGGAGAATGGCTGAATAAATTATGGGTATATGAATGTTATGGAATATTATTGTGCTATAAGAAATGATCAGCAGGATGATTTCAGATAGACCTGGAGAGACTTATATGAACTAAATCTAATATAAGCTAAGTGAAGTGAATAGAACCAAAAGAACACCCTACATGGTACCAACAAAATTATACAATGATTAATTTTGATGGACATGTCTCTTTTCAACAATGAGATGATTCAGGCCAATTCCAATAGACTTGTGATGGAGAGAGCCATCTGCACCCAGAGCAAGAACTGTGGGGACTAAGTATAGAATATAACATCGTATTTTCACCTCTTTTGCTTGCTTTTTGTTTTTTTTCTCATTTTTTTCCCTTTTTGATCTGACTTTTCTTGGGCAGCATGATAAATGTGAAAATATGTATAGAAGAATTGCATATGTTTAACACATACTGGATTATTTGCAGTCTAGGGGAAGGAATGGAAGGAAGGGAGAGAGAAAACAAATTTGGAAGACAAGGTTTTGGAAGGGTCAATGTTGAAATATATTTGCATATATTTTGAAAAAAAACTACTATTAAAAAATAAATTTCAGTAATCCTTGGGAAAAAAACTCCAGTTGCCTCAGCTTAGATTTTTTTTTTTTTTTGCTGAGGCAATCAGGATTAAGTGACTTGCCCAGGGTCACACAGCTAAGAAGTGTTGAGTGTCTCAGATCAAATTTGAACTCAGGTTCTCCTGACTTCAGGGCTAGTGCTCTATCCATTACTCCATCTAGCTGCCCTACCCCAAGTTCTGATGATTGCTAAGTGACTTTTTAGTTCTAATGAAGCAAGGAGATAAAATGAAATTTGCTAATAATTTCCTTAACACTTGAAGCCAGTCAATATTTATTGCTTTGAAAGGCACTGTTTTAGACAAGTGTTAACAAAACAAGCCAATATAAATTACCATAGGATTACAGAGCCTCATTTGTCCTTAGTTGCTGTATTTTCTCCACTCTGTCTGGATCCCTGGAGAGTGAATAATTTATGTTCTAGTCTACATGCTTCAATTTTTCTCAGTTACATGATCAAACTGACCTAACTGGTTGAGCACATCCTTGTAAAAATTTTTTTTTTGAAACTCTATGCTCAAAGATCAGTTCAGGAGAGGCGACAGTGGCAGGTTAAATTCCTGGCATTCCATGGAGGGCGTCTACAAATATTTGACTCCAGATACATAATTTGTTACCATGGCCTCTCCCTAATTAATGTGTAAACTCTCCTGTTACAAATGTACAGTAACTTATTAGTTTTTCCATTTTACCACACCTTAAAGTAACTGTTGTACATTCTCTTGCCTTACTGTTTCCCCAATAAATAGTACAACACTTGTCTATATGACTTCATAGGGCTTTTTTTTTTTTTATCAACTCAAGAAACTAATATTTAACCTGAATGTCAGGGAAAGACAGAATTTAATTTAGAGATAAGAGACAAAGAACCATCACACTTCATTATTTTGATTTTATCTAAAATCCCCAACAATTCAATGAAATATGTTATATATCTCCTAGATAGTAACAGAGAAAATCATAATTTTCCTTCCAACGTCTTACTAAGATTGTAGGTAATAATTATAGTTCTTTAGAACAAATAGCTTTAGCCAGAAAGAACCAGATGAAGAGTTTCATCCTTTAGAGATTTATCTCCACTTTGGATTCCCCTAGCCCAGGCATTCTTAACCTTTTACTTTTTTGGATATCCCCTAACCTATCCCCTTGACTATTTGGTGAAGCCTATGGATCCCTTCTTGAAATAATGTTTTTTAAATGCTTAAAATAAAATATAGAATTACAAAGGAAGCCATCTATGTTTTAACATATTTGCCAAAATATATGAAAAAAGCCAAATTCATGGTCCTCAGGTTAAGGACTCTCTGGCAATGACTCCCACAAAGTGCTATAACCCTTTTACTTTCAAATTATGGTTTTGTCCTGGACTGTAAGAGAGCCAGTAGTCTATCCATACATGCAGATAGGATGACGATTATCCTTGTACAGTTCTGGCTAGATTCTTCCCTATCTTCTGGCAATTGAATTAGACATCATTTTACACAGTATCTATTTTCTTCTTTTTAAATCTATTTCCTTCTTGTTCAAGGGTTGGCAAGATAGATTCAATACTCAAGTGGGAAAGCACTGCAGAGGTCATTTAATCCAATGCATCCTTTACCAAGAACTTTCATAACATTTGCAACAGATAATTAGCTGGCAAATGCCTCAAGAACTTTCATAATACAGAAATCACCCTTCCCTATGTAGTCTATTTCCACTTGTGGATAGTTCTAATTTTTAAGACATCTACTCTTTCCTTAATCCTGAATATAGGAAAAGGACCTAGTTTTTAAAAAAATATTTATTTATTTATTTTTTAATTTTAATAGCCTTTTATTTACAGGTTATATATATGGGTAACTTTACAGCATTGACAATTGCCAAACCTCTTGTTCCAATTTTTCCCCTCCTTTCCCCCACCCCCTCCCCCAGATGACAGGATGACCAGTAGATGTTAAATACATTAAAATATAAATTAGATACACAATAAGTATACATGATCAAACCGTTATTTTGCTGTACAAAAAGAATCAGACTCTGAAATATTGTACAATTAGCCTGTGAAGAAAATCAAAAATGCAGGTGGGCAAAAATATAGGGATTGGGAATTCAATGTAATGGTTTTTAGTCATCTCCCAGAGTTCTTTCGCTGGGAGTAGCTGGTTCAGTTCATTACTGCTCCATTGGAACTGATTTGATTCATCTCATTGCTGAGGATGGCCAGGTCCATCAGAATTGGTCATCATATAGTATTGTTGTTGAAGTATATAATGATCTCCTGGCTCTGCTTGTTTCACTCAGCATCAGTTCGTGTAAGTCTCTCCAGGCCTTTCTGAAATCATCCTATTAGTCATTTCTTACTGAACAATAATAATCCATAACATTCATATACCACAATTTATTCAGCCATTCTCCAATTGATGGGCATCCACTCAGTTTCCAGTTTCTGGCCACTACAAAGAGGGCTGCCACAAACATTCGTGCATATACAGGTCCCTTTCCCTTCTTTATGATCTCTTTGGGATATAAGCCCAGTAGTAACACTGCTGGATCAAAGGGTATGCACAGTTTGATAACTTTTTGAGCATAGTTCCAAGTTGCTCTCCAGAATGGTTGGATATATTCACAATTCCATCAACAATGTATCAGTGTCCCTGTTTTCCCACATCCCCTCCAACATTCCGCATTATCTTTCCCTATCATTCTAGCCAGTCTAACAGGTGTGTAGTGGTATCTCAGAGTTGTCTTAATTTGCATTTCTCTGATTAATAATGACTTGGAGCATCTTTTCATATGGCTAGATATAGTTTCAATTTCTTCATCTGAGAATTGTCTGTTCATATCCTTTGATCATTTATCAATTGGAGAATGGCTTGATTTCTTATAAATTAGAGTCAATTTTCTATATATTTTGGAAATGAGTCAAAAGGACTTATTTTTACAAAAACATTTATAGTAGCTCTTTTTGTGGTAGTAAAGAGCTGGAAACTGAGGGGATGTCCATCAATTGTGGCCGGTAATAGTAATAGAATACTGTTGTCCATAAGAAATGTCAAGCAGGTTGATTTTGATAAAACCTGGTAAGACTTACACAAGCTGATACAAAGTGAAGTGAACAGAACCAGGAGAACAAAGTAACAGTAATACTGTATGATGTTCAACAGTAGATAACTTATTTATTCTCAGTAATATAGTAATCCAAGACAATTTCAAAGGACTCAGGATGAAAAGTGTTATCTATATGCAGAGAAAGAATTGGTGGAATCTGAATGCAGAATGAAATATACTATTTGTTACTCTCTTTCTTTTTTCATGTTTTTTTTGGAAGGGGGTCTATTTCTTCATTCACATGATTAATATGGAAATATGTTTTACATGATAGCACATATATAAGATATCAAATTGCTTATCATTTTAGGAAGGAGAGAGGTAAGGAAAGGAGAAAATTTAGAACTCAAAATTAGAAAAATGAATATTAAAAGTGTCTTAATTGGGAAAATATATTTAAAAAAATAAATTTAAAAATTTTGACTGCCTCCCTAGAACTTCCACCTGTTGTGACAGTTTTGCTCTCCAGGAACAAGGAGAAAAATCCAATTCTTCCAATACTTGAAGATTTTCATGTCTCTCGCCTTTCCTCTAGCTAAGTCTTATCTTTTCCAAATTAAACTTCTCCAGTGCCTTCAAGGGATCCTCTATAGCATGGTTTTCAGCCCTTGGATTCTCATGGTTGCCTTTTTGTGAACATATTTCAGTTTATTAATATATTTCTTAAAATGTGCCATGCAAAATTGGAAGTAATGATTCAGGAGAGTTCTGACCAGGGTAGAGTATAATGGTATCATTATCTTTCTCATTCTAGACACCATTTCTCTCTTAATGAAATTTAAGATTATGTTGGCTTCTATGCCATATTTTAAATTCATATTAAGCTAGGCAATGGGGTTCAGTGGAAAGAACCTTAAGTCTAGAGTCAGAGAAACTGGACTCAAGTACTGTCTCTGATGCTTACTATTTGTGCTACCCTGGTTAACTATTTGTGTTACCAAGTCATCTAAAATCCATGGTGTTTAGTTTCTTCATCTGTAAAATGAGTTTGTGGGCTAAGTTGGCCCATTCACTAATAAATAATGGTCTTAAAATTCTCAGTAATTTTTATATAAATTGACTAACATACTTCCTAATCATAGGAACTGTATAGATGATTTTCTAAACCCAAGTGTAGGACATTTATCTCTATTTAATTTCATTTTTTATTAGTTTTAGCTTATAATATTAATCTATTCATATAAAAAGTCTTGACTGTCATTAAAATTTTAGCCTATGGGATTCTACCTATCTTTTCTCTGAATGCTTTAAAATCTGGTTTCTCCGAAACTCTAGATTGTATAATAGACTGCTTAGCTTTCCAATTTTTATTAGCTAAGGATTCAATACTTCCACTCAAGTTTCTTTTAATTTTCTTTCTTTAAAATTTTTTAACTGAACTTAATAAACTTTAAATATTAATAAACTTAATAAACATTGAAAAAAATAAGCATTTCCACATATAGTGGTTAAGGGGGGGATTATACAAGAAACTGTGGATTTTTATTCATGTAAACCTTCCTTGATATTATTATTATTATTATTATTATTTTTGTATAAGGCAATTGAGGTTAAGTAACTTGCTGAAGATCACACAGCTAGTAATTGTGAAGGGTCTGAGGGAAGATTTGAAATAAGGTCCACCTGACTTCAGGGTCAGTGTTCTATCCACTGTGCCATCTAGCTGCCCCAGTCATACCATTTTCATTTTAGCAAACTTTTGATAAAGTTTGAGGTCCAGCATAGCAATTTTTCTTTGTTGTTTTTCTCTACATTTTGAAAGGTAAAATAATTATTAAATCAAGTCAAGAATTTATCAAATTCTCTGGTTTTAGCAGAATGGATTTTTAGCAAGTCATTGTAAAAGCAAATGAATCCTGCTTCATCAACACCTACAGTTCATGGCGTAACATTGAAAAATCTATCCTTCTCAGGGTCTGGTTGCTTTATGGGGTCCTTTGACAAATGAGAGCAAAATAACTTACTGACCCACATTGGACTTAGATTATTGGTTGACTCTCTTGAAAGAAAGATCATAGTGACCAACGGCCTTATTTATTTAGCATCAGCATGACTGAGAAGTTGAAGGACTCTGGCTTTACCTTTTTTGTATTGACCTTTGTTAGGGGTTTTGAGCTTGTGTGGTCAATCTGTCGGTCATTGCTCCCAAATATGACTGAGCTCTGAGATTGTTTTGGATTCTATTTGTCTTTGATTGGTTCATAAAAATTCTAATGGCTGATTTTAATTCCTCTTTTGAACCCTAATAGTTCATGTCTCCTACCTTGATCATCTCTAATCAATATCCTGTTTTCTATTCCTAATGGGCTGCTCTAATTACAATGATCAGAAATCATGTCCTCTAGGAAGACTCAATTTCTGATCATCATTAACTTGAAGTCACCTTTATAAAAATATTACTATTAAGGTTTTCATTTGTTGTTCAATATTAGTATTACTAGATAATATAAAAAAAACAATAGTAATTATAGCTGCAGTTTTTGGGATTTTATGACTTTTCCCCATGAATTGTAATCATACCGATTTCTGTTTTATTTTGTTAAAGAGTTAGTTAGACTTAGTATTGAAAAGCAGACTTAATCTAGAAATGTTGTATAACTAATCCATTTCTCCCCTGGTGTTTATTACCATATTAAAGTAATATAATTATTTTGATACTTTCTAACCTCATCTTACTGATAGGTAGATTGTCAATGATTTATCTTTTGGAAATCAATCACTTTTTAGGTCATTCTTTAGGTGACCTTTAGTGGTTTAAATCAATTTTTTCCCTACATAAGTTAGGAAACTAATTATAGGTCTGGCCAGAGCCATTGTGATTGTGATTGTATCCCACATAAAACCCAATTACTTCAATTGATTGGCAAAAGAGATTTAAGGGCAAAATGTCTATTACCTACTATTGTGAGATTTGAACTAATTTCGATCTTGCATATAAACTTTGGCACCTAAAAATTTGTGTGTGGAAGTTGACTTTATTCCTACTCAATTGCTCAATGTCATGGAAATTCCCAGGAGGTCAAAGACCCCTTGATCACAAAGATTTCCTAAGATCATTAACTGAGAGCATGATTAAATATTCATTCTGTCAATTCCATTCCTTGAAACTAAAATTGTATTTGATAGGGAATTAAATTAACCCTAAAATTCCACTAATTCTCAAATGTGTTATTAAAGGGAGCTTGGTGTAGTGAATGGATATAATTATACATGTGTATGTATATATACATGTGATTATATATATGTGTGTATACATATATGTGCATATATATACACACACACAACAGTTAGTGAGCTTCTAGAAAGTGGTAATCATCAAGAATTAGGATGATTTCATAAAGAAGCAGTTATGATAGAATAACCTTAATTCCTTTTTTAAAGATGGACTTAGGATGGTTCCTGATCCTGTTCTATTTAACAGTTTTGAAGGCAAGAATAGACTGATGTTGATAGAGAATTGACCTTAAGAAAGACCTGAGTCCAAGTCTTGCCTTTCACAATTATTGGTTATATGAAGCTAATCAAGTCAAATTACCTCCTAGTGCTCCCCACTTAAGACAATTTTTTGAATTTATTAATTGTAGAATAGTTGTCGATTTTGGTAGAGGGAATGTCCTCACTATGAGTTCTAAACACCAATTAAAAAGTTCAAAAACTTCAAAAAATTATATCTATTTAGTAGTTTTACCAATTATAGTATAATAATAATGGTATAAATGGTGTTTAACAAATTTGCAAATGATGGAGACATCAACAGAATCAAGATTCAAATTTAAATGACAAAGCCAGAAGTCAAAGAAACTTGGATATTGATTTTCAGAACAAATTTATTAAAATAAAATGTAATAGAGATAATGGGGGGTAACTAAGTGGCACAGAGCACCAGCCCTGAAATCAGGAGGACCTGAGTTCAAATCTAGTCTCAGACACTTAACACTTCCTGGCTGTGTGATTCTGAGCAAGTCACTTAATCCCAACTGCCTCAGCAAAAAAAAAAAAAAAAAAAAAAAAAAAAAAAAAAAAAAAAAAAAAAAAAAAAAAAAAAAAAAAAGAAAAGAAAAGAAAAGAAAGAAAGAAAAGTAATGTAAAAAAAAAATGTAAAGTTTTGTTCAGCTGCACAAATACAAGATGGGTAAGGAACCTTGACTCATAGCAATAAATCTGAAAAAGATATGGGAATTGGGCTTGTAAGCCAAAAATGACATATGACAACCAAAAAAAAAATGTAATATTAGGCTTTACCAGAGAGTTGATGGTCCTTATGTACTTTCCCTTGTTCAGATGACATTTGTAGTGTTTTGCTCAACTTGGGGCACTAAAGTTTAGCAAGGATATTGCTAAAAAGTGAAGACATCCCTGAGGAAAATCTCTTGGATTGTGAGGACCTAAAAGTCCTGCCATATATTGTGTGGTTGAAGAATTAAGGGTGATTAGCCTGAGGAAGGGGGCACCTAGTGTGAGATACTTTTTGGTTTCTAATTGAAAGAAGGATTATATTTGTTGTAAAAAGTCAGAGTAATTTGTAAAAATTACAGAGAGGTAGATTTACATCTGCTGTTAAAAAATATGTCTAAAAGTGCAGTAGGCTGCTTTGGGAGGTATTCTATCATTTAGTGGTCCTCAAAATAATATTGGATGACCACTTCTCAGGTATGTTGAATAGGAATTTTTGGTCAATGATAGGTTTAATTAATTGGCCTTTGAGATCCCTTGAAAATTTGGGATTGTGATACTTTGTTTAGATTTTTATTTTTGGTATTTTTAATTTTACTATTTCCTTCTGATTCTTCTTTCACAAAAGTCTTTCTCTAATTCTTCATTATGGCATAAAGGCAGACCAGGGTCCTTTAAGGAAATGCCAAGAGATTTCAGGCTCTGAAATGTCCTTCCAAATTTGAGTATGAGACTTCTGTCCATGGATCAGTTAAGCTCAGAGTGACTGAAAAGTAATGATTTTAGGTCATAGAAACCATATTTTAAAGAATTAATTGATTTTTTGTTTGCTTTTATACCATCAACAATAATAAAAATTAAAAAAAGACAAAAGAAAAAATGTCACTCAAAGCTGAACAAAATGCTGAAAAATTCTGGTGCTGTATACAATGTATACCACTATACCTATAGTCCTTACCTCTATAAATAAACGGAGAAGGTGAGCTTTAACCATGTCAATACTTAAAGGTTATTTACCATTTTATAAAAGGGCTGCAAACTGTAGGAGTAGTATATATAATACCAGTGAATCCATAGATAGATCCTTATTTGAGGCAGCCCATTTATTTCCAATTTTACTTTTTGAATCACTATATGGATTCACCAGCAAATCACAAGGTGAGAATAACGAAGTGGGAAAAGAATATTAACCAAATATTCTATACTCAGAAGAAATTTTTACATTAAATAAAAATAGCCAATCTATAGCTTATCCTTTCTGAAGAAGGAAAGTCATAAATACTAAGGAGAATAACTTTAAAATGTTTTGTTTGTAAATTCACTTGTCACATACATTTCTTTTTTTATTAAAGTTTTTTTATTTTCAAAACATATACATGGATAATTTTTCAATATTGACCCTTACAAAATCTTGTGTTCCAAATTTTCCCCTCCTTCTCCCACCCCCTTGCCTAGATGGCAAATAATTCTATGTATGTTAAACATGTTAAAATATATGTTAAATCCAATATATGTATACCTATTTATACAATAATCTTGCTGCACAAGGAAAATCAGATCAAAAAGGAAAAAAAAATGATAAAGAAAACAAAATGCAAGCAAGAGTGAAAATGCTATGGTGTGATCCATACTCTATTCCCACAATCCTCTCTGCATGTAGCTGGCTCTCTTCATCATAATATCATTGAAACTAACCTGAATCATCTCATGGTTGGAAAGAGCCACGTCTATCAGAATTGTTCATTGTATAGTCTTGTTATTGCTATGTATAATGATTTCCTGGTTCTGCTCATTTCACTTAGCATCAGTTCACGTAAGTCTCTCCAGGCCTCTCTAAAATCATCTTGCTCATCATTTTTTATAGTACAACAATATTCCATAACATTCACATACCCTAACTTATTCAGCTCTTCTCCAACTGATGGGCATTCACTCAGTTTCCAGTTTCTTGACACTAAAAAAGGGCTGCCACAAACATTTATGCACATTTGGGTCCCTTTCCCTCCTTTAAGGTCTCTTTGGGATATAAGCCCAGTAGTAACTCTGCTGTATCAAAAGGTATGGATAATTTGATAACTTTTTAAGCATAGTTGCAAATTGTTCTCCAGAATGGTTGGATCCATTCACAATTCCACCAACCATGTATTAGTGTCACATATATTTCATTGCAAATTAATGGAAGAATTGAATGAAGAAGATATTTGTCTTTAGGCAAATTTAGAAAATTTAGAAAAGAAGCATATTGGGATATGTCCCATTCTACTTGATTTCTCACTTTTTTTCTTCAAGCTTAAAGACTGGTCACTTCTTTGTTTATCTAGAAACTTCATCGTATAGGTTTTGAAACAAAATATTTATGAGATCCTTTTTAATTACAGGAAAAATAATTAAATCACAGTTCTATATCCTTTTGCCACATGCTACCATTTTTTTTTCCTCCCCTGGAATGGGAGAAGCAAAGATAAGTGTTGGGAAAACTTTTTATTTCTTCTGAATGATGGCTTAGGCTGAATCCTTTTATCACAAGTGATCCGGATTATAATCTCCTTTTTGACAGAGAGAACTTTTAAAACCAAGGAACTGAAAGTCTTCCCTTTCAATATTGTTCTTCTAGCCAATATGGGCTAGTCTGCCAGTGAAGGATCCTATTCTCTCGAGGCTATATCACTGGTACACAAACTTTAGTAGGATCTTCCAGATTGGACAGATAAATATACATTTTGGGTCCAGTCAAATCAGGAAGTAATCAAGAAATTATTAAGAACCTATTATGTGCCAAGCATTGTGTTAAGAATTAGGGATACAAAGAAAGGCAAGAAAATAGTTCCTGCCCTCAAAGAACTTCTAGTCTAATTGGGGAGAAAACATACAAATAATTATACATAAATAAGATACACACATATACATAAATATGCATTTGGAAAGGCTTATAATCAGACTGCCCATAGGGTAATGATTGTTTTAACCATTGAAACTTTTGAACACCAGCTAACACATGTGAGGAAAAGTCTACTCTGGGGAAATTATGAATCTTTGTAGTAGAGGCCACAGGCTACTATACATACAGAATAATAACGATGATAAAATTAGTTAAACTGGAAAAATCACAATATGCCATTGCACAATATATTTTCACTATGAAGCTAAAGCCAAGTGTGAGTCAAAGGATGCACACCTTGACAAGTTAGAGATGATATCTGTTATTCATGTGGAAGGGTGGGGTGTATATTGAGTCAGTCATCACCTCATCTTAATTTCAGTAACTAACAAAATAATCTGACCCTGATATCATTATCTGGTGAGAATTGATAGAACTAATCAATTAGAAGAATGAAGTAGGGGGTTGAAAAGACCCAAACATCTCCATTGAATCAATCAATCAAAGATATCTAAATTATAATCAGAAGTGTTTGGGACTTATTAGGAGAAATTTAGTCTGTGTGAGTCTTCTATAAAATCACAAATTAGGCAGGTTTGATGGTTCATATTCGTATTCCCAAATGATAAGAATATTGATGAATTGATGAATTCTTGCATTCAGAGTTCTGAGCTACAGTAGGCTCATTCAGTCAGGGGCCCATGCTCTTCGTGGTGAGCCCCTAGGATGAGGAATTGTAGGGAAAGGGTGTTCTAAGTTGTCTAAAGCAGGATGAGTTAGATCAAATTGGAAAGAGAGAGCAGATTAAAGTTTCTGTGCTCATCATTAGTGGGATAAAGTTTTAAGTGGCCAATGCATTTCCAAATTGGGCAACAATAATAATAGCTAACATTTAGGTAATTTTTACTATGAGATAGGTATGGTGCTAAGCACTTTAAAATCATCTCATTTGTTTTTACAACAACCTTGGGAAGTAAGTGCCACTCATTTCACAGCCTGGGAAACTGAAGTAAACAGGGCGCAGAATCTCACAGTAAATGTCTAAGGTCAGATTTTAATTTAAGTCTGTCTTATTCACTGTACCCCTTAGCTACTATTGCAAGTCAGGGAGCCTTAGCCTCAATAAAAACAAAATATGAATTCAATTCAGAATCCAGGCATTTATTTTAGAGTCTTTCAGCAGAGAGGAGAGAACCTGCCAGTCAAAGTGGGAATTAGGAAAGTAGCTCTAGAGCATGTGCTATATATGCCATCATTTTAGGTTTGCAAAGTAGCATATATATATATATATATATATATTTGATATTCACAATAATTCTTCAAGACAGGTGCTATTGTTATTCTCTTCTTTTATATATGGGGAATCTGAGGCTCAGGCAATGACTTGCCTGGAATTATAAAATTAATGTCTGAAATAAAACGTGAACCCAGACCTTTGTGATTACAAGTTTCATGCTTTTTATCCACTAAGTCATTCTGTCTTTCTAAATTCAGATGTAGCATCTGTCTTCTCTTGACATTGTTAGAAAATGTCTCTCTATCACTCATTTTTTTCAGCAGTAAGCAAGTACTACCAGTAGTCAATCTGGCTTCAGTAATTCCATAATATCCTGTTTAGAGAGAGCACAGTGATAGTATGTGGGGTCTGTAATCAGGAGGACCTGAATTCAAATCCAGCCTCAGATACTTGCTAATTGTGAGAGTCTGGGTAAGTCACTTAATCTTTGTCTGCCCTAGTTCCCTCAGTGCTAAAAGGGGGAAATAATAGCATTTATCTTTCAGAGTAATATTTAAAAATGCTTAACATAGTGCCTGTCATATAGTAAATTCTTCTTAATTTTTTTGGGGGGTTATAGTGTATATTTATTCTTAGAATGTATATTTATTTTAAAAGAATTCTTTGTAGCAATGACCACACAGATTTATTTATTTACTTTTGGTCATATTTAGTCACGTCTGACTCTTTGTGATTCCCTTTTTTGACTTTTCTTGGCAAAGATACTGAAGTGGTTTGCCATTTTCTTCTCCAGCTCATTTGACAGATGAGAAAACTGAGACAAACAGGGTGAAGTAACTTGCCCAATATCACCCAGTGTCTAAAGTCAGATTTGAACTTGCTGACTCCAGGTCTGGCACTCAATTCAGTAGGTTCTTAATAAATGTATTTCCTTACTTCCTTGTATACTCTATATTTGAAAATTAGTACAAATTTCCCGCCATTTCCTGCCTCATTAACTATTTTCCTTTGGTTTTCTGACTTATGATTTGTTGTTCATGGAAAACTCCCAGTATGGAAGCTTTCTTTATTCACATGGCTTGGAAACAGCTTCAATTTATAATTTTACCCTGGAAAATTGAGAGATTAAGTGGCTGGCCCATGACACATATGTGCCAAGAGACAAGATGTGAATTCAGATTTTCTCAATTCCAAGGTTGATCCTTTATTCTTTATTCTAAAAAGACCATCTGTTAACCATTATGAACTATAAGACAATATTTTTTTCTCTTTTTTTCCTTGGATGTTGAGATTGTGAGATCACAAGTACTGATCCAGAAGGAATCTTAGAAATTATTTTCATTTTATAGATGAAGAAACTGAGGCCAAAAGTATGTGACTTATTCCAGGTTAGTAAGAGGAAGAGGTGAGATTTGAATCAACGTCCTCTAAATATAAATCTTGAATTCTTTCAAATACACCCTCTACCTCCCAAGATAATTTATAATAAATTATTTCGGTATTCACACTACTTTTCCCTCTCTCCTTTTAACTTTCATTTATTTCCTGTCAAATACTTTTTGGAGGAAAAAAAATCGATATAATCCACTAACTTCTCAGAACTAACATTTTCATGGCAGCACTTTACCTTGAGAGGAAGGCATGTGTATTCATGTAATTGCAAAACCTAGTTCATAAGCAGAGATTCATAATAATGAAAACAATTCAGCCTTTTATCAAGGATAAGCAAATGTTTCAACTTCAGTTTTCCATTGTTTTGTCTCCAAATTATTGATTGACATTTGGTTAAGATGTTTAAAAGGGGACAATACACCTTTTCTCCTATGTCCTTAGCAAAGAAGGACCATTGATTAATTGAGGTGGTGATTTTTGAATGCTAATAAGACAGTATTTCCTGGGTTCCAAAACAAACATTCCTTTAAAAAAGTGGGGCAACACCTTCAATGACTTCAGATTTGGCACTTAGCTTAGAATCTTAATTTAGGGGCTAGTTTACCTCCAACCCTTAGGGGACCTGAGGAGTAAGTTTTGGAGATGTTAGCAAGAAGGAAACATATTTTTGTTTGATTGTACTAACCTAATTAGAAGAGAAGGTAGGAAGGTTATAGGTAATATATATATATATATATATATATATATATATATATATTTCCCATTTGGCTCCCCCTCATCTCTTTTCTCTGTCCATCTGTCTGTCTCACATGCTCATCTCTCTCCCCATTATTGCACTCTTTCCCCCTTCATCTTTGCTTCTCTGTCTCTCCTTTTCTCCCTTTTTCTTTCTCCCTCTCTTCTCCTCTTCTCCCTTTCTCCCTCTCTTCTTTCCTTCTCTCCCTCCTCCTCTCTTCCCTTTTCCCCCTCCCTCTCTTTCTTCTCTGTCTGTCTCTCCTCTTCTCCCCCTCCTTCTCTTTGAATGTCTCTCTTTGTCTCTGTCTCTGTCCCTGTTTCTCTCTCTGTGTCTCTGTCTCTCATCTCTCATTCCCTCCCTTACCTCTCTTCCTTTCCCCTCTTCATATCTCTCTTTGTCTTGATGTCTCTGTCTTTATCTATCTGTCTTTGTCTCTGTCTGTCTCTTTCAAGGTAAGGGTGCATCTTGATATCTTTGTTACCCATGTAATTCTAGGACAAATAAGTAGAATGGGAGCTTGAATAGATACTGATTAATATTCTAATTTTATCCCCTTAGCATGAATATTTTTATATTGAACTTTTAGATTTATTAAAATTAATTAGGTTCCTAATTTTTAGAAGTCAATTTTTAATACTGGTATTGAGCTAGATATTTCCTTGCAATTATGTGTACTTGTTAGTCCTCATTATAAACATAAAACATAAACCATCCTTCACTAAAGAAACTAAAATCTGTTTCATGAAAACTTTGAAGCAAAAATGCAGACACGAAAAACTTGATAATCATTTATTTTAGTGTGAAAAAATGATGAACATTCCAGGATTTCCCCAAAGTCACTCTGTTTTATTGAAATATGATTAAATAACAAACAAATAACAGGTGAGTTAATAGCATTTGCTGAATGGAGAAATGAGATGATGTGTGACAAGAGGCAAGGGGCAGAGCAACTCAATCTGCTGCCGAGATTGAGAAGAGACATAAAGGTGAGAGTAACATGGAGATAAAAGAGAAATAAAACCCTATTTGACAGATAATTTCATAAGATGGTTAATGCTTTCAGAATCACTAGCAGTTTAGAAAGCCAAACCTGTAATTTCTGAGACGGCAGATGGGATCTCAGAGGACACTGAGACTGTTTTACTTACGACCTTCAGGCTGCTTTGAAATCTTTCAAACCAGCATTTCCTGGCCCTGGATTTTGACTCCCTCACATTGTCGACTCCCTCCTCTATGACCTACTGGGTCATATATATATACTATTATATTTTTACTGCGGATGTTCTGCTTCCCCCGTGGAGGCATTTGTCCATAATGGCAAAAAGTCAGTTGTAGAGAAAAATATGTATAAATTACTGTTGTCTGCTATGGTGATAATCTGTCAAGTGAATATCCATTCATTGGATTAATTAGGGAAAGTTTGTGGAGGAGGTCATATCTGAGTTGAGTTTTGAAGGAAACTTAGAGTGGGAGAGATGATAAGTAAGAAGTGTATCTCAAGTATGGACTAAGATTTTGATGACATCTTGAATATGGACAAGAACCATACAGGAAAGGCTGGAATGGATGGGTTAGGATCAGTATCAGTGAAGGAACATTCAAATTGATGAGATCATAGATTCATTGTAGCACTTGACATTTGGCTAAGTTTCATCCCCAGATACTCTTTTGAACAATGAAATGGGCCTATATTGGATCCATTACCTAATTCTGCTTAGACCATATCAACTAGTAGTAAGGGGACAGTCTAGATGTAAACTTGAACAATTTCACCTCAACCTCTCCAATTTAGATCTCTAGCACAACTGTGTATAGATTAAATTACAAAGCTTCAGAAACATCAAGAGATTTTTCCCAAGCTTGTTACAGATAATAAATACAAGAGGTGGGATATGAAATGTGACAGAGATGGAATGTGATCAGAGATGGAATGTCAAGCTAGAGTGGAGGAATTTGAACTAAAAACCTGGTCTCCTGACTTGTAGCCCCCTTCCTGATAGTTGGAACAGCTAATTGGTGTGGTGGATGGAGCCCTGGGTCTGGAGTCAGGAAGAACTGAGTTCAAATTTGGACTCAGACACTTCCTAGCTGTGTGACCATGGGAAGGTTACTTTAATGCCCCTATTTGCTCAGCTACTTGTCTGTAAAATAGATCACACCGGGGAAGGAAATGGCAAACCATTTTAGTATCTTTGCCAAAAAAACCCCTCATGGACTTGACCTTTGGATCATGAAGAGTTGAACAAGACTGAATAACTGAATAACAATAACATTTTATATATATACATCATACACACATATATATGTATATGTCTGTCTTTTTCTCTCTATCTAGCTATGCATGTCTCGATAGTCTTTTGAGCTTGTATGGTTCTGCTTATTTTATATTCATAAAAAAACTCAGTTAAAGGAAAAAGCTGGCATTTATCTTGAAGTCTATTTTATATTCTGAAAAAATGTCAGTGGTCTCAATAAATACAATCTTATTTGTTTTGTGCATCGTTATTATATTTTTCTTCCCAGGGAAAGCCTATTTTCTTGAAAGCTATTGATCAAATTTGCTAAATCCCATACCTGAGTCAGTCTTTGACTACCTGATATTTATGTTACATAACGGCAGAAAACAAAATACTATTCTTTAGAAAAGATCTTTCTCAGTTTCTATTGCCATAAACTCAATTTTTCTCTCAATCACTTGGGAATCTAGGTTGAATTCAAGGGTTTAGAAGAGTATCTGAGCATGAAAGTTAACCAAATATCAAAGGCCACAGTGGATCTGTAATCTAATCATTATAGGTCACAATGATCTAATTATCTAATTAGGTGTTCCTCCAGTGATACACACATCCTAATCTATGCATGTCAGCATAGTCCATGAAATTCTTATCCATATAAAGAGTTTTCTAGTAATCATAGTTTAGTTTTAAGCTTTAATCTGTTTGAGAAATATACATGGTACAGACTTTTGAGAACATTTCCTTCTCCAGGTTATTTTACAGATGGGGAACTGAGGCATACAAGTTTAATTGTCTTGCTGAGGGTCACTCCGAGTAAGTGTTTGAGGCTGGATTTGTATTCAAGAAGATAAAATCCTAACTTCTGGTTTGGCAATCCATCTATGTACCATTTATTGCTTTGTTATTCCAAGTTCTATAGCAACGCCATCACTTAGTGAGAGATGTTAATAAAAGCAGCAGTTTGATAAGCTTTATAAAGGGAGATAATGTGGTACAGAGGAAAGAACACTGGGTCTGGAGTAGAAATATTTGGGTTCAAATATCACATTGATGTTTACTGGGTGTGTAATCTTGGAGAAATTACTTGACCTCCCTGGCCTCAGTTTCCTATTTTTCCAGAAATTGTCAGAGTACAGGCTTTAACACTCCATATCAATACTTCAATTCATCCCCCGCTGTATACACTAGCAAACAAATCTCTGACATCTACTGTTGGGTGAAATAATCTTAGCCATGTGACCACTTAGTCTAGTCTATTATGTAATTGGTTCTTCTATAGTATTTCCAGATTTCAGATAAAAAATGAAAGAAAGGGAGAGAGAGAAAGCAGTGATTTATTTTTAATCCTCATGTCTAGGGAATAGTTCAATCATGGGGAGGAATGGGTGTGAATGGGTAGTTACTCTTAACAGGACCTGAGAGTGAAGGCACTTTTCTGTATGAAGTCACTCTATAGGAAGAAAATTCTTCATACTTTGTATTGTTAGATTTTTTTTTTAAATTCTCCAGGCTTCCTGATATGAGTCAATTATAGATTCAGCCAAGTGGTAGTCATGGCTCCATAAGGTGGATGAATAAGTGGGGATGATGAAAGAAAGGAGAAATTGAAGTAAAGAGGAACAAATGACACCAGCAAGAAAAATCTAAATTGCTATAGCATTTTTTAAGATTAAATGATCAGCCTAGCATCACACAGATATTAAGTATCAGAGAGAGTACTTGAACCCATATTTCCCTGATTTTCAGGCTGCCTCTTTATGCATTTTGCCACACCTAATTCTAGGCTAGAAATTAAAAATGAAAAACAAAACTAAAGGAAAAATCTGGCCAATCAATATTATGGTACCAGAAGTCTGTCTGTCTCTTTGTTCTCTGGCTCTCTTCTCTTTGTGTCAGCAAACTACATTTCTGGAATATTGTCACGAGGATGGTTACTGCTGAACTTTCTAAATTGTTTAAAACTTTTCTTCCAATCATGTGAAATACTTCAACTTTTCTTTCCCTTGATTTGATTCCACCTATACCTATTCCATAAAAGACTTCCCTCTCATACCCTCCCATGTTCAAGAAGCAGGATGTCTAGGGGATCATGTTTAAGAAAATTAGATCCCATCTCTGCCATTTAGCAGCTATATGACAAGTGACTTAACATTTTTAAACCACAATTTTCTTCATCTGTAACACAAAGGCAGTAGTACTAGGTGATCTTTCTACAAACTCTAGCATTCTGGAAGTCTATGAAGTATCTTAATCACCTTCTTATCTGACTTACTCAAGACTGTGAACTAGTGCAATGCTGCTATGATTACTCAGGTGTGTCTCTACATGGCACCCCCGAATAGATAAGGTGAAATGGGATCATTGCTTTTAGAGATGTAAGTGTAATAGGGGTAATGAGATGTAGAGAAGGTCTAGGTGCCAGTCTCATCCTCCTAAGTTCAAATCTGACTTCAGACATTTATTTAGCTTTGTGATCCTGGGTGAGTCATTAACCCCTTTTGCCTCAGTTTCCTCATCTGTACAATGATCTGGAAAAGGAAATGTCAAACTATCCCAGTATATTTGCCAAGAAAATCCCAAATGGGATCTCAAAGACAGACAGGACTGAACAACAAGGAGGAGATGTGAATGAGCAGATAGTTGTAGGACTGAAAGGAAGAATGGGTGAGCCCTTGATAAGAATAGAGTGCAAGTAAAGCATTAGGAAAAATGGAATTGGTGGTTTGCTGAATCTGAAACAGGGAAAAGCAGGGTGGACTTTATGGGCTTTGGCATTTAAGTGTACTTTGGATGTAAAAACAACACCAACACCTAATATTTATACAATGCTTTAAGGTTTAAAAGTGTTTTTCATACATTTTCTCACTGTGGAACTTTCTGAATGTCAATGGAGCCAAAGGTAATAAATCTTTTCTATTATTGGAGTGGCCATTTAAGAAATACATCATTTGGTGAGAGATGTTAATGAATATAGTACTTCATGACCCATTATTGAGAGAGGCAATATGGTACAGTGGAAAGAGCAACGACTCTGGAATCAGAGCCCTTAGGTTCAAATCCTCTCTCTGATACTTGCAATTTATGTGGCTGGGTAAATCACTTCAATTTCCTCTACCTCAGTTTTCCCCCCTGTAAAATGAGGGAGATGGGCTAGATCGTAAATATAGAGCTGGAAGGGACCTTATAGGTTATCTAGTCCAACCCCTTCATTTTACAGGTGAGGAAACCGAGAACCAGAAAAGGTAAATGACCAAGGTCACACTGATTCTCTGCTCCTAAACCACTGTCCTTTTTATTGTACTACATGACTATACATGGTTGGATGTTGTATATCATGTCTGGTTTTTATGAATGGGAAAACAGAAAAAAATCATAGTCAATAGACATAGAAACAAGAGCTAGCAAAAAGTTATCAAACTGTGCATACCCTTTGACCCAGCAGTGTTTCTACTGGATTTGTATCCCAAAGAGATCTTAAAGGAGGGAAAGGGACCCATATGTGCAAAAATATTTGTGGCAGCCTTCTTTGTAGTGGCCAGAAACTGGAAATTGAGTGGATGTCCATCAATTAGATAATGGCTGAATAAATTGTGGTATATGAATGTTATGGAATATTATTGTTCTATAAGAAATAGCCAACAGGATGAATTCAAAGAGTGCTGGAGAGACTTAAATAAACTGATGCTAAGTGAAATGAGAAGAACCAGGAGATTGATTGGTTTATACACGGCAGCATCAAGACTATACAATGATCAATTCTGACAGATGTGGCTCTCTTCAACAATGAGATGATTCAAACCAGTTCCAGTTGTACGGTGATGAAGAGAGCCATCTACAGCCAAAGAAAGGACTGTGGTTCACAACAGGACAGTGTGATTCATAACAGAGCATTTTCACTTTCTATTGTTGTTTGCTTGCATTTTGTTTTCTTTCTCAGGTTTTTTTTTCCTTCTTGGTCCAATTTTTCTTGTGCAACAAGATAACTGTATAAATATGTATACATATATATTGGATTTAACATATATTTTAACATATTTAATATGTATTGGACTAACTGCCATCTAGTGGAGGGAGAGGGGGAAAGAGAGAAAAATTTGCAACAGAACGTTTTGTAAGGGTCAATGTTGAAAAATTACCCATGCATATGTTTTGTAAATAAAAAGCTTTAATAAAATTTAAAAAAAGAAACAAGAACTAGCAGGGACTTTATAGATCCAACCCTTTCATTTTATAGATGATGAGAACCAGTGGTCAGAACTTATCTAAGTTCTCTTGGATAGTCCAGCCTTCACTTAAAATGCTCTTTCTAATGTACCACAATGCCTCTAAACAAGCACTTGGAACTGTGCATCAGGATTAGCCAGGATTTAAAAAAAAACTGATATTATGTATAGTGTGAAAGACTTTCCCCCCCCAAAAAAACCAAAATTCATTCTAATACTTGAGCTTTCCTCCTTTTCCCACATTAAGGAAAGAAACTGTGCAATATTTGAGCATCCTAAATATATGAACCACCAGACACTTTGGAATATTCATTCTTTAGGGCTAGTTCCTACAATAGAATTATGCCTTTGTAAATGTGCCAATTACAGGGGCTGGGAGAAGGCAATATACTTCTTTATAGCTATCTCAGGAAAAGGGAGTTGTTCTCTGACACTAATGATACAAATACTCCTCTCCATGGCAGACAGAGGGCTGGACTCTGGTGACCTCAGCATATCCAGGCGCCAATTAATTTGTCTGGAAGCACCTGGTCATTACTTTTAAAACCACTGTGGGAAAGGAAAAGGCCAGTGTTGGCCCTGCATCTATCGTGGTTTCTGGTAAGGAGGATCTTTGTTATTTATAGCTTAATGGTGACTTAGTTTCTGTGGAACAGCCTTGGTCTGTTTCCTCTCTGGGAAAAAATAATAACAAAAACCTTTAGAACTTCAATTCCTTCACTGTGGAATTTTAGAACAGTCTCTAGTTTTGATCCCTCTAAGACTGTGATGGGGTTTAAGGAAGGAAAATATTTTTGAGGGAAACAACCATTTAAAATTGGTTTGTAAGGAGAGTGTCCAAAGTTGCATCCTAGTCTACTTCCCTAAAATGTCCTTGATGAATTTGGAAATACCCTTTTTAAAGATCTTCACCAATGTTTTTTCAGAATGATCTATTTAAAAGTAATTAATCAAACCATCAATAATCATTCATTAGATACCTAGTATGTGCTGGGCACTATGTTAAGTGCTAGAATTAAAAAGTCATAGAATGAAATCTTTATTTTGATGAAAAAACATAACACATTCTCTATCTCTTTCACACACAAAACAGATACAAACAGATTAAATATAAGCAGATTAAAAGGCAAAGTAGTAAAAATGCAACCTGGTTAATGAGGGAGGATATTAGCAGTTGAACATTCATGTAGAAGGGTGAGCTTGGGGCCATCTTGAAAGAAGAGGATTCCATGAGGTGAGAAGGGAGAGTCTTGTAGGAGAAGGGAGAACTTTCTAGGTTTGGCAGATGGTCAGAACAAAGATGGGAGATGGAAGAGCATTCCATTAAATGAGAAGGAAAAATCTTGTAAAGGGAGAGGTTTCCAGGTATCAGGGATGGCCAGAATAAACAGATGGGGTAACATGCTTGAGGAACACAGAGAAGGCCATTGGATGGATCTAATGGTGTGTTTGGGAGTATGATGGACTCTTTAGATAATTCAAATTTTAGGTCTAAAAGGAACCTTAGAAATAACCTAATAACACTGTGATTATTATGTAGCACTTCAAACACATTATCTCTTTTGAGCTTTATAACAATTCTCTGAGAAAAGTACTAACTTTTGGATTCCATCCCTTTGGTCCAATGAGAGGTTATGAGCCTGCCCAGGGATGTATCAATTTTAAATATTAGATTCAGAGATAAAGCCTAGGTTTTTATCATTTAAAGTTCAGTGCTTTATGTGCTATACTACACTGCCTTACTTCTCTAAATCTTTTGTTTAATTATTAGTCTGCTAAGTGGTCGAGTGGATGGGATAGTGGACCTAGTATCAGGAAAACTCAGTTTCAAATGTTTCATTGCAAATTCAGTCTCAAACACTGAATTTAATTAAGTGAATGAGCAAGTCACTTAATCTTTGTCTACCTCAATTTCTTCATCTCCAAAAAGGGGATAATAATAGTACTCATATTCCAGCATGTATGAGGATAAAATTTTATATATATAGTACTTTCTAAACTTTTTAGTATGATACAAATGTTTATTATTGTTCATATTCCTGAAACTTCATTAGGTGTATGACCCTGGACAATTTATTTAACCTCTTTTTATTTACCTTATCTGCAAAATGGGTATAATAATAGCTTTTATTTCAACAAGTTTTTGTGAAAACCAATTGAGATGATGTATGCAAAGTGCATTTCATCATGTTATGTTGGTATTATTAGGTATTATTTCTATAGATCACAAGCACCATTAGTATGTGGCAAAATACAAAACTCCAAAAAAAGAATCTTGCCTTCCAATGATCTTTCAAAAGGTTTACACCAGGGTTTTCATGGTATCTGTCTCACTGTATCTATTGGCTCATTAGTAAATGGTCTTTTCTCTAACCCTGGAATCAAATTGGCAGGGAAGAAAGAAAATAAACACACGTTTGTTACAGCATTGCTGGAACAATAGAAAAATACCCACATTAAACAGAGCAGCTCAGTTTTTATAGCAATTTAGTTAAGTATCATTTATTAAGCATCTTCTTTGTATAGATTTCCTCCTCTCTCCATGCCTACCTTTTTTTGGTCTTCTAATGACTACAGAGGATGATGCTTGTGAACCACACAATAGATGTGTCCACGAAAAGTCAAGATATCTGTAAATTTAATTATGCTATAGATGTACTATAAGCAAGAAATCCAATGATAGGTAAGTCCTATTTAATCTGAAGAATCCTTGTGTATAAATCATCATCTTCTATTTTTTTTGTTTTTTTGTAAGTTTGGATTTTTATATATTGAACTTATACCTACACTTCAGTGTAGGAGAGCCTGGTAGCCTAATAACTAAGAAAAAAGAGTGAAAGGGAAAGGCAATGTTTTGAGAGCAAAGGTGGTAAAATGAGTAGAACACTGGACTTGGTTTCTGAATACCTGAGTTTGAATCCTGTTTCCTTTATATGATCATAGGAAGTTCATTATCAGAGCCTCAGTTTTCTGATCTATGAAAAGAGGATGATAATCATATTTGCGATTTCATAGCATTGTTATGAGGAAAGTGCTTAATGTGCCATAGAAATATAACTTGTTTTTAATTGGAGACAAACTGCTATATTATAGGTCTCGGAGAAAGAGAAGAACATAGTAGCTCAGACTGCAGGCACTGAGATTGAACGATTGAGAAGGTATCAAGGAGAAAGAATGCATAAAATGCTATATTTATAATAAAAATATTATTTTAATGATATGTCAACAGCTTGATAATTTTTTTATCCCATGGTCTGGTGAAAGTGAGATCATGAACTCTGTGGCCAATGAAGTCTCATTGTTTATAAGAATACAGTTCTTGTAGTATGGGTAAATATGCTTAGGCTTACCTACCATACACAGGTATTTTCCTTTCTTGTTCAATAAACAATGACTAATGACATTATCTCATGTGTGAAGTATTTATCTAGGAAAAGCTCCAAGCCCATTATGGATTTGCTGTCTGAGTCTCTTCTTCTCTTATCCCTTAGATCTGTCCAGCACCTGTGATGAAGCTCAAACCACAATGGAAGCCCAATGAGCACTGTAACTCACTGAATGTGGGAAATTTGGTATCATTTTAGGTTAATGGTTAATCACGAACATTTTTAAGTGTTCTGTCAGGGTCTTAGTAACTACCACAATGGAAAGAATACCATTTCCGGAGGCAGAGGACTGGGGACAATTCCAACCTTTGAAATTTTATACCTGTATGATCATAGAAAAGTCATTTGAATCTCAGTTTTCTCATCTGAAGAAAAGAAGGAATTGGACTAGACCAAAGCTTCTTAAATTGTAGGTTGATACCCTCTATGGGGTTATATAACTGAATGTAGGAGTTGTAAAATTATGATTTATTATAAGTAAATATTTGATTTGTGTTGCAATTTTTCTCTCTCTCTCCCCTTTCCCTCTCCAAGACAGCAAACAATCCAATCTAGGTTAAACATGTGCAATTCTTCTAAACATATTTCCATATTCATCATGCTACACAAGAAAAATCAGATCAAAACCCCCTTTGGTTTCTTGTCTCTGTACTTTCTGTGGTTTTTTTTTTGTACCCATACTATTTGTGGTTATTAAAGCATGATTACATTCTGTCTTCTGCTGCCAAGTGTAATCTTTCTTGGTGATTACCTAAAGAACTGAATATGCCTGTATCCCTTTCATAATCTCATAATTTAATGATCAATTCACCTGAAAACTAGGTGAGTACCCAGGAATATTTTGTTTATTTCGCAGGAGGAAAAATTGGGGACAGAAAAACAAGTAAATAAAAATTAATTTCCTCATCCTTTCAAGGAAAAGGCCTCAACTTGTTCTCTTTAGCTATTGCTATTGTTGTTCAGTTGTTTTCAACACTTCATGATTCCATTTTGGGTTTTCTTGTCAAAGATATTGGTGTGGTCTGCCATATACTTCTCCAGTTTACTTTATAGATGTGGAAACTTAGGCAAAGAAAGTTGTGACTTGCCTAGTGTCACATAGCTAATAAATGATTGAGGCCAGATTTGAACTCAGGAGGAAAGTTTCCTGAGTACAGGCTCACTGTTCTGTCTAGTTGCACCTAGTTCTCTTCCACTAGAGGAAGACAAAAGAAAAGGCCTCATGTCTCTTTCTTCAGTGAAAAGAGTTTTAATTAAGATAGAGATCCACGGAAAGGAAAAGTTGGTGTTTCAGGTGAAAAAAAAAAAAAAAACCCTGGATCAAAACCTTAATTTAGTCTTACCACTGATAAAAAGGAAAATCTAACCTAAAGAAAAACACCCAGGACAAGGGAAAGGTCTCAGCTCTGATTCCCAGAGTAGGGAAGACCTAGAACTCAATACCTTAATCTCCAGAACAACAAAGCACTTTTATAAAGCCAGGGATGGCTAAAACACAAACTCAGAAGAAGAAATTAACTCAAAATATCTACAATCAAATATCAAGAGGAAAAATAAATGATTTAGTCACAAGAATTATTATAATTTCTTTAAAATTGATGCAAAAATTAAAAAAAAGATATAAAAAGTAGATAAAAGTTATAGAGAAGAGATTTGGAGAAAAACCAACAGTTTAATAGAAGATTTACAAAACCTCAACCTGGTAAAAACTCCTTAAAATCAGAATGTACCAAATAGGAATTAATGACTCCAGGAAAAAAACAAGATTGATTAAAATAAAGGCTAAAGATTAAGAAAAAAGGAAAATGTAATCTATCACATATTAAAAACAATTGAACTGGAAAATAGATCAAAATGACGTAATTTAAGAGTTATTTGAATACTTAAAATTTATGATAAAAAACCTTGCATATAATTTTAAAAGAAATCATCAAAGAAAATTGCTCAGACATATTAGAAAAAGAGGACAATGTGAAATACTAGGAAAAACAATCTTTTTTTTTTCTGTTTATTTTATTTTATTTTATTTTTTATTTAATAGCCTTTTATTTACAGGATATATACATGGGTAACTTTACAGCATTAACAATTGCCAAACCTCTTGTTCCAATTTTTCACCTCTTACCCCCCCCCCCCTCCCCTAGATGGCAGGATGACCAGTAGATGTTAAATATATTAAAATATAACTTAGATACACAATAAGTATACATGACCAAAACATTATTTTGCTGTACAAAAAGAATCAGACTCTGAATTATTGTACAATTAGCTTGTGAAGGAAATCAAAAATGCAGGTGTGCATAAATATAGGGATTGGGAATTCAATGTAATGGTTTTTAGTCATCTCCCAGAGTTCTTTTTCTGGGCATAGCTAGTTCAGTTCATTACTGCTCCATTAGAAATGATTTGGTTGATCTCGTTGCTGAGGATGGCCTGATCCATCAGAACTGGTCATCATCTAGTATTGTTGTTGAAGTATATAATGATCTCCTGGTCCTGCTCATTTCACTCAGCATCAGTTCGTGTAAGTCTCTCCAGGCCTTTCTGAAATCATCCTGTTGGTCATTTCTTACAGAACAGTAATATTCCATAATTTTCATATACCACAATTTATTCAGCCATTCTCCAACTGATGGACATCCATTCAGTTTCCAGTTTCTAGCCACTACAAAAAGGGCTGCCACAAACATTCGTGCACATACAGGTCCCTTTCCCTTCTTTATAATCTCTTTGGGATATAATCCCAGTAGTAACACTGCTGGATCAAAGGGTATGCACAGTTTGATAACTTTTTGAGCATAGTTCCAAACTACTCTCCAAAATGGTTGGATTCGTTCACAACTCCACCAACAATGCATCAATGTCCCAGTTTTCCCGCATCCCCTCCAACAATCATCATTATTTTTTCCTGTCATCTTAGCCAATCTGACAGGTGTGTAGTGGTATCTTAGAGTTGTCTTAATTTGCATTTCTCTGATTAATAATGACTTGGAGCATCTTTTCATATGACTAGAAATAGTTTCAATTTCTTCATCTGAGAATTGTCTGTTCATATCCTTTGACCATTTTTCAATTGGAGAATGGCTTGATTTTTTATAAATTAGAGTTAATTCTCTATATATTTTGGAAATGAGGCCTTTATCAGAACCTTTGACTGTAAAAATATTTTCCCAGTTTATTGCTTCCCTTCTAATCTTGTCTGCATTAGTTTTGTTTGTACAAAAACTTTTCAGTTTGGTATAATCGAAATTTTCTATTTTGTGATCAGTAATGATCTCTAGTTCTGCTTTGGTCATAAAGACCTTCCCCTTCCACAGGTCTGAGAGGTAAACTATCCTATGTTCCTCTAATTTATTAATAATTTCATTCTTTATGCCTAGGTCATGAACCCATTTTGACCTTATCTTGGTGTACGGCGTTAAGTATGGATCAATGCCTAGTTTCTGCCATATTAGTTTCCAATTTTCCCAGCAATTTTTAATCAAACAGTAAGTTCTTATGCCAAAAGCTGGGATCTTTGGGTTTGTCAAAGACTAGGTTGCTATATTTGTTGACTGTTTTATCCCTTGAACCTAATCTATTCCACTGATCAACTAATCTATTCCTTAGCCAATACCAAATAGTTTTGGTAACTGCTGCTCTATAATATAATTTTAGATCTGGTACAGGTAAGCCACCATCATTTGATTTTTTTTCATTAATTCCCTTGAAATTCTTGACCTTTTGTTTTTAGGAAAAACAATCTACTAATTCCATGTCTGAAAGAAAGTTCCGAAAGAAAATTTCCCCCAAACACCAGAGCTTTCATATAAAAGAAAAACAAGAGCTAGGAAGAAAAAAAAAGAATGTTAAGAAATCCCAATGAGAATCACAGAAGATTTATTTTAAACGATCAGAAAACATGGAACGAGTTGTTCCAAAAATCAAAAGATTAGTAAAAATCTACAATCAGGAATAATCCAACTAACGAAATTGAGGGTAATCTTACAAAGAAAAATGGATTTTTAATGAAATAGAGGACTTGCAAACATCCATAATGAAAAAAACTGGAACTGAAAAGGAATTTTGAAACACAAATATAGAAGACAAAGGGAAAAAAGGTCAATGTAGATGAACAATTAGAGGAGACTTTATAAGAAAGAATCATCCATCTTCAAATTGGAAGGGATGTTAATTTAGATCCCTCTTAAGTTACTGGGGTATTCAATTGAGGTAGAAACCTCATAAATTATTTTGTTATGTTCTGTATGTATGATGTAAGGGGAAAAGGGGAGAGGGGAAAAGGATGCATTAGGGAAAATAAGGAACATATAGGGAGTTTATTAACACATGATGAAAGAATACAAGCAGAAATATATAGAAACGTGGGAGGAATGGGTATGGGATGGGTGGGTCATATCTGAGCTTCACTTAAACTGGTCAGAGGAAAGCAAAACACACACATAGAGTTTGATATAAGAATATATTCAATTTAACAGACATACATGTTGGACTAGAAGAGGGGAAAGAAGAATATGAAGGTCAGGAAGGATACAGGGAGGGATTGGTTTTAAGCACCACAAACTCTAAGCTTGGAGAGGAGATTGTGAAGAGAAGTTGTTAAAAAGGAAAAATGGGGTAACAACTTAAAGAGAGATCCAGGAGAATAAATAAGAAAAAATGCAACAAAATAGAATGGGGAAGGGGAAAATAATAAAAACCTATTATAACTGGGTTTAAATGGTATGAACTCACCCATAAAATGGAAGAAGTTAGCAGAATGGATTTAAAAAGCAAAATCCAACAATTTGTTGTAAGAAAGAATATAATTGAAACAAATAAAACAAGAAGTTGGAGCAAAATATTCCTAGTTAGACATAAAAATTGAGTAGCAATTATGCACAAGTCAATAGCAAAACCAAACAAATAAAAGAGAAAAAACCCTATACTTTACTGAAAGGTATTAGAGACAATGAATTGATTTCAAGTCAATAGCAAAACCAAACTTAAATAGAAGAGAAAAACCCCTATACTTTGATGAAAGGTAATAGAGACAATGAATTGATTTTTAATACTTAGCATGCATGTGCTAAACAGTTTAGCTTCTAGATTCTTAAAGGAGTAGCTAAATAAAGAAGAAATAGAAAGTAACACTATAATAAAAGTAAAGCTACATAGAAGTAAGAGCTATAAAAGCTAAAATAATGGTCAGAGGGAAAAAAAATCAATTTACTTCTATTAGCCCTAAATAAATCTAAAGACAAAAAAAGCAAAAAAAAAAAATGAAGACCTGAATAAAATAAAAAAAAATTGATATGACCCTTGACTGCATGGAAATAGAACAAAATATGATTATTTCCCACCTGTGCTGCTATGTTTGACATCTAAGGAAGAAGGGGCATAAGCATTTATTAAGGCCAGGCACAGAAAGTGATCATGTGCTAAGACAAAATCCTTACAAAGAAATTCAGAAAAGCAGAAATATTACATGTATTCTGTAGTATCAATAATACATTAAAACAACATTAAATAAAAATTAGAGAGTAAATCATTTAACCTTAAAGAACTATTAGGCCTCAAAGGATATGAACAGACAATTTTCAGATGATAAAATTGAAACTATTTCCACTCATATGAAAGAGTGTTCTAAATCACTGTTGATCAGAGAAATGCAAATTAAGACAACTCTGAGATACCACTACACACCTGTCAGATTGCCTAAAATGACAGGAAAAAATAATGATGAATGTTGGAGGGGATGCGGGAAAACTGGGACACTGATGCATTGTTGGTGGAGTTGTGAACAAATCCAGCCATTCTGGAGAGCAATCTGGAATTATGCCCCAAAAGTTATCAAACTGTGCATATCCTTTGATCCAGCAGTGCTACTACTGGGCTTATATCCCAAAGAGACACTAAAGAAGGGAAAGGGACCTGTATGTGCCAAAATGTTTGTGGCAGCCCTGTTGGTAGTCGCTAGAAACTGGAAAATGAATGGATGCCCATAAATTGGAGAATGATTGGATAAATTGTGGTATATGAATGTTATGGAGTATTATTATTCTGTAAGAAATGACCAGCAGGATGAATACAGAGAGGCTTGGAGGGACTTATGAACTGATGCTGAGTGAAATGAGCAGAACCAAAAGATCATTATATACTTCAACAATGATACTGTATCAGGATGTATTCTGATGGAAGTGGATTTTTTTTGACAAAGAGCATTTAGATCTAACTCAGTTTCAATTGATCAATGATGGACAGAAGCAGTTACACCCAAAAAAAGAACACTGGGAAATGAATGTAAACTGTTTGCATTTTGTTTTTTCTTCCCGGGTTATTTTTACCTTCTGAAGCCAATTCTTCCTGCGCGACAAAAGAACTGTTCAGTTCTGCACACATATATTGTATCTAGGATATACTAGGATATTTTTTAACATGTATAGGACCGCTTGCCATCTGGGGGAGAGGGTGGAGGAAGGGAGGGGAAAAATCGGAACAGGAGTGAATGCAAAGGATAATGTAAAAAATTACCCTGGCATGGGTTCTGTCAATAAAAAGTTATAATTATATAAAAAAAGAATAAAAATTATAAAAACAGAAAAAAAGAACTATTAGACCAAAGAAGATATGATTTCAATGACAAGTAATTTCAAAATTATTCAAAAACAATAAGATTACATACCCCAAATTTAAAGATATAACCTAAACAATCCTCATGGAACAATTTATCTCTAAACACATATATTAGCAAAAGAGAGAAAAACATATCAATGAATTAGAAAAGCAGCTAGAATGCTGGAGAACTAACAAATTTAAAAACGCAAACACTAAAAAAATTTTTGAAAATCAAAGGCAAGATTCATAAAACTAAAGTCAAGCCATTAAATTAATAAATACAGCTCAATAAAATCAATAAACCATTACCTAGTTTGAATAAAACAAATTAAAACCAAATTATCAAGCACAAAAAAATGGAAAAGGAGAATTTATGACAAATAAGGAAGAAAGGACAATATTGGAAATGATTTTGCTCAGTAACATGTCAAGAAAACTGCCAACATAAAGAAATGAATATTTACAAAAATATAAAATATCCAAACTTGAAGAATAATAAATAGAAAATTATAAAATTCAGTCTGAGAAGAAGAAATTGAACAAGCCATAAATGATTTTCCAAAGGGAGGAGGAGGGGAAACCTAGGACCAGATCCAGAAGTAAATGCTATTAACAATTAAAAAAATTAATTAAAATATGATATAAATTATTTGTGAATGGAGCTAAAGAAGGAATCCTATCTAATTCCCACCTACCTTCTAAGACACAGATATGGTCTTGATATGTAAACCAGGAAGAGTCAAAATAGAAAAAGGAAACTTTTGACCAATATCTCTAATAAACCTTGATGTGGAAATTTCAAATAAAAGATTAGCAAAGAGGTTAAAACTCAATATCACAAAAATTACACACCACATGTATGCTTAAGTTATACAAGGAATTCAAGGTTGACTTTTAAAATTAATCCACTGCTAGGTGGCATAGTGGTTAGAATACTGGGCCTGGAGTCTGGAAGATTCATCTTTATGAATTCAAATCTGGCCTAAGACAGTAGCTATGTGACCTTGAGCAAGTCATTTAACTTGTTGATCTCAGTTTTCTCATTTGTAAAATGAGTTGGAGAAGGAAATGGCAAACCGCTCTTGTATCTCTGCCAAGGAAATTCTAAACAGGGTTACAAAGAGTAGGACATGAGTGAAAAATAACTCAATTGTAAGAACAAAATTTTGTTATGTTATTATATCAAAATCACATGATTATACTAATAGATGTGTATATCTTATAAGGAATTTTTTTTCAATGGAGAAAGAAATCAAATTTCTATTACCTAAAAGTACTTTAAAATAGAGAAGCTGGAAGATACTACAGATGTGGTATGTTTTATGCATCTTAAGATGAGATCACTATATTATAAATTTCCTTAATTGAATTCCGTTTTTTCTTTTTCTTCTTTTTTACAGTATTGCTGTCAAGAAAAGGATATAATCTGGAAAATTTGTAAAACAAATAAAAATATTCAATAAAACTTAAAAAGAAAGAGAAAAAATGTCATTTAACTTCTTTGGGCCCTAGTTTCTTCCTCTATAAAATGAGTGGGTTGAACTAAATCATTTCCAGTCACTTCAGATATATGACTTCTAAGAATTAAAAATAATCATATTCATTATATTACATTCTTAACACAAAGTGTTAAATATTTACAAAGCTCTGCACTACACAACATATCAAAGAGCTCCTCAGAGTGCTATTTTTTCAGCTGTGAAATTCTTTAAGCCTCAGTAAGAAAAAAAAATCTCATTTTGATGACCAGTTATATTTAGAAATGATACCTAATTTTGTAGATTTCTTTTCTCAAAAAATTTCTAAAGGAAAACTTTCTAATGATAAAAAATAGTAGTGATGAGACTTGCTACTATTTTTTCCCTTGCTTTCTGGACTTGACTAATATAATGAATCATAGGAATAAATTTTATAGCACCAGTTTTCTTATCTATAAAATGGAAATAATTATAGCACTTATTTTATAGTGTGAGATTGCAGAGTACTTTGCAAACTTTTAAGTGCTACAAAATGTTAGTTACTGTAAAATAAAAAAAAATCATCCTGCTTATAACTTCCATATGGTTTCAGTGTGAATTGGTTGTGAATTAAATGTGAAATGTTTGTCAAAAGGAATAGAAATAAATTGAGCCTGGAGACATATATCAATACAAATAGCATCTCACTTTGATCTTGCTGCATTTTATCTTCATAAAGGTTAAAGAGGAAGTTAGAAATTAGGACAAAATTAAAGATCAGGTGAATTATTACTAATAGTTAAGACCAGGGAGGGAAAAAAAAACTTTTTACGATAGGCAGACTTTTCCAGAATTATCTATTGTTCTTTTTGATAGGTCACTTGGACTAACGAAAGTTTGCTCTATATGCTGTGCATAATTTTATAGATATTTAACTTTCTTTGGAGTTTGTAAATCATGGATATGATTTAATATTTCAGATTTTTGGAAAGAGGCTGTATATCTTCAAAGATGAAATATTATGAGAATTGAATGAGGGACTGTATTGGAGAAGACATAATAGTATCTTTAATATGTGTCAATTGCTTTGGATAGGCTGGACTGTAAAGTATAGAATAAGAAAAAAGGAATGATTAAGAGAGAGTGAAAGTTTTTAATTTACATGTATTTATTTCATTTTTTCCTGACTGTAGACTAGACTTTCTCTGCCATGTTCAGACCCTCTTCAGCTTCTTTTGGTATCATTTTGTTCCATTAGAATATCAGCTTGAGAAGCAAAGTCAAGATGATGGGAAAAAATCAGGACTTGCCTGAACTCTTCTGAATCCCCCAGAAACAATTTAAAATAATACCTCAAAATGAATTCTGGTGGCAGAATGCATAAAAGGGTGGGGTAAAATAATTTTTCAGCCTGATACACCTTAAAAGGTCGACAGGAAAGGTTTGTCACATAGAGGTGACAGTGGAACACAGTTAAGCACAGGCTGTGTCAGTGCAACCATGCCCCAACAAACCGATTTGGTCCTTGGGGGCAACTGAATGAGTTTGGCAGTAGTTGTCAGCCCACAGACAGTAAGGGGTTCAAACATCTGGTCTGGAAGAGATTACAGGGGCCTCTTTGCTGACCCTGAATGCAAGATTCTGTTTCATTGTCTCTGAGTCACAATCCTTGACCGTACAAGGTGAAGATATATATGAACACATCAGAGTTTGAGGTTGCAGGAGAGTGGGGATCCTGGTCAGAGTTTCAGAATGCTTTTGGTCACTCATAAACCAGAGCACAGGCTAGGAGAGTAGTAAATGAACCTCTCCTTCAAGCAGGGATGGGAAGTCTTTTTTTCCTTTTTTTTTCTGTGTATATTTTGTAACATCTTTCATGGACCATATAAAATTATCAACTTACAGCATTCAAGCAGTGGGAAGTGTTGTATTTATTTTTCTGCTCATCATCTTCTATAGTTGCCTTAATGAATGATTTTGACCCACAGACTATACATTCCCCACTTCTTCCTTAGAGCATATAACATCATTGGAAGAATTAAAAACTTACAAATGTTCAAAACTAGTTCTGACAACAGCTGCACAAAAATTCTAAAGCTTGGGACAGTGCCCTCACCACTCTGGGAACAGAGTCTAATTGTAACATAAAGTTAAAAATTAAGAAATTGGCTGAAAAAGAGCAAACAACAAAAAAGAACCAAATAATAGAAATTTATTATGATGACAAGAAAGAACAAAACACAGTCAGAAGTAGAAAACAAAGTTCAAATGGTTATACCCAAATATGCAAAAATGTAAATTGTTCTCAGGCCTCCAAAAGAATCCCTGGAAGAGCTCAAAAAACATTTAAAAAATCAAATAAGAGAGAAAGAGGAAAAATAAAGAAAAAGAAAAAAGTGATACAAAAGAACATTTTATACAGTAACAGCAACTATGAATGACTTAGTTATATTTTCAGAGATACATTCAATTATTCAAGACAATTCCAAAGGATTTATGATAAAAAAGTTTATCCATCTTCAAAGAAAGAATAGAATATGAATGTAGATCAACATCTACTTTTAAAAAATATTCTTTATTTTTCTTTTTTTGGTCAGTGTTTTCTTTCATAACATGACTAATATTGAAAGATGTTTTACATGACTATATATACATACACACACATATTCTATATCAAATTGCTTGTTTTATTAATGAGGAGAGGAGAAGAGAGAGGGAGAAAATTTGGAATTCAAAGAAAAGGGATTTTTAGAGGGTTGGGTTGGTTCAGGATTAGAAGGGCAAAGTAGTGGGTTAAGTAAAGGAGTGAGAAGAGATAGGGTATATAAGGAAAGAAGGATAATAAGGGAAAATAGGATGCAGGAAAATACACAAAAAGTAATTGTAGTTTAGAATGTAAATGGGAGAAATTTACCTATGAAATCAAAATGTGTAGCAGATTACAAATTTGAATTCAAAACTATGTTGCTTTCAGGAAATGTAATAAAGAATAGAAATAGAATTTATTATGTAAAAAGCAGGTACATTAATTATGATTTCAAAGTTAAAATTAAAATAGATTTAATCAAAAGTGAAAAAACAGAGAAACTATGTCATGTGTCAGAAATGTTATTCAATATGCCTTTAGACCATTTACATACCTAGATAGAATAAATTACTTGAACACATATCTGCCAAAACAGATATAGGAACTAAAAGAACTTAAACATAAAACACTTTTTATACAAATAAATTCAAATCTAAATAAATGAAGTTATTTATTGTTCATGGGTAGATTAAACCAGTATAATTTTAAAAATGATAGTTTTACCTAACCAATCTATTTGCTCAATGTCATACTAATTAATTTACTAAAATTTATTTTACAGAGTAAGAAAAAATAATAACAAAGTTCATTTGGAAGAGCAAAAGTTCAGGAACTTAAAAGAAACTAGAAAGTAGATTTCCCAATATCAGACCTTAAATTATATTATAAAGAAGAGCATTATTTAGGCATAAAAAGGATAATTTTGATTATTTTAAATTAAAATTTTCTTGTAAAAATAAAACCTATGTAATTAAGAACAGAAGGAATGCAGAAAATTCAGAAAAAAATTTCATAGACAATATCTTAAATAGGATGTAATTGATTGGGTTCAAATACTGTCATGGTGTAAGAAGTGATGAATTGGTTGATTTAGAAAAATACAGAAGGACTTGGATCTATGAAAGAAGATGATTTCCACCTTGAGGGCAACAAATGATAATGAAAATAAACATAGTAAGGTCTTACATTTATGTTTATGGATGTATATATATACACATACATATTATATATATATATATAGTGTATGTGTGTGCATATTTATATATAGTTATATATATATATATTTACATATACATATATATGTTTGTGTGTATATGTATTCTTGCTTAATTGTTGTTTCCTTTAGGATGTGTGTAGGGAAGGAAAAAGATAAAGTACAAAATGCACAGCAAAGAATAAAATAAAACCAACAAGAAAACAGAGGAAAGGTGGGCAGTTTTGAAAAAACAATCTATAATATGTATAATTTAGGTTTTCTTGAAATGGAAACTTATTGTTTTACATTGAATCTTTTCTTATTGTCTCATGCACATGGCAATTTTTTTTCTTTTCTCACTTTGTATTGAAGTTTAAGATTACAAAAAAATACCAAAAAAAAAAAAAAAAAAAAAGAAAGAAATTGAAGGATGAAGGCCAACAATAATAGGGTTTGGCACAGTGCCTGAAACACCATAGATGCTTAATAAATGACAGTTGACTGATTGATTAAATGTAAATGAGGATTGTTCTTTATGATCAGATATCCTCACGCTGAGATGTTGAAATTCCTCATGTAGAAGAAATTGGGTGGCTGCATCTGGAAAATTTGTGATTATATGTAATAGAACTAACTTGAAGAGATGAGGAGTAAATATAGATACTTTAAAATTTACTTCAGTTTGCTAAATACTGGGAGGAAGAACCCCTTTGACTGAATGTGTAGCCAGAATTAGGAGAGAATTAATTAGGTACTAATAGACCAGACCAGAACCTTGATCTTTTTTTGGGCTGACTTCTTTCTTTTGGTGATCTGATGATAGAAGAGAATATAAAAGGGGAAAAACCACGGGCATTCCTGTAGTGGCCAATATATGGCCCATGTATATGACTCTCAAGCTTTTACTTCAATATTTTGATTCTAGATGAAGGAAATAGGAGTTTATGATCATGTGAACCCTTGATGGTTCAGGTTTGAGGACCCCCGGAGCAAAGAATGGCCTCCAGGATGGAATACCAAAATATCAGAGACAATAGCTCAAGTACAGCAATACTCCTTTAGGATGTGAACTTGGTGAGACCATTACTACATAGAAACTGTTCCTTCTGATGAACTTGGAGCATTTTATAGATATATTACAAAATCAGCAAAGCAACTAGATAGACTGGGTAGAACACTTATTAAGTATTTACTATGTATTAGCACTAAGTTCTAATTCTGTTTTATGATATCAATCAGAAATTAAGAAATTTGCTAATGGTCCTTCAATTTGGTGACAAGATCAGATTTCTTATATTTTGATTCATTCACCATCTGCTAAATTCTTTACCATTATGGAAAAACACATTTTTCAGTTTTTTTGCTTCTCTGTAAGGATTTTACTTTTCTAAATTATATCAGACCAGAAATCTTTCAATGAATTTATTTTCTCCTTAGGGTGAGATTGTACCAAAGTGACATTAAAATGGATGAAACCATTGTACAGTTAGATTTCCTTAGTGGGGAACATGCGGTAATATATAGGATTCCACATAGACAGAAACAAAAAAGACATTTATATGTATGAAAAGAGAACTACACCAGAAGATAGACCATAAATTATCATGAATGAAGAGAACTCTCTCTCAGTTATTAGTGTTATGTTATTTTAGAAACTGAGATGGGTATTTGGAATTGTGGTTAGTTATTTACATTCTTCTTGCAGTGCAGACATCTAATCCTTGCATAAATTAAGAAGTTGAGGATTAAGTCATCAAAGTGAAAATATTGATGATCTGGGACCCAGGTCAGTAGCCTTCTATTGTTTGTCAAGCAAAGCAGGGTCCTTAACCCAGTACTCAAGGACCTTTACAATCTTACTCCAACTATATCTCATTCTACTACCTTTTATGTTATCTGAATAATAAACAATCTTGATAACTAGTAAGTCCCCAGTCTTAGTTTTTATCCCTCCACATATTTGTACAAATTTTCAACCATCTTGGAATGGTCTTTTCTACTTTTCTACCTGTTAAATAAGGTCTAGTGCAAATATTACTGCCTCCATGAGTTCTTGAATGCGTGAACAACCTTCCCTTCACTACAACTCTAAATTACCTTGTTTGTTTGGCACACTTCAATGTATTTATCGTATTATAATTCATATAATAGTTATTTTTGCATTGTCTTATATTAGTTACTAGATTGTTAATTGTAGGTAGACTCTGCATCTTGTATAATTTTTGTACCCCCAGATACATTGTATAGTGCATTGCACAATGTGGGCACTTAATAAATATTTGTTGAATTGGAACTATTGAATGGATTTGCTTTTTCAGCTTTGCAAAGAAGTTTGAAGAGAGAGCAGGAATTTGAAGGTAAGATTCACTCAGTCAACCAGCTAGTGTTTGTATTCTATGTATAGTTTACCTTACATATAAAGAATAGAATAATGAAGAATAAGACATAGCTGTTGTCTTTTGAGGAAAGAAAATTGAGTTCATAAGAAGCCTGGGTTCTAATTGCATAATGACACATAGCATATCAAAACCCTAGTCCATCAACCTGTAAGGAGGTTTTGAAATTTATTAGTCAGCCAGAGGGCTACCCTTCATTGGGCAGTTTCATATCTGCTAAGCATTGGTCATCTGATCTCATGAATCTTGAGCGTCTTTCTGGACTTCATCTTTTTGCCTTCCACGACCCCTGGACATTTCGGCTTCCTATTACTAGGTTGAAATGACTAGAATTTTATCCTAATGAATGATGACTTGATCATTCCTTGATCATAATTGAGCTTACAATTTACCAATTCCAGTGAAGCAGCAACCAAATACGAGCCAAATAGAATGAATGATGCCAAGGGGAGACTATCATTTCCTTCAATTCCATTTGTCTAGTATGCAACTGAAGTTCATTGTTCCATATGACTTATCTGACTTAGAGTCAAAGAGAACCTTGTGCTTAGGGGAAAGTTTGGCTCAAGGAAAATTGAGGGAGAACTAATCTCTGGTTCCACAACTGCAAGATTAAGGCATTCCTTTATGGCAGTGGGTAGAGGAAGCAATGTTTACTTAGGTTATGGTTACATAAAAGATCATAGGCTCATAGATCTAAAGCTAAAAGAGAACTTAGTGGTTCATCTAGCTCAAACAGCTCATTTTATAAGTGAGGAAATAGAGGCTAAGAGAGACTAAGAGACTTTTCCAATGGCACACAGGTACTATGTGGCAGTATTTGAAACCAGATCTTTTGAACCTGAAACCAGAAAACAACAGTTATATCAAGAATAGAACCAATCAACTATGCCTAAAGAGTTATAAAACTGGACATACCCTTTGAACCACTAGTGTCTCTACTGGATCTATATCCCAGAGAGATAATAAAAAAGAGAAATGAACCCACAAGTACAAAAATATTTGTATCAGCCCTTTTTATTGTAGCAAGAAACTGGAAACAATGGATGCCCATCATTTGGAGAATGGCTGAATAAGTTATAGTGTATGAATGTTCTATAAGAAATGCTGAATAGGCTGATTTAAGTCTGGAAAGACTTACACGAACTGATGCTGAATGAAGTGAGCAGAACAAAGAGAATATTGTACACAGTAATAGCAAGATTATGTGACGAAAAACTATGATGGACTTGGCTATTTTCAACAGTGAGGTAATTTAAGACAATTCCAATAGACTTTTGGTGGAAATTGCCATCCACATCAATACAGAGAACTATGGAGACTGAAGGCAGATCAAAGCATAGCATTTTACCTTTTTGTTGTTTGCTTTTTTTTGTTGTGTTTTTCCTTATTGATTTGATTATTTTTGTATAGCATGATGAATATGGAAATATGCTTAGAAGAACTGCACATATTTAACCTATAGTGGATTGCTTACTGTCTTGCAGAGGGGTGGAGAGAAGTAGAAAATTTTGGGACATAGAACTTTGTAAAGGTGAATGTTGAAAACTATCTTTGCAAGTATTTGGAAAAATAAAATACTATTAAAAAGAATAAAAGAGAATATAATCATTTGCTCTGGTCTATTGAGGGAATTTTATGTATTTAAGCAACAACATAAGAATTGCACTGATGGTAATGGTGAGTTATTTAGAATAATATATCTATATTTAGAATTATATCTATATTTAAATAATATGTTGTCTGTTAGTGGCATCTAGGACTAGAAAGAAACAGTGTTGTATGGTGGAAAGAACATTGGATTTGGAGTCAGAGAAACTGAGTTCAAATCCTGCCTGTGACATTCACTACCTTTGTGACTTTGCGCAAGACATTTCTTTCTGTGAATCTCAGGTTCCTCATTTGTGGGCATTTGGATTGTCTTAGGATCTTTTTCTATTCTTTGTCTACAACTGAGATTTATTCTTAAGCTCACTGAAGTTTGTAAACACCTCTTTGTTTTGTAGTTTTAGCCTTTTTTCTTCCTCTTCCTTCATTTCTGACTCTACTTTTCTGTCTCATAATCTAAGTCATATGCATATATATTATATTATAGAATATGTATTATAATGTATATTTATAGTATACTGTATAGGTTATATTATGCTATATTTATAGTATATAATATAGACTTGTACATATATATGTACTAGAATACATACTTATTACATTAATTTATATTAATATATGTTTATTCTATACCATATATATACTACACATGGTAGATATATATATATATATATATATAATATTTATGCTATATATAATGTTATAATATATAATTATATTTTATGTTACATTTATAATATTTGTAGTATATATTATGCTATATTTGTAACATACCATAATATATACTTCTACACTACTATACTACTTGTTATATTATAAATTATAATGTAATATATTATATATTATACTCTGTATGGCATTAGACCTATGGAATTAGAGGTGAGAATGGGTCATCTGAGAAGAAATATCCAACAAGTAATTAAGAATGTGTGTTTATTTGGAAGTGAAGGAGAATACTTTAAGAAAGGTATTGAGTCTATGAAATTAGAACAACCTTGAAGGCAGAGAATATAGATAAAAACCTAAAGACCAAGGCTTAACACTTGGAGAATGATCACATTTGATAGGTAAATAAATACTTTACCCTTTTCAACAAATAGCCCAATTCTACTTTTGTTTATATCATTAAGCTGCCAATAATAAGGGCCAAGATAAGTAAATCTCTGGGTTCCTATTTATTTAGCTTTTTGAAGATTAGATCTCAAGTTCTCTTTATTTACTCTACCAATTTCCTACTGTTCAAAGCTAGATGTACATTGTATAAATGGAAATGCTTTTTCTCCCCTTCCTTAACATAGGACAATTGATTAATATTTGTCCTGGAATTTCATAAATCATTGTGTCTGCTAAAGAGAATTCAGAAATAAGAAGGAAATTGAATAAACAGATTCATATTGGCCCTGGAAAACTTGCATTTGCAGATTTTTACTAAAGCTCAGTAAAAAAAAAGTCATCAATAATGACAACAGGTAGGATTATTTGGGGAAGTTAGAAGTCTTATCAGAAATCTACCAGTTATGTGGCTGATGAACGGCATTTGAAGAGAAGTTTTTGACTGAAGAGAATACATGAAATGGAACAAAATAGAATATGAAAAAATTTACAATCTGAAATTTTCTGTTTCTATGACTATATAAAATAATCCCATGGCATATGCTAGGCATATGTGCTTAAATTTATACATAAATATGTATTATCAATTATAAATATACAATATAAATTTAAAACATAGATTCTTTTTTTTTTTTTCATTTAGCAGCTGGGAAAAGTATTCCAAACTGGAAAAGTAATTAATGAAGACCACTTGGCCCTGCCTATACTGCTTTTCACACCTGAAATGGAACTACTATCAATTTCTCCTCTCCTCAGAGACAGCTGTGGGGGAAGAAAAATAAATCACTCTTTTAGAACTGCTGAATGGTTAATAATGGTTGGATGTCAATTGACAGGGAAGTGTCTTTCTAATAGAGCAATCTTTGCATTTGTGTTTGGTTGCCCCATCCTGTTTAACAGATTTATAAGTGACTTTAATCAATGGATAGATGGTATACTTTTCAAATTTACAAATAACATAAAGTTGACAGGGATATCTAGGAAGTTTGATAATGGTTAGAACCATATTAGAGTGAGTATAATAAGATGAAATTTAGTAAATATAAATGTAAAATCTTACACAAACATTAATATCAAAGGTACAAGATGAGAGGATTATTTCTGTAAAGAAGATGTAAGGATTTGGGTGTTTTTGTTTTTTGGACTGCATCAAAAATATAAAGGAATAATATCAAGTGGCAACTGTAAAAGCAAATGTAAGTTAGGGTTATATTGAATAACCTCTCTCTGTGTCTCTCTCTCTTTTACCCCTTGGGGGGGGGTAGTTAGAATTTCATTGGTGTAATAAATTCTCACTTAAGAAACTCTATACCAATAAAGATTGGCTATAAAGGACTAAAACTCTCAAAAGGCTCGGACTTTACAATTGGCAACTGTTCTGAAAATTTATAGTTTTAAGGGACACAGAGATAAAGTAGCATGTACAGAGTCACATGAATCAAAGATACATCTTGAACCCAGGTCTTCCTGACTTTTAAGATCAGGTATCTATTTATTATACCATAATACTTATTCAGCGACATGGTTTTCAGGAATAATCTAGAGTTGATAGTCTTGGTCAGACTACACTTGGAGTAATTTGTTCAGTTTTGGGTACTATATATTTAAAGAAGAATGTTAATAATCTGGAGAACATCTAGAGAAGGGATGTTAAGAGTGTGAAAGATCAGCATTATAAATCAGGATAGAATGATTAGGCATATGGAGCAACAAGTTTGGAAGGTACTGAAGACACTTGTAGCTTCTCAGCAAAAGAAATAACTGCACTTTGTACTTAGCAACAGGAAGAGTTAGTTAAAATATTTAGTTTACCCCATGTGGGTTTTTCCCAGGAACCTGCCCTCTTCTCCTTTCCTTCTCCACTGAGTTGGTATCCTGGCTTGAGATTGAGTTTTATGCTACTTGTTCCATTGTGGTTTGTGAAAATGAGATCTCTGTTTTGAGATCATGGCTTAGGAGCTTGCATTGCAGGAAATCTAGATGTTTAGTCTGAAGAATAGTGCTTCAGAGCAATAAGCAAGCTGAACTGTGTATTTCCTAGTTTAAAAGAATCACATCTTGACAGTTTTCTTGACTGAGACATGTCTGCTTCTGAGAAAAATAGTTCCTGAGTTAACTCTACCTTGTGATCTCACTTATCTGGCACAAAAATCTGCTCAGAGCTTTAAAATAAGTAATTACAAAAAATAACTCAGCGTTTTAAGATAGTAATTGTTCATTTAAATGTGTTAAGCTATAGAATACTGAAACAAATAGAGAACACAATATGCTATAGTGATTTGGATATAAAGAATTAGAGAATTTTAGGTATATTATAAGGGAAATATGAAAAGTAGAACTGTTCTGTGACTATGGGACAGATGTATTTTATCGGATCATAAAAGGTGAACATTTATAACTAATCATAAGCTAAGGTAGGGTTGTTCATGGAGAAGACCCCAGAGTCTGAATCAAGCAAGAGGAAAAATTTCAGAACTCTGTTAAAAAGAGACCACATATCTCTCAATATATTCTATCATTTGTTACTGAGTAGTTTGGTTGGCTGGTGAGAGCTTGGAGTGCTCACTATTTCTGTTTTTGAGAGGAAAAAGGAATAGGGAGAATATATTATATTCTCTATTATGTTTTTTTTTTTGCTTAGATAAGCAGGCAAATGCTATTTCTCATTCACTTGTTGTTTTTGAGAGATGGAGAAGGAAAAGAAGACTCTTGCAAAGAAGAGTTGGGGAAGTTTTGCTAGCTTTAGGATAAAAGTCTTTTTCTAAAAGAGCACAAGTGTACTTCAGCTGAAGATATCAGTTATATATGAAGCTTGAGGTGATGGACCTACATTTAATGTTGAAGAATTAGTCAAGATGAGCAGAAGAACATATTGGAAGTAGTTATCTAGAAGAATGAGTACTTTGAGACATTGCACCCAATGAGGTATCAGTCAAGCACAGTGTAGATCAAACTCAGCTTAGCAGCAGAAGCATCTGTTCACTTAGAAGCTATATTTATCAAGGAACTTTTATAGGACATTTTTTTGAGACAAAAAGATAACACCAAAGTTTTAGAGTTCCAGAGCTGTGATAATTTACTGTTCATGTGGGTTTTTCTTATGTTATTTCTCTGCTAGGTTTTTGCTGTATATGCCTACTCTTTCTTACTAGTAATGAGTGGGAGAATGTGACCCATGTTAATATATGGGCTGTGAGGCATTTATTATTCCAATAAGCCTTATAGGAGTTCCTTTGATGTTACCATTATTATTCCTCTTATTGTTTAATAAATGGTTATATTTAAGACCAAATATATCATCATTTTTAGGGTCTTAGCTTGTTTAAATGGTCAGACCTCAATAAATATAACAGTGAGCAATGAATATATTGAGCATATTCCCTCATAACTCATTGTCTGTAGGAACATGAAACTGTTTGAATATAGTCTTTGGTGATGCTCTTTCTCTGTGAACCTAATGTGAATACAGGTTGGGGTGAGTGAGTCAGCCCAGAGAATGAGTGTTGGGGTTAACCCCAAGGATGAACCATGAAGGATTTACACTAGAACTATTGGTACACTAGAACTATATGGGAATTGTTTGTTTTGTGGAAAGGTTATGATCAACAGAATTGTGCTATAGTTGTTTTTTTGGTATATTGATCATTGTCTTAAAAAAAACCCAATGTTGAGTCAAATAATGATATACTAGAGAGAATATTTTATTTGTTTCTGTGGAGATTGACTTCATTATGCTAAGGTTACATGACTAGGACTCAGTGAAATATGGCAAGATCAAGGAAGAGCTGAGATTTGCCAGAGTTGGGATTTCAAAAATTGATTCTAATTGGGTGAGTGTTCTTTATTCTAGAGGTAGTGGAATATTATTCATCTTAATAACCCAGAGAGAGGAAGAGCATAGGGATAGAATTTGTCCATTTTCAGAGAACCAGAGGGTGCTTGGAATTTCCTCAACACTTATGCTCAATAGAGAGAAATACTTAACTATTTGTCCAACATGAAAAGATTCCTGTTGAATAGAACCAGGATAATAGCTAACAATGCCACCTAGTGTTTAAATAGATTCTTTTGAAGTCAAAAAGCAAAGTATTTTGGCTTAAAATATTTTGATTTTAAAGGTGACTAATTTGGTTTTTACCAATTATGCTTGCAATTTCTTTATCTTATGATCAGGCTAAAGCAAAATGTGTAAAGAGGGGAGTAGGTCTTCCTTCTCATACTATTCTTTTTGAAAAGTGAACTATTTCTCTTTATTCATGAGCTATGCATGTTTGTCATTTATTCTAGATGGCGATCCCTTTCCTTTCTCCCCAGACATTGTCTAACAAAACATATAGGATCACAGATTTCAAGCTGGAAATAACTTGATTTATCCAGGGGCACAAAGTTAGTAAAATAACAAGATACCCTAGAAGCATGTTGAAAAGAATTCCAAAGTGAGACCTTAGCAGAATTCTGTATCATCATTCATATAGAACATTTATTGAGTTGGGCTACTTGATGATTTGAAAGCATATATTTTCTTCAAAGGATCTCCATTTGGAGGTTTTTCTTGCACACTAATACCTCAAGTTTAATCTTACACTAATTACCAGTCTAAATCTGCTAATTTCCTCTCTCAGATGATTTTCTTATTCTCTGTCTTGTTCCTGGCTCTATGATCTTTCCAGGAATATAACAAAACTCTAGTGCTGTATTTAGCTGGACTATTTTTAGATTCAACCCTTCTCATTGCCATGAAGTGCCCCTTCTCCTAGCCAGTCAACAAATCTTCATCATGTCTAAACTATGCCAGGCACTATGCTAGGTTCTAAGGATTAAAAATAAAATGAATGAAATAATCTCTGTTCATAAGGAGTTACCTTCTAATGGATCATAAATAAATGTTTAATTATGTACAAAAATGTACAAAAGTGCAAATATAGATTAATATAAAGTATTTTAGAAGTTAGTGCCTTGGGAATTTGAGAATCAGGAAAGGGTAAATGTAGAAGGTGATATTTGGATTCAGTCTTGAAGGAAAAGAGACATTTTATGAGGGCAGGTGAGAAGGAAATCCTTTCTAGTGATGGGGCAGGCAATAAATACAAAGGTTCTGAGATGGAAGATGAGGTGTTATGTGTGAGGAATAGAGAGTAAGTCAGTCTAGCTGGACCATGAAAATACAGTTCTGGTTCTGCTACCATAGGGAGGCAGATCACAAGCAAGATCTTCTCACCGAGTTTCTAATTAAGGTCAGATCTGAGGGCATTTCAAGTTGAGGTTATTTGGCCAAAATACTCATGCATCACAACCGATGGAGGGGACAAGAATTGTGGACTTCCTCTGCTGTTGAAAACTCTTGAAAGAATGTGCATTGAAAGTGACTTCATTAGGAACCAGATCAGTATATACCCCAGATGTTGTGAGGCTCAAATAAAATAGCAATTATAAAGCACTTAGCACAGTGCTTGATACATACTAAGTGCTATGTGTGCTAGCTATTCATTCATTGTCTTCTTGTTGCTACTCTGAATAGGACATTATGGTAGGCACTTGGGTGAGGGAGGGGAATACAAATATTATAACAAGATATGGTTTTCACCCTTATGGAGCTTTTATTGAGATATCAACATATATATATCTCAATAAAAGCTCCATATGTATGTATATACATACATATAAAGATTGTACCCTTGCAGAACCCAGAAACTTCTTTTCCACATTGTGTCCAGTTTGATGCCCTTCAATTCCCAATGTAGACACTGAAGTTGCTGTTGCAAATATTGCCATTAGCCACTGCAGATCTAGGGACACAATTTCTGAGTCTGGTGACACTGGGAACTACAGATCTTCTGATCTGATTTACAAGGTTGCTGTCTGATCTAATGTGGGAGCTGGGAAGAAACTAAAACCTTTCCAAAGGCAAATCTCTCTCATCAGTTCTTCACTGCTGCATTTTGACCATCACTTGGCTGGCCTGTTGTTACACACAGGCCAAGAGATGGGTTGGATTTTTTCAACCAATAACTTCCTGTGTGACATCTGCTTTAATCCAATGATCCAAAGAATAATGCTTTATCCTTTAAATTTGATTAAAGATTTATTCATACCAAATTTATTTTTGATTAATTGGTGAAATGAGCTTTCTAGCCTTTTGTGATTACATTAATTGGAGCAGGGATGGAAATCAGCAATGGTAGACATTAGTAAAAGATAAAAAATACAAACAAACTTGTAACTTAAGTAAAGTGCATATATTCTAAATGATTATCCATGCTAATGTGAATCCCTATCCCAAGCTGGAATACTGTAAAACCATCTAGTTTCACGATAAGTAAGTGTGCTAAATTCTTCTCTCACATAGAATCTTTCTATTTGTTTCCTTGCCTTCAAGACCTATTCTCAAGAACTAACAAATGAATTCACCCTGAGCTACACATAATTGATAAGTCTTTAAAAGCCCCTATGATTATGTCAGTTGTTTATTTAAAAAAAAAACTTCAGTGACATTCTATTGATGGATATAGTTTAAATTCCTAACTCTAACACTTAAGACTCTCCACAATTTTATTCCAACTCATTTGTCTTATTTCTCTTTCATGTATTCTATGTTCTAATCAAACTAGACCAATATCTGTTGTCTGCTCTCATGTTCCCTTTTCCCACTTCTGTGCATTTGCTGATGCCATCCCTTATAACTAGATAGCCCTTTCAAGCTCTGAGAATCCTTGCTCAGGTACCGACTTGGCAGACCAGAGGACTGTCCTGATTTGTTGAATTCCTTTTCTTTCTTCATGGCCTAATAGAAATTCTACCTCTTCTATGAACCCTTCCCTGAGTTACACCTCTTCCAAACTTGCCCTTAGGTAGTAATTATCTTTTACTCTTTAAATTTCTCAATACTTGACCTGATATTCCTTTGTTCCATTACTTCTTGCCTTCTATTATACTTATTTGTTATATGTCAGACTGAAAAATAAACTTCTTCAGATCAGGGATTAGAAACTCTTTTATAATTTTATTTCTAGCATTTTGTAAAGTATATTACATATGATAGGTGCTTAATATATATTTGCTGTTATTGAATAAAAGGAATCCCAGGAGCATTTGCATTTTAAACACAAACCTGACCCATGTTGGGTTTAATCCAAATGGGTACAATGTTAAAGGCATTGCTGAAGCTGGGATTGAGCTAGGTAGGGATCAAGGGCTAGGCTTTGATAGTGGCCATAATTCTGTAGACAAGAATCAAATTTGCTCTTTTTTTTTGTAATGTGAAAGGAACAGTACACATTACTTTGATGCTAATTAATGGATGGAGAATACATTTTCAGGGATTTAACTGCAGCAGTGGATTGATGGTTACTCGGTCCAATTTCTCCTACTTCATGACACATTTGTGCAAAGAAAAAACAAAATGATTTTCTCTGTTGGAATTCCTATTAGCCCTGAGGGAGACTAGAAATTCTGCTCTTAGTTGGTAGCCTGTTGTTTCTCACCTGTGGTAGGATTACAACAATCTATGAGGAAGAACTACTGCATTGTTTTTATTATGAACACTAGGGAATGAGAAGTGGAAAAAATGAGGGACATGGGGAAGCCAAGACATTTGTCGTGGTGCTGCTCTCTCCAACACTGCTATTAAATGGTTTATGCCAGATTTTCAAATCCATACTATAAGATACTGTTTCCTAATTTCATTAAAAGAACAATTTTTTTTAGACTTTAAAGAATTTGGAAATAGAGAGCATCTCTTTCTGAGCCACAATCCATTAGTTACCCATGCCCACTTATGGACCAAGAATACATATAGTTTGGGCAAGTTTTTTGATTAATTGCTTCTCATAACAAAGGATTTTGTTTAGTGAACCTAGCTAGGAAAATGCAGCTTCTTAATAGGGTGAAACCTGGTAACTTTCCATTGTCTAATAGAAACTGTAGTCTTAGTTCTAAACAACAAATTTATATCCTTAGTATTAGATAATATTTTTAGTACTATGTAATAAATGAGGCACAATATAGTGGAACACCCTTTTTCTTGATTGCTATGTCTCTCTGTAAATACAGATTGAGATCATGTGAATGTTGCTAATTGTCATCTCAAACTCTTGATTCGTTTTCGTTTTGCAGTAAAATCTCTAAGTCTTTATCAAAAAACTGCTGTCCAATCAATTCCTTTCCTGCCCCCACCACACTCCTATCTTATACTTGTATCTCCAAAGCTGTCTGAAACATAGAAGGTACATAATAAATCCCTAATGACTGTCATTGAGAACTCGGTAAGGCTATACATACATATATACACACACATACGTTTATAATATATATGTACACATATCTGTGTGTGTATTCATATATATATAATATATAATTTTAGTTAATTTTATTTTATTAGTTTAAGTTCCATGGTCTATCCTGTTATAACCTCTTTGGTACCTACTCTGTCATTTTGTCTACTAGCTATCTTTTCCAACTTTCTATTATCAGCAAATTTACATGAGTGCTATTTATACTTTTATCTAAGTGACATATAATAATGCAAAATAGCATAGGACCAACTAAATATTACTAGAATGGCCCCTTGGAGACCTCCTTCCAAGATGACATTGAATCACTGATTGAAACTCTTAATTTCCAGCCATTTAACCATTTCCAAGGCTACCAGACTGTACTTCCAAATTCCCAAAATTTCTTTGTCTTTTCACAAGAGTAGCATGAATTAGTTCAAAATGCCAAGGAATTGACAACCACATATATCTTCTTCAATTCTGTGGTACTTCACTAGTTCTCCAGGATTTTTCAAAGGTAATGACAATATCTCTATAGAAGCTCTCTCCAGGGTACTGGAAACTAGAGAAGTGTACATTTCCTATAGATGATTGAATTTAAATAATCTCCCAGGATCTTGAGAAGAAATAATAGTAATAATTAGCACATATAGCATTCTAAGGTTTGCAAAGCACTTTGATTGTCACAGAAAGGTTAAGGGACTTGATATAATTATTAAGTGATTTTGGTAGGCTTTAACAATTAGATTTTTCTAACTCCAAGTCTAGTGTATTATCCAATGTGGCATCTAGCTGTGTCATGAAAAAATAAAATGGATACAATAAGCAATGAATTAAAGATAAGTTTGAACCCTAGCATGGTGGTAAAGAAAGGCTAGAGGTAAGGAGAAAGACCTGAGCAGTTAAAAAATATAAGCAAAAAAGTTAAAGATATGGATAACAGGAAAGACTAGGATCAAGAATACTGGTAGCTGGTTTAGCTAAAGTGGAACTTTATCTAAAGTTCAGATATTCGAAAGAAGGGAATACAAATAAGATAGATTGCTTTTTTCAATCACTAAGAGATTCAAGAGAATTGGCTTAGAGGAAGAGAGTGTGGCGAATCTGGTGAAAGTAAGAAAATGGGCTTTTTAGAGAGGTAAACAGCAAAATATAGAGGGCTAGATAGAGGGATCCAGAATGGTGGAATCTGTAAGTTTTATCCCTTCAGCTAGATTCTTAACAACACTTAATACTTCTAGTTACACTTTTTAAAAAATATCTTGCAGCAAAAATTTCAGCCTAAAGAGAATAAATGAGCTTGGAGCTGAAGTGATTTAGGAATCTAAAAATCCAATTCCTAACTGAAATAGATGAACTAGATAATATTGCAGATTCATTACTGAGGAAGGCTCTTGAGTAAATAAAGAGACAGAGTGGAATTCATAGGCCAGGAAGAAGATCCGTGTAGTAGTAGTAATATTAACCATTAAGCAGTCTAAATTTGATCTTTAGCTATCATTCCATGATAATCTCTTAATGAGCCATAGGTTCTTTCAGATTCAAGGATTAATCATTGCATCAAAGCAAGGAAAGAAATAATTCCCTGCTTTCTTATTTTAAAAATTTATTCTAATTAAATTTTTAGAGGGTAGTTAGTTAGAAAAATAGAGGAACTCTCAGATATATCTCTTTCACTATTAAGTTCAGGAATAAAGAGCAAATTTGCTTTTGCCTTCTTATCATGCAAAGGGCTAGTTCCCAGAGCAGCCTAGTGTGGGAATGATGATGCAGAACACCTACCACTTCAATAAGATGCTGACCTAACTGGCTTTTTGTTTCTGCTTTTCTTCTTTGAAAGACTGACCACCTGGTATCAGCTTTCACTAAGTTCTAGATTTTAATGATAAATTGTGGCAGCTGTTCTTTGTCAGGTTTAATAAGATAAACCTGATTCAATTTAAAAACTACAAATAGGATATGTGTGTGTGTATGTGTATGTATATCTGTCTTAAACATATTAAAGCAATGAGTCCTGTCTAGGCCAAATTATGATCAGGATCATGCTTTTCTTTAGACACGCCTTTCTTTGTCTCAGACTCTTTGTGGAGCTTTGGCTGCCTTCTTTCTCCTTTCTTAAAATTTAAGCAATAAGGACCTGATAGAATCATGCAAAAACATACTCAATGATTACAACAAAATAAGATTAAAAGATCAACAAAACCCTAACCTCAGCACCTGATAGTCAAGATGATCAAGCTGTGTCCTGAAAAAGAGAGGAAAAAATGATCCCTTCTTCCAATTCTCTTTTTGGCTTTGGAACACTGGATATACTGAAAAACTTAGCTGATGTATTTTATTGTACTATTTCCTCACCTTATTTTTTGTCATTAGGGACTTCTATTAAGAAGGAGCCAGAGAAGAGACATAGTTGAAAATGGGAGTGTTATAAAAGCTCACACAAAAAAAATCAGGATGCATTTTTAGAAGATTCCCATATCATTTATATTTTAGTGGAAGTTTGACAAATAATTTAAGCCTATGAGTTATCTTTCCTATGAAGTATTTGTATTTCAATCCTTCACTCCCATCCCAACTATGGAGTTAAAAATTCAACTCCTATTTAAAGAAATTTTAGTCTTTAATATAACAGGTAGGAGTAAGACTATCACTCCATTCTTATGGACATGAAGCACCTTTAAAATTCCACCGAATGTCCACTTGAATCTGTAACCTCCCTCCCATTCTTAGAACTCTTGTGGATGAAAACAGGCTAAGAAAATAGGAAATATTTTGAACTGGGAATTAAATCTAAAAGGAGCAGAATCAGGCGACAAACTTGAGGATTCCTCTGGGCAATGACTTCAGATATTGCTGTGTATGCTATCTTGTAATTTTATTTGCCAAGGAAAGGCTGGAGACATTTGGCCATTGTCTTTACAAAGATACAAAACCCAAGAGATTGTGAAATTACATTTTGCAGTCTCTCAAGGCTGCTGGGCAGGGAGAGGATTATGAAGCAGCTGGTGAGGCTGTGGGATCAATTCAATATGAGGTAATCTTTAGATTTTAACATTACTCTCTGTCTGGGCAGCTGAAGCACTACCCTTGAGACATTATAATTGTCTAGGCTAGTTTAAACTTGCCTGCCTGAGGGGAGTTTCAGTTAGACTGGTTGTTTTAAAGCATTTCCTCAAATATGGCTAAACCACTTCTTATAATGGAGGTCGCCTCATAGTCATGAATATAGAACTTAAAAGAATCTTAGAGGTCATTCATTTGAACACTCTTATTTTAAAGATGAAATGGAGGTATAAGGGTTAAGGGACTTGCACAGGACCACTAGAAAGTACCTGAGGCATAGTTAGATCTCAGATCTTGATTTCCAAGTCCAGTGCTGTATTTATGGCTTTATTCTGCTTCCTAAAGCATATATAATTTTAAGAATGTAACAAATTAGACAAAGGTAAAATCTAACATTATCTCAGATGAGAAGTCAATCAAGGAAAAAAATGACCATAGCTCATTAAATACTATATTTTCATTCCCATTGGCTTCCTTCTCTTCAGCCACATATAAGGTCAAAAAACCAGTTTTATCAGGTGTAGGCACCTGAACGTAAAATTATTTTCCACCTATAACTGGTTGTTGCTAACATCTGAAATAAATGCTGTAACATGTAAGATTGAAGAGTTTATTTGCTGGAAAGAAAAACTGTGTTCTCTCTCATGCTTTCTGTCCTTGGCTACCCACTGAAGTTAAAAATGGAAATTGAGCATCTTTTAAGTGACTTTGGTTTGTTAGTCAGATATTTCTTTAAGAATTGAAAATCTAAAGATGGAAGCAAAACAAACCAGCTTTCCTCTTTCCCACCATGGAGAGCCACTGGATCCAGATGGCTCTGAAGGGGTAAGTGAGGCAGGTGACCTTGCCTAGCCCTTCTTCACTTCAATCCAATTCACTTGCACATCATGGCATCTCCTCCCCAGTGTTGTGGTCCTCTTCAACAATGATGGACAAACACCATGGAGAGCAAAGCTTCTTAAACTATTCACCCTCGCGAGCCATTGTTGCCAAATAAAATTTTAATACAAACTTGCAATATAGCTTTATGAAATAAATATTCAAATCAAACATTTTCTGGTAACAAATCATAATTTTGTGATCCCTACATTCAGTTATGTGACCCTACATGACTCCTACATGAAGACCTTAAGGGGACTCCTTAACCACAGTTAAGAAGCAGACCTTGGTTTACCTGATTCCTCCAGAAGTTTATTTTCTTGCTTTCTCACCATTATTGATGCCATCATCCTCTGCTAACTTCCATGAACAGTTTACCAGAAAAAAAACAAGAAAAAAACACCCAAATCAACAATACAATCCCAACCTTTTTGAAGAGTTACCTTACTTTTCCAGAAATACCTATGATTTCCAGTTATTTGTCAGAAGCAAGCTATCCTATGAAAGGAAAAATTCCACCCATCTTTTGAGGATAATGGCAGAAGCCTACTATTATTTAATACTTTTGCTTTCTGTTGAACTTGAAAGTTGCCATTTCCATTTAAATTAAATGAAATTAAGTTTAGAGAACAACCTTGTACAATGTGGGATAAATAGCAGGTATTTCTGATCTGATGGTCTGCTGTAGCCAGATCTGTGTGGGGAGAAAAGCTACTATTCCACATTACCCTCCACAAGATGCTTAAAAATTTTATTTTTAAATTTAAATTTTTTAATTTAAAAAAATTAAAATTAAAAAATATTTAAAAAAATACAACCAAATGGAAATTCTTAAGGGAATACTTTTTTAATCTTTAAAGAGAAGAAATATTAGAGGTATTGCTGCTCTAACAACATATTCTTTGTTCTGCAAGGTTCACAGGGACTAAACACTGTCATAAAATAAATGAATTGTGCAAATGACATAAATATCATGCACATAAGCTGACATAAACAGACATAAATGACATATTGAGAAGTTTCTCAGCAGTGGCCTGATTGCAATACTCATATTTAGTTACATGATATTTAAGATGACAGAGTTAGACTGGAATATTCCAGAGGTCCCTTCTAGCTCTTTTTGATGATTCCACTGGGCCAAAATTTATAAAGTCAAGTGGTTACTTAGCAACATTAGAACCCAAACTGATGATTTTCTGGTGATTTTCAGCAGTTCAGTAAGTCATTCAGACAGGATCCCAGAGCTTGAAAATAGAAAACATTGCTCTGTATATTTTAATTTAAGTTCTACAAAATGAATATCTGAAGGAGTACCATGTCACCATAATTTTGAATGACAAAAGTTTTATGAGTTTTTTATATTAGAATGTGTAAAATGTTAATCTTTTGTTACACTGAAAACAGGGTCCATTTGAACACTCAATATTTCCTAGAGTTGAAGTTGTCAAGTATTGCTAAAACAAATGTACCAATTTTATTATTGTTGCAAAAGTATTCAGAGGATACACTATGTTCAGGAACAAGTTCTCTGAAAAAGCCGTACTATTATTCTAAACCTTCATATTGGATTGTTCTCCTTCTCTCCATCAGCTATGATTTTCTCTTTTTTCTTCTCTCTGTGTTTCTCTCTCTTCCTCCTTTCTTTCTCTTAAATTTATTTTATTGTTTGAAACATTGATGCTATCCATAATAAAATATGTAAGTCAGTTTAATTTGTTCATAGAAATACTGTTGTCATGTCATTTATTTACTGGACCAGAAATAAGCAATCACTTGTCTCAATGAATAACACACACACATGTACATCTATCTATCAACCTTGATATGTGTATACACACATTTATGTATGTATACATCCTTCCCCCCCCCCCCCCATTATCTATATCTATCTATTTAGGCTCTGGACAGAGTTTTTTAAAATTTTAACTTGTTATTTCCCCCCCCCCCCCAATTACATCTGAAAACAAATTTTTACCTTTATTAAAACTTTTTTTTTGAATTCCAAATTCTTTCCCACCCTCCCCTGGCCACTGAGAAGGCAAGGGATTTGCTATGGGTTATATATATATGCAGTCATGCAAAACATATTTCCGTATTAGTCATATTCACTGAAAATCTTGTTGACGCCATATCCATTGTTACACTCTTTAAGCTTCTTTTCTCATTCTTTGTGACTCATGGGATCAAGAGGAACAAATAGGGACAGGAAAAATCCTTAGTCTCCATTGATGATTTTGACTATTCATCTTTCACTGTTCTCCAATGAGCTCTCATTTCTGAGCTCCATCCAATCCACACGTGCTGTCTTCCTTACATCTCTATTGCTGTTATCTACTTATTCTTCCAATTTTCTCAGGGACTTTAGTAGGTGACTCTTGATCTTACACTCTAATTTGTTGTCATCTTCTTTAAGGATTTCAATTTGAAGACCTTTCTAACAATATAACCTACAATACACTTTATAGCTTCTTGACTTCAGTGACCTGTGGTAGAATTGTGAAAGGTGACAAAAGGACTAGACTTTGAGCCAGAACACCTGGGCTGGTCTTCCAGCTCTACCTTTTATTCTCTGAGTAAACTTGGGTAGGCAGTTCATTTAATACCTCTGGGCCTCTGAGACCTTCCATAAATTCACAACATTAAAAGAGACTTTAGAGGCTATCTGTAGAGTCCAATCTATACCTGAACAAGAATCTCTCTACAACTTACCACATAAGTATTTATCCAGCTTTTTGTTTGAAAAGTTCTAATGAGAGAGTTCACTAGCTTTGTAGGTAGCCTGTTCCAATTTGGAATATTTGGAATTTTTAAAATTTACAATGAGCCCAGATCATTTCTTTGTATCTTCTATCTAATACTTTTAACTTATGGTGACAAATAGGGCTAATATATGTGCATGTCTCGCCAGCTTCTCTTACGTTATGGAATATGTAAGAAATGATCAGCAGGATGGTTTCAGAGATCCTGGAGAGACTTATATGCTAAGTGAAGTGAGGAGAACCAAGAGAACATTGTACATGGCAACAACAAGTTTATACAATTAATAAATTGCATAATTGGAACCATTCTCCAATTGAGAGATTGTATTCCATCTGTATTCCATAACATTCATGTATTATAATTTATTCAGCCATTCTCCAACAGGAACTGCTCCTTCTCCCTGCAATCAATCCCGCAGTATTGTGGGACATGAACTGCCTATCCTCCCTCCAACACTCTTCACTTCCTTCCATGAAAGATTTGCTGTATATAAAATATTGATGATTTCCCTTAAAGTTAGGAAATAAAATTTCAATCATTTCTGCCTTTTGTAAGGCTCTTTTTCTCTTCTCCTTCTCTTTCCCTATCTTTGTCTCTCTGTCTCTGTCTGTCTATCTCTCTCCCCCCCTTCTTTTCTCCCCTCCTGTCTCTCTATGTCTCTGTCTGTTTTCCTCTTCCTCTGTCTCTGTCTCTGTGGTTCTGTGTGTCTCTGTCTCCTCCTCTCTCCCTAAGTCTGTATTTGTCTCTGTTTCTCTCTCTCTCTCTCTCTCTCTCTCTCTCTCTCTCTCTCTCTCTCTCTCTCTCTCTCTTCCCCTTCTCTCACCTCAGTGTAATTGCTACCTCCTTTATGAGAACCTGGCTGACCTGCCTAAACGATGAACATTTCAGACATCTCTTGTTTGTCTATAACCCAAAACTCCATTAATTCTTAATGTTAGGTAGAACTGTGAACTTGTTATTTGCCCTGATGCTGTACAAATTATCTTTATCTTTTCTTCTTCCACATCTATATACACTCCATTTTCTTCCTATTATTCAGAGATTGATACTCAGCAGTGTCATTGTTAGTAGGAAGGGCACTATAGTCTAGGCTGCCTAGCTTTAAACTTCCTTTCCTAGCTACCACTTTCAACTCCTTCATAGCCATCCATGTCATTACCCAAACCATCCTACACCAGTATTCTGGAACTCCTGTTCATAGGATTCCCCCCCCCCACTTTTTTTTTCTTGTCCCCATTGTTAACAAATTACTTTTTATATTAGACTTATGACTTCTTCTTCCAAAATTATATCTTCTGTTCTATATTATTTATAATTATATACATTATATTTTGAATTTAATTTTATGTCTATAATATTTCCTCCCAATAGCATTTATAATCCCAAAGGGAAAATACGATTTTGTTTTTGTACTTTTGGAATCTAATAATCCCTGTCACATAGAAGGTGCTTTGAAATAATAGCTAAGATTAATTATAGTTTAAGCTGTTCAAATTCATTTTTCATGTATCATTGCACTTAGCTTTCACAATTCTATAAACATTATTATTATTCCTATCTATAGATGGGGAAATTGAGGCTGAGAGAGATTAAAGGACTTGTCCAGAGCCACACAATTAGTAAATATCTGAAGTAAGATTTGAACTTAAGTGTATCTGAGTCTGAGTCCAGCACTCTTTCCAGTCTACTGTCTTGCTTCCTCAAATTGCTTTACAAAGTAGTAGCTGAATTGAATTAAAGCCTTCTCTGATTCTTACTTTTTAGTATTCTTTTTCTCATTAATTTTTTAGATCAATTTGTCTTATTCCCCTCTTCCTTTATTTTCTATTTCTTCATTCATTGATCTGCAGGCTTGAGTTTGGCACATATCTGATAGTAAGCTAACTACGACACCACTGCTTTATTATCAAAAATATAAATCTCATACTAGCAATAAACTTTGAATTTCATAGTAGAGAAATTTTAATATCATTTCTACCTAGAGGGCTTACAGTCTGCCAGGTTTACATTATGTAGTATCTGTAATTGAAACTAATTAGTAATTGAAGCTGTGTTGTGGGACATGAACTGCCTATGCCCTCCCTAACACTCTTGGCTTCCTTCCATTACAAATTTTCGGTATATAAAATATTGATGAAAATTTCCCTAAAGTTAGGAAATCATATTTCATAAATGTCAGTATTTAAGTTTTTAACTTGCTTCCTACTTTCTCAAATAACTTTAAAAAATATACAAAACCTCCTAATTTGCTATATTCTTTGATTGTGGAGATTGCTTGGCTTTTGCAATTTCCTTCTTCCCTTCCTCCCTCTCTGCCTCCCTTCTTTCCACCTTTCCTTCCTTCCTCCTTCCTTCCTCCTTTCCTCCCTCCCTTCCTTCCTCCCTCCCTCCCTTCCTCCCTCCCTCCCTCCCTTTCTTCCTTCCTTCCTCCCTCCCTCCCTCCTACCTCCCTTCCTCCTCCCTCCTTCCTTCCTTCCTTCCTTCCTTCCTTCCTTCCTTCCTTCCTTCCTTCTCTTCCTTCCTTCCTTCCTCCTCCCTCCCTTCCTTCCTCTCCTCCTCCCTCCTTCCTTCCTCCCTCCTTCCTTCCTCCCTTCCTCCTTCCCCTTCCTTCCTTCCTTCCTCCTCCTCCTTCCTTCCTTCCTTCCTCTCCTTCCTCCCTTCCTCCTTCTCCTTCCTTCCTCCTCCTTCCTTCCTTCCTCCTTCCTTCCTTCCTTCCTTTTCCTTCCTTCCTCTCCTTCCTCCCTCCTTCCTTCCTTCCTCCTTCCTTTCTCCCTTCCTTCCTCCCCTTCCTTCCTTCTTCCTTCTTCCTTCCTCCCTCTTTCTTCCTTCCTTCCTCCTCCTTTCCTTCCTCTCTCCTTCCTTCCTCCTCCTTCCTCCTTTCCTTTCTTCTTCTCCTCTCTCTTCCTCTTCTTCCTTCCTTCCTTCCTTCCCTTCCTTCCTTCCTTCCTTCCTTCCTTCCTTCCTTCCTTCCTTCCTTCCTTCTTTCCTTCCTCTTTCTCCTCCTCCTTTCTTCTTTTTATTTTTCTTCAATTAAAACGTTCATTATTTTTGTTTTTCAAGGAACCATATTTTAGTAATCTGTCCCTTCCACTACTCAATAAACACTATATAACAAAAAGAAAAATAAATTCTCAAATCCATAGCTACATGGTTCAGCAAAACAAATTCTTATATTACCCATGTCAAATATATATATATATATTTCTTTCTATATTTTAAGTTCATCACTTATAGTAGGAGACGAGTATTGTTTCATTTTCATTATTTTTGATTTGTTATATCATGTTATCCAAGAGAGTTCTAAAATCTTTTGAAGTTTATTTTCTCTAAAATGTTATTGTATAAATTGCTTTCCTAGTTTCGCTCTATTTGCTCTGTATCAGTTCATAAATATCTTTCTAGTGTGTATTGAAATTATCCTGTTCATTTTCTCTTATGGCACAATAATGTTCTATCACATTCATAAACCAAAATTTGTTCAGCTATTCCTTTATTGTTATGCCACAGGTCTCTATTGTCCTGACTCAGTTTCCCTAATTATCCTGACTCAGTTTCCCTAATTATTCTGCCTCACTTTATAATTGTTCTGCTCAATCCTGCAAAACCTCCCCTCCCCCTTTTTCAGAATATTTGATAAGAATAAAAGATCTTATGTTTTAGAATATCAGAATGCCTCTCCCCATCCCAAGCTATCGGAATGTCAGATACCATCTTATCAAGATGTCTCTCCCCATCTCCACGGTTCCTCCCCCCATTATGTCATCCCATCTCCGGTGGCTCACCCCACCCTGTCAGAGTCCCATTCCTGCTCTCAGGACCCTGACTTCATCCCTACCTCAGTCTACTCCCTGTGTCTGAGCCATATGTGTATGGGTCATTGAGAACTCACATTGTTTGCTGAATTCTTGGAGACAATAGTTTCATTCAACCCTGGGACCAAACCATGATCCATTTGGTCCCAGTAAATCTCTCTCTTTTAAATAAATTATTAAATACTCTCTAATCTCTATATTGCCTCAGTTTCTCCAACATTACATCATAAAAGGATAGCCCCTGAGTTTCCATTTTTTTTGTTATGTGAAAAGAGTGGTTAAAATATTTTTGTACATATGGATCCTTTTCCTTTTTTTTTTTTTGATGTCTTTTGGATTTATAGGCTATATATAATGGTATAATTATGCAGAGTTTGGTAACTTTCTTAGCAAAGTTACAAATTGCTTTCCTGAATGTTGAGACTCACTCATACCTCTATCAATAAAACTTTTACAATACTTTTCATTTTCTTCTTTTGTCATCTTTGCCAATAAGATATATTTGAAGCAGAACCTCAGAGTTCCTTCAATTTGTACCTCTCTAATTATTGGTGATCTGGAGGATTTTAAATCTTCTTTTGAAAAGTGCTTGTTCATATCCTTTAACTTTATCTGTTTTTCTTCCTCATATTTTTTTCTAGGACATGTTATTTAGATCTCTCCTTTGCTCTTTGTTTTCATTCACCATACTAAGCATTATATTTGCCTGTGTATAGGTATTTTGTTTCCCCCATAGTAGATTGTAAGCTTCTTAGGTATAGCCTGGGCTATTTATTATTTGCATTTTTGTATCCTGAATATCCATCACACATTGAGTACTTAACACAATTTTGCTGAATTCTCAATCTCTCTATCTTTTCATTATTTCTTTACTTTTTTTTTTTTTTTTTTTTTTTTTTTTTTTTTGCTGTCGTTTGAAGCTAAGATGCTGCTGTGTTGATTTCCCTCTTGCTCAGAAGGGTGGGGGCAATTTAAAGATTAGGATTTGGTCTTATGGGAAAGCAATTCTTTGCTTTGTTTGGCAGAAAGTCATTAATTTTGATACCTATCAGCAGAAAGACAGAGTAGGAATGAAGGTCTCCTTCCTGGCAGTGTGCCTGTTGCTTCTGCACCACAGAACTCATTATTCTTTTATTGGTAAAGCAGAATGAAATCCAGTGAAGTAAGTGGGGCATGAATTCAGTTGATTGAGCATTGAAGACCTGAAAGAATGTCAGAACATTGGCAGATTTCTGAAAGATCCTAAGCATTGGGAAAAGGAAAACAGGTTTCTTAGGCTCCGTTTTCCTCAGGAAGATGGCATCCTTGCTACATTCTGCCAACATTATTGGTTGTCTGTCTGTATTTCATGGGAGGAATGGGTGGAACAAAATATGTCAAACAAATGACATAAAATTGGAGCTTGTGTCCTATGACGGATTAGAGATAGAATACTGGACTTAAAACATGAAGACCTATGTTTAAATCCCACTTCAGACATTTACTAGATTTTATATACATTTACAGGGCTGTGGATCATTTAATCTTGCAAGGACTTAGCTTTATCTGCTGTCAAATGATGAATTTGATGGCTTCTAAGGTTACTTCCAGCTTAAAGTCAATGATCCTCTGAAAAGCATTACTCCCTGAAGTTGTGACCTTTTTGTTTCATAAATTTTTCTCTGGGGTTTTGAGCCCAGACATTCTGTTGGAAAGATTCACAGTTGAAATATAGGAACTAGAGGTGGAATAAACCTTAGAAATCATCTCCTTATTTCACAATAGATGAATCTGGGATTCTGAGAGGTTTCTGGGAACTGAATCTAGATTCTCAGCACAACAGATATTTAGTTCTTTACAAATATATAGAATTCTCTTTCTTTGAGTTGTCTAAATTAATTGACTCATGAAGGAAAAAAGAATTTATATTCATGCTTGACATAGCGTTTTAAAATAAATGATTTTTAAGTGCTTCAAATTTATTATTTTATCAGGGTGGGTATTCTCATCACTTATGCAGATCATAATCCTTTTCTACTTAATCAGTTAGCCTTTTAAAATTTACTTCATCTGAAGGGAAATGTATCATCTAGTGGTCAACCTATTGATGATGATTTATTCCAAACTTGGTTGTCTGGTTTATTGGTGATAATTTATTCTAAATTTGGTTGTCTTGGTCCTTAGATGAGAGACATCCATGCATCCATCCCTGAGTGGAATTCCCACTCAAAACTTTGCTATCAGGTAGAATCTTCCAAAGCTATGTTCCATTGCTATAGTTTTTATGGGCTCTGGGCCATCATCATGCCACAAGGGAACATCTGGTTATGATGTGTGATGTGTGAAGAATAGTGAGCTAGATTGTAGAATGTGTAAAAGAGTAAAAACTGGAAGTATGGGAAAAGTGAATGGTATTAAATGTAAAACAGAGGAATTGATACTAGATTAGGAATTTGCTGTGTTTAAGAGCTACTGGAGTTTTTTGAGTACGGGAATGACATGGTCAGATTTGAGGTTTAGGAAAATGACCCTGGTGGCTGAATAGAAGATGTACTGTATACAGAGAGACATGTGGAAAGGAGACTATTGAAATAGTCTAGGCAAGAGTTGATGAGTTCCTGAACTAGGATGGTGGCTGTGTGAGTAGAATGAAGGACATGTATAAAAGAAATGTTGTGAAAGCAAAAAGAACAGAATTACTGTCAGTAAATAAGTACTATTGTATGCTAGGCACTGTACTAAGTGCAGGCAATATGAAGATAGAAGATAGACTTTGCTTTTGAGTAGCTCATAATCTAATGGAGATGGAAAAAAAGCAAACAAATATGTACAAATAAACTATAAAGATGATTTAGAGATTAAATAAATATTTCATTGAATAATTGCCTATTTATATATAACTAATCAAATAATTACTTATTAATTTATTAAATAATTAAAGAAGGGGAAGCATTCAAATTAAGAGGGTTTGGGAAAGGCTGCTCAAAATTTAACTTGGACTTGATGGAAGTCAAGAAGTGGAGATGAGGGGGAAAGCATTCTAAGTCTGGAGATAGTCGGTATAAATGGCCAGAGCTGAGAGATGGACTGTTTTGCTCAAGGAATGGAAAGGAGATAAAAGTCATTGGATCAAAGAGTATGTGGTGGAGAAGGTGAATGTAAGGCACAAGAAGACTGGAATGGTAGAGGGAGACCAGGTTATGAATGCCAGAATGTGAATGAAGAATTGAGTTTTAACCCCAAGATCTATGAGTCTTGGTGATTGCATTGGAAATTTCATAAAAGGAGAGGGTTGATGGGTGGAATCCTGAATTCTTTTTTCTGGGCATAGTTTACTCAGGATATGGTTGATGTTTGACTAAAATTCAAGGAAGAGATAAGGGTTCACTAAATAGATTTGGGAATCATTTGCATACAGCTGATAGCTGAACCCTATGGAAATGATGATAGCTAAGAATGACAGTGTACAGGAAAAGAGAAAAAAAGCGGATCTTGGGGGTGTGTGTCACAGGACCTAGACAGAAAAGGAAAAGAGACTAAAAATGAATGGCAAAACAGATGGGAAGAGAAACAGGAGTGATTGGGATAATAAAAATGTAGAGAGGAGAGAGTATCAAGAAGAATGTGATCTTTAGGATCAATGACTGCCATAAGGTCAGAAAAGATAAAGATTGAAAAAAAAGTTTTTTAATTTGTCAATTAAGAGATCCTTGATAACTCTGGCAGAAGTTTAAATTGACGGATGAAAATGGAAGCCAGAATGCAGATTTTAGCACTGAATGAGGAAAAAAAGAAGAGGAAACATCAAATATGCATTGTTTTCTTAAAGAGTTTAATTCAGAAGGGGGAGGAGAACTCTGGAATAATCGTTGTGGATATAATTGGAATTTTAAATGAAAGGGAAAACATAGATATTTTTGTAAGAATAGGGAAAGAGCCATTATGTAGAGATAATTTGAAGATTATAGAGAGTGGAGATTTCAGTGGGGGTAATATGCTAGAGAAAACAAGAGGAGATGGAATCCAGATTAAATGACAAAAAAGAGGCTTGCCACTATAAGGAGGGCTGAAGCTCTGAGAAATTTGGTAACTTGCCCATAGTCAAAGCACTATTTTCTGTCAGAGGAACAGTGTGAATTCTATTTTTTCTGACACTAAATCCAACCCTTTATTAATGATGTCACTCTCAGTAATTGAGAAAAAAATCACAAAGCCCAAATCAATTTTTATTTTTTAATTATTTCAGTATTGTCTGACTCTTTGTGACCCTACTTGGTGATTTTCTTGAAAAAACGATTCTGGAGTAGTTTGCCATTTACTTCCTTCTTCAGATGAGAAAACTGAGGCAAAAAAGGTTAAGTGACTTTCCTAGAGACATATAACTGGTAATTGTCTGAGGCTGGATTTTAATTCAAATCTTACTGATTCCAGTCCCTGTATTCTCTCCTCAACTCAATTGCCCTTTATTAGGCATTTTCCCAGTTGCTGGTGCCTTGTCCCTTTTCCCATATTAGTGTTTTCTTTGTATAAGTAAAGTATATCAGAGTATAAACCACATGCAATATAGAAGGGGTAGGATGTAGCATTCACTGGTAAGGAATATATGGGGTAGTTGCTGATAGTTCAAGAAGTTTTTCTAACTTCTCCCCATGCCCTCAAGACATGGGTCTAGGTGCCTTTTGCCTCAACCTAGATACCAAAGGATCAATATAAACTATTTCATAAAAAAATTTAATTGCAAATTACCTCATCTCTTCTCCCCCCAATGCTAAGAAAACCTCCAAATATAGCTAATGCATTATTTCATATTTTATCTCCTTCCTTTCTTTGCATGACCTCAAAAGGATCTCTTTTCATAACCTCATACACACATTTTAGTTGAGAATATCCTGACTATGAAGAAACAGAATTGGTAAGATGCAGTATTAAAATTTACAGTCCACTCAGGTAAAGAGTCAACTATTTCCAGTTGCAATAGCAGCAGCTTTCCCAAGGTTACTGCCATGTTTGAAGTGGTTTAAATTCCTTCTTTTTTTTCTTCCCACTTTTCAACATTTATTATTAGGCAAACTTGAAGATTTTTATATGCAGAAGAGGCAGCTTCCTTTTATTGGTGTGAATTCCTAATATTATAGATCTCAAGGCCCCCATTGGGGTACTTCCTATTAACCATAAGCCAATAAATTTACTTAGCTTCTAATAAAGACATTTGCTGAGATGGTACAATAATTTGGCATATAATAGTTGGTGTAACCCCCCCCCCAAAAAAAAAACAACCTACTATAGTATATTTGTCTATAAATACAGAGTATATGGGGGAAATGGCATTAAACTTGAGTACAATGACAGTAAAACATATACATGTAGGATAAACTTGTGACAAAGATTACTTACAACTTTGACCTACAGGGTCTGGAAATTATTTCTCTCTTTACAAATCACTTATCCAGATCCTCTTGAGTGAGGCATTTATATTGGGTGGACTGCTCAGTTAGACTGAGGATCTGCTTCTTTCTCTTCTCTGAAGTGTCCCTTTAAGCTCCTTGCTCTTTTAGGTTATCATCTTTTTGGAGAATGTCAGGACTAAATAATAATGATAACTAGGGTATATATCTTTGCTTCTAGCTGGATATATTATCACTTGTGTATGCAGTATCTTTATGAGAGAAAATTCCTTATTTCTCTTTGGTGCAGGTTCAGAATTCTCTCTCCACAACTGCCAGTAAGTCAAATTCAAATTTTACAATTTCTGAGCACTTTGCTTCTTTTATATATCACTCCAGCTTCCATGATTAATTCAGTCAATCACAAGGTACTTCTTGTGTAGTGTCAGTTGTCTTCAAGGGCTACGGCTCTATGATTTGAAAAAAATGATTAAGGAACTTATGTTTATATGATCTCGAGGTTATAGGAAATCTTTTATACTTTATGATTCAGCTCTAGACCTTCTGTGAAGGACATATTAAATATCGAATTTAACATGGCTTCTATGGATCAGGGTCCTGTGAAAATGTTGGAAAATGTTCAATTTTGTGGTTCAGTTACGGTTTCCCATTCCGGAAGCCACAATTCCAGTCAGTCAATAAGCATTTAGTGAGCACCTAATTACTTGTCAGGTGTTTTGCTAAGTGCTGGATACACAAAAATAGCCAAAAGATAAATTTTGCTTTCAAGGAACTCAATTTAATAGGGGAGGTACAATGCAAATGACTGCATATCATCTCTCTCTTTCTCCTTCCCTCCTTCCTCCTTCCTTTAGTCCTTTCTACCCTTCTTCCATCTCTCTCTCTCTCTCTCTCTCTCTCTCTCTCTCTCTCTCTCTCTCTCTCTCTGTCTTTGTCTGTCTGTCTCTCTCTGTTTCTCTGTCTCTCCTCCTTCCCCCACTCTGGCTCTCACATGTCTATCTATGTTTATGTGCATGTATGTATATGAGATAAATTGGAGATATTCAACAGAAGAAAGACAGTAGTATTAACAGGGATTAGGAAAGGCTTTTTGTTCAAGATGGAATTTTATCTAGAATTTAAAGGAAGCCAAAGAAACCAGCAAGTACAGATAATAAAGGAGAGTTTTGTTTGGGGGTTGGAGGGACGACCTTCAGACAATAGCTCCTTGGTTGCTATGATCCATGGATACCCAGGAAGGGAGAGTGAGTAAATTCTTCCAACATATTGTACCATCTATTTAAGCTCCATCCTTTGGCCCTCCTTGACCTAATTGTTTCTCTCTCCTGGAGCTTCAAGCAGTAAAATTCTTTGGGTTGGTAAATGACAAGTCTTCATGAAGCAGTTTGGTGATAGGTCTATCATTTTTTAAGTATGTGTACTTCTTAATCCCTTCTTTGTGGTTTAGTTAGAAATTAGGGGAAAGCAAAGGGCATATTTTGAATTGATTTAATCTATGTAGACATTAATTTTACAATAGAATGTAAGGTACTTGAGGGCTGAGATTATTTAGTTTTCTCTAAGTTCAACTAAGCAATGTCTGGAACATAGTAGGTACATAATGAATATGTGATTGATGATGAATACATAAGTAAGACCTATGTATAATTTGAATTTGGAGAAACATTTATGCTGAATGTGTCAACTGAAAATTATCTGCTGAAGTAAAAAGAATTTAAGAGATTTTTCCTCTCAATAATTGTTAAACTTATTTTGAAAAATAGGGCTTTCTTCCAAGTGTGTAAATCTTTTGAAAAACAAATTTTGTCACATGGTTGCTATGATGTTCTAGACATAATACTACTGTAACCTGCCAGAAAGATCTTGTTTTGTAGGAAATTTACAAAAATAATCGCAATGAAAAATTTTAAAGTTCTTATATTTATATATACATGTATATATTTACTGTACTAACCTCCCACTGACAAATGGGTTAAATATGAATAAAAGCTTTGAGCATTTGTGTGGGAAGCTCTAACCCCAAATTTTTTTTCTTTTTGTTGGAATAAAAACTTATTTTAAAAGGAACCAGAAACATTTATGTTGGGAATAGCTGCATTTGTTGCTTTTTATGAAAGGTAACTGAAGTGAAAGGAGGTAATTTCACAAAACCAATAACTAAGATTTGGTGTTTTGTCCCTGGAACATATATAAGGATTCTGAACTGCTACAGAAGGAATGGTTGTTTCACTAAAATAATTAATATCAATCCTAAACTTTTCACATTGGTATTACCAAGACCCAAACTTTCACTTCTGAAAATAATTAGTGAGCAGTTAGAAGCTATTTAAGTTTTTTATTTTAATAAGTAAAACTTAGTATATCTGTTGTTCTTCCTTTTATCTTCCTTGGATTTCTTCAAGACTCAGCTCTAATACCTCCCTACTCCTACTTCCCTAGCCCTGGACTTTCTCTCTGAAATTATCTCTCGTTTGACTTGCATAATTTTTGTTTTGTTTTTACATTTTCTTTCCCTTATTAGAATGTTAGACCCTTGAGGATAGGGGCTATTCTTGGGGGCCTTTATTTGCATTCCTGGCCTTTGCACAGTGCCTGGCATATGGTTCTGCTTGTTGACTAACTTGACTGGAGTCCTTCCATGCTACAGGTGATATAATAACCTGTAACTTTTTCCATTGTATATATCTGGTTTCCTTGACCATTTACAAAGTAAAGGGTGGTTGGAAAGGCACAAGCGATGGTGAACTTGCTGCCTTACCTGGAGATCCAAAAGTGTCTTTAGAATGGGAATTTCTAAGATATTCTGAACATTGAGACTAGGACCTTCCATATAGGTTTACATATAGGAAGAACTGGCTTAGGAGAGATTGGAATATGACTGTAGGAAATGCCTTTGTATGAGAGATGATATAATAGAAATGAGTAATTGAAAATTATACCCAAGATAATAAGTAAGGATAGTAAGAGAACACTTGGTTACCCTTGATGAATTTAAAACAGCAGGCCCAGATGAATTACATCTTCATGTCCTAAAAGAAATGGCAGATGTGATTGCTGAGCTATTGTCAGTAACAGTTGAAAGAACATAGAAAGCAGGAGACATAGCATAAGATTGAAAAGAAACAAATGTTTTGATTTTCAAAAGGGGAAAAGAACAGAATATGCACATTATAAACTCATGAGTTTGACTTTGATTCTTGGGAAAATTCTAGACTGGATCATGAAAGAGAGAGTTGGAAAATATCTAGAAAGGAGAACTGGGGATATTAAATAGATAACATGTCTTCATTAATAATTGCTTATGCCAGACTAATGTGATTTCTTTTCTTGTTAGAATTACTAAATTAGTGTTAAAGAAAACACTGTGGACATAGTTTGCCTGGATTTTTGCAAAGCTTTATGTAGGACAGACTCTAGTTCATTCTTCCAACTCCCATTTGCATAGACATATTGCATAACTAAAAAATAGCTAACTATTTCTCAATTTAGAGTTCTGGGGACAACTCTGAGGGGCTGAGGTCGGCTAATATTCTTTTTTACTAGCCTTTATCAGGTATGCTTCCCCAACATCATTTAACCAATTGATATTTCCCCTTAATTAATAAAGAATCAGATGATGGTAGCCCAGAAGTTATAAGAAATTCTTTATAGCTAATAGTGAATTAAATTTAAAAACATAAAATATGATACTCAATAGTATATAAACACTGAATTTTTGGGTATTGGTGATAATAAAAATTTTAGGAGAAAACAGATATAAGGACATGACATCAATTAGCTTTTTCAAATGAAGATTTACTTACAGAGTATAAAAATGATTAAATTACAACATTTCCCCCAAATCTGTGATATCACTTTCCTTTTAATGTATTTTAAGTCCAGGGGAAAGTGGATTTAAGTTTAAAAAACACAATAGGCAAAGGAGTGATTTAGAATTCTGGGTTAGATATAATTTTCTCTTTGTGCAGTTCACATACAATTTCTTAGATAAGGCTTTCTGATGGATTCCCTGTAGAGTCTATAATTAATAATGTTTTCCTAACGATAATAACATTTTCTCTATAATTCCTGAAGCTTTTGCTTAGGCATAATTTCTAGGAACAAATGGATAAGCATTCCAATGCACTTTACATTTCTCAGACCTCATGTCCAGAACTCTGTTCTAGAACTTAAGCCAAGAATACCATGGCTTAAGAAGGATATTGGTAAGCTGGAGAATGTCCAAGAAGGGCAACCAGGATGGGTAAGGTCCTTATTTCCATGTCATATAAGAAGTAGTTGAAAAAATTGGCAATGTTTTGTTGAAAAAGAGAAGACTCAGGGAGAATGATAGCTGTTTTCAAGTATTAGAAAAGGTTGCCCTTTGAAGGAGGGCTTAGATTTGTTCTTTTTGGCCCCATATAAGAGAACCAGAAGCAATGGGTAAAAGTTTCAAGGAAACCAATTTGGGATTAATGCTGGGAAAACTTCCCTAAGAATTACCACTGTTCAACATGGAATGGAGTACACAGAGATTTCTTGGTCTCCTTCCTTGGAAGTATTGAAGCAGAGACTAGATGACCATTTGTTGGGTATGTATATAATAGGAGTATGAGTTGGACCAGAAAATCTCTAAATACTCTCCAATTCGGGAAAGTCTTTCCTACTCTAGCTACATTTTTATGGACTATTACTGCCTCTCAGAACCCTAAATAAGGACCAAAATAAGTTTCACCAAAAATCCTTAGATAGATCCCAGACCATGGAATGAGAAGACCTCCAATGTCATCTTTCTTTTGACTCTTTGTGGCAGATCACTTAATCATTCCGGTTTTTGGTTTCTTTATTTGTAAGGTGAGGTGAGATTAATTCAATGACTTTTAAGAACCTTCCTAAGTTTTAATTTATTATGATGTTTCCAATACTCCTTTCTTTGTCAACCTCCTCTTTCTGTGAATTCCTATATGCGAATACTTTATTATATATTATCTATTTGCTAATTGTTTACACTTATCTTTTCAACTTTGATATATGGGCTGGGGACAAAAGATATTTTTAGAGGTGTGTTTGTCCAGATGGGTATTCGAAAAATGAAGAATCAATGGACAGCCTTCATGCTCTATTGAAATCTATATAATGCCTAGAGAATATGAAAAAGTAATTTGAATTTGAATATGAAAATGTAATTTGGATGACTTTGTGGGCTACCTCCCTCCACACCCAATGTTGAATTTATGAAAGAACACTGAAAAGTGTTTCCAAAAAGGGTAGGTTTGGATGGATCCTCAGCAGAGGGAATATTCAAGGGATTTAGGTAGCAGACTCATTAAGGTGTTGGAGAGTTTCCCATCTAGATAGCAAGCATTTTGAGTTTAAGGGACATGTTTTATGCATTTTTGGATGTACCACAGTGCCCAGTTATAGAGTTGCCAATTAAGTGATGAACATGTGTTATGATTGTTTTATCAATTTTATTGCTTTTATTAATGAGAATATTTCTATTTTTTCTTTTAAAAGTGATACATTGAAATGCATGATTTCAATCCTGTTTCCTCACAACTCTTTTAATGTTTTACAGAAATGTACCAATTCCTTTGATTTTTTTGTAATTCACAGTCCCCCAAGGCTAACTAAGCTAAACTAAGTATCTCATGGATAGCTAGGCTGTCAGAATCCACCAATACCAAATCCAATCTGCAACACTTGCACTGACCAATTTTCCATAGACCTCTCTTGTCAATACAATTTCATTAGTAAATTAATTTCCCTTTTAATCTCTTCTCATTTCCTTATGAATTTGACACATTTCAGAGGATGTGTGGAACAACTGATTGAGATGAAAGACTTTGAAGCAATAGAAATCTGACATCTGAAAGCTAGAGCTGTTTCCAGGGAATGTAAACTTTTGATAAGCTTGAAGATGATTTTAGAAGAGAAACATTGAGATTACATAAAGTGCCAGAGGATGGCAGCATAGAATGAATTAGAAATCTTCCTTAGATTATAGCTTATCTATTCCCTCTCATTTCACATACTTCATGTAAAATGAAATATTCCATAAGATATATTTGCTGAACTCTCGAGTAGGGGTGAAAATTAAATTAAAAGAATGGGAAAAAACTAATGCAATAGCACGACCCAGTAGATCTCTTACTATTTTTATTAAGTGCTCTTTTACAAACTCACGGGAAATTAATTAATTTTCTAATTCTTTCATCTTCCAATCAGTTATAAGAACTAATTTCAGTTCTGGTTCTTTCATTAGCTTGTTATGGAATCTTTGGCAAGTCATCAAACTATTTTGGTTCTCAATATTGTCAATTGTAAAATGGAGAAATGGGATTAAAAATTACAATTAAGTTGCTTTAAGAAGTAGTACTGTATGATGGATAGAATGCTAAATTTATATCTAGAAAGACCTGGTTTCAGATTCTGCCACTGATATACCTGTGTGATCTTGGACAAGTTACCTTTTTGATCTTTAGTTTCTCATCTGTAAAATTAGGAGATTGAATTAAGTAACCTTAAAACTACTTTTAAGTTTAAATCTGCACTTTTATGAAAATTAAAAAAAAATTTATATTTATTTTCTCATTTGATCTTCAAGAAAGAAGAAGGAACTATCATTTTATAGATCAGGAAATTGGGGCTCAGAGACACCGAATGTTTTGCCCAGGCTTACATAAGAGGTAACCGTTAGTCAGTGCAATGAATAGAGAGCCATGTCTGGAGTCAAGAAGACTCAAGTTCAAATTCAGTTTCAGCATTTCCTACCTATATGACTGTGGGAGAGTCACTTAACCCCTGTTTGCTTCAGTTTTCTCATTTGTAAAATAATCCAGAGAAGGGAATGACAAACCACATCATGCTTTTGCTGAGAAAACACAAAAAGTTTGGGTCACAAAAAGTTGAATATGACAGAAATGACCAAACAATAAAAAGTAAATGTTTGACTGGGATTTGAATACAGGTTTGCTCCACCCCAAGTCCAGTTGTCTATTATGATTGGTTATCATTCAATAAATATAATATAATGTCTGTTCTAGCCTTGAAATTCTTACCTGCCTCAATATTACTTCAAACGTTAATGTTTTATTCTACTACCTTTAAAGCATATTTTGAGATGGGTAGGTGGTATAGTAGTTGAGCATGGTATACGTTGAAGGCTTGAGTTCAAATCCTGATTCAGATATTTAACTAACTGGGTGACTATGCCAGCCACTTAATCTCTTCTGCATCTGTAAAATGAATATTATGAAAGTACTCACCTCTCACATCTGCTGTAGAATAAAATGCGATTATATTTGCAACGAATTTTATAAACATAAAAATGTCATAAATTCTATCTATTGTTTTTTGACTTTCATGAGAGTACAATATTCAAGGTCTCCTACAATCTATTCTAAGCTACCTACCTCTCTTATGTGGACCTTGTGCTTTAACCAGGCTAGTTCACCCTCTTCTCTGCCTTCGATTCTATTGATCTCCTTCTCTTCCTCAATTCTTCCTAGATTTTCAGGACACCATCCTCTCCTGATTCTCCTCTACCTACTTGATCGTTCCTTCTCACTCTCCTTTGCTGGATTCAGATCATTCTCTTTAATTGTAGGTGTCACTCAGGGTTCTATTCTGAATCTTTTCCCTCTATATTACTTGATCTCATCATCATTTAGTTACCATATCTAAATTAATCATTCATCTACAAAATGAGGAAGTTGGATGAGAAAGCATTTGAGATTCCTTTCAGCCCCTAATCTATGGTCCTTTGATTTCTAAGATCTCCAGCAGTCTTCCCTAAGGGGTAAGCAAGGGATACACTAACCTGGCAGCATCAATTGGTGGAGCCTTTCACTAAGTATGATTAGGTGATAAGTTTAGGATGCATCACAATATTATAGAATCATAAGTTTTATATGAACAAAGGACCTTGGTGGTAATGGAGAGACAGATGGTTTAAGGGGAAGTCTTGTAAACCTCACTTCAGGAAAGGATTTAGCCTATCTTCTGCTATTAATCAATCATATGTTCTAGTTAGAGTTCAAGAATCTTCGGAGACTTGGTTTCCTCCTTTGTAATAATTATTATGGTATATCTTCCTGAGAGTTGTTATGAGATCAAAGTAGTATATGGAAACCACTCTGTACACAGTCAATCCAATCCCTTAATTTTGCATCTGAGAAAAATGAGCCCTAGAGAAGTCATTTAAATTGCCGAGGTCACAGGAGTTTTTTTTTTATTTATGGTTGGAATAGATTTCAGAGGCTTATCTGACCTTCTTTCTCTGCACCTTTCAATAGAGTCCCAAAGAAGTTACATGGTTTGCCCAACATCACGGAGTTAGGGATGGAGACAGGATTTAAACTAGGACCTCTGACTCCAGCACTAGGGCTCTTTCCACAGTACAACACTTCTGGACTGGGATTCAAATCTAGTTCTTCAGATTTCAAAGTTGACGCTCTTTACCCATCAGTATTCTGTCTTCTTGGTATTGCCATATTTTGTCATTATAATCTCTGGCCTTATCTCATTATGAAATATGGACAAATAAAAGATCACTTGATTAGAGAATTAATAAAGATGATCTTTAGAACATGAAGGGCCTATTAGATTTAAAATAATTAAAAGAAGAATAAAAATATTGCATAGAGATATGGCCTGAACTGTGATTTCTCTACTCCAGAATGAGTAAATGCTTATCAATGCAAGAAAAAAATCTGTTTGAAAATCATATGTGATTTTGGAAGATTATAGTTGATAATTTTTCAATTTTTCCTTTTCTCCACTTATAGCCTTCCTATGGTTAATGGAGAAATACATGTTGGAATAATCTTAGGTGACACATTCAATGAGAAAGTAGCTTTCCTTTCCTACTGTGCCTTCTAACCAAAGATCCATTCATCTAATGAGCCATTCTTTGCTTGAAGGGCTGCCACTCTCTGAAGAGGGGATTGAATTGTGTTTGTGGGAGGCAAGAGACTTCAGGCCCTCAGTTTTCTATTCAAAGGAAATGTACCAGCCTTCAGAGTTTCTGACTCACACATTATATGATGGTGCTATGTGGATAATTTCATCTTTCTTTCTTTCTTTCTTTCTTTCTTTCTTTCTTTCTTTCTTTCTTTCTTTCTTTCTTCTTATTCTTGTTCTTGTTCTTCTTGTTCTTGTTTTTCTTGTTTTTGTTCTTCTCCTTCATCTCCTTCTCCTTCTATTTCTTCTTCTCCTCCTCCTCCTCCTTTTTTCTTCTTTCTTTTTTTATCATCTTCTTCTGTATCTGATTCTTTCTCCCTCTGTCTCTGTTTCTCTCTGTCTTTGTCTCTGTCTCTTTCTCTGTTTACTTTTTCTTTCTCCCTTCTTTCTCTGTCTCTCTCCTCACCCCTATCTCTTCATATCTCTATATCTATACATATATGTATGTATATCTATATCTATATATCTCCTCTCTATTTATCTATCTATATCTATAAATATAATCATGGAAGTAATAGGGAGCCACCAGAACTCATTAAGTAGAGATTAACATGATCAGGACTGCACTTTAGAAAGATCAATTTGACAGCTAAGTTACTCAGACAGTTTTCTCATTTATGCTGTGCTGAAAACAACAATAATTATCTAATGAGTTTGTTGTGAAGACAAATGAAATAACCTTTGGATTGTTTTGCCATCTTTCAAGTACTGTATGAATTTTAGTTATCATTGTTATTATTTCATTTAATCCTCACAATAATCCTATGAAATGGGTACTTCAGATATTATTATCTCTGTTTAAGTCTATAGCATCGAAGGAGAGTTGGACCAGAATTAAAAGATAGGCTTCAAATTCTACCTCTGAACTCAACTGAATGATCAGGGGCAAAACTATTTAATCTCTTTTTAATTTAATTTAATCTTTCATAATTAATAAAATATAAAAATACATAGACAAAACTACAATGTCACTATAATAGATACTCACATTTATAAGCACTTTTAAGTTTAAGTTCTTTCCCCACAAATAAACTTTTAAGATGGATAGTACAAGTGTCATTATTCCATATTTACAAATGTGGAAACAGAGGTTTAGAAAAGAGCTTGGGGAAGGAGGAAACCAAGCATATATATTAAGTGTCTATCATGTGCCAGGCAATGTGGTATGTGTTTTATAAATATTATCTTGTTTGATTTTCACAGCAACCCTGGGAGGTAATAATATTTATCTATCACTTACTACATGACAGGCATTGTGGTGAAATGAGAAAGTCAGAGTAGAAAACCTTCAGAGTCTTTACAAATTCGTATCTGTGATTCTATGATGACAAAAATCAGGAGCTGTTCTGTCAAAGGATGGAGCAATAAGGAACCTAGGAACCCTTCTCCCTTTATACCCAGAAATTTATTACTAAACTCAACGGCTCCCTACCACTTCCAAAATCAAATATAAACTCCTCTGTTTGATGTTTGAAGTCCTTCATAAGCTGACTTAAACTTTACATGTCTTATTCCTCCCCATATATACAGTGGCACTGGCTTTCAAACAAGATATTCTATCTATTGACTCCGAGAATGTTCACTGACTGTCCTCCATGCCTGTAAATGTTTTCTTTCCTCATTTCTGTTACCTGGATTTCTTGACTTTCTTTAAATCCTGGCTAGAATCCCATTTTTCTATAGGAAGCCCCTTGTAAATCCCTCTCAATTGTAAGCAGATTTTTTGCTTTGATTATTTCTAGTTTTTCCCATGTTACCTTGTTTGTACATAGTTTTTTTTTTTCATATTGTCTCCCCATTAATTAGACTACAAGCTCCTTGGGAGCAGAAATTCTTTTTATCCCTAGTATTTAGCACAATTCTTGACATGTTAATAAATGATTAATTGGCTGACAAGTCAGAAATGGAACAGGTCAAAACTTCTGTTCCAAACAGCAATGGGATTGGACTCATAAGTAGCTGCTGCATTTCCAGCCTAAGTGAAAATAGAAGTCCTATTATCATTCCCTCCCCAAACCCAATAATTGCAGTTTTAAAGGAGATGAAAATGAAGAAAAAGAGGAAAAGGAAGGTTAAGTTAATACTGGTAAGAAGACCAAAAATTAATAGCATACTTTATGCATGAGAAGAAGCAATAGACAAACTATGTTCTCTTTGTCTCCTCTTTTAGATAGCATTATTATTTTTTTTTCATTTAACGGCAATTTCTTTGCCTGAGGCGTATTAAATATGCAGGAAATTTTTGTTTAAAAGTGAATGGATGGGGGCAGATGTATTTATATTGGAACAATAAACTGCTGTTTCATTATATTAAAAAAAAAAACTTTACATTTAGAATTCACCAGTAGAGTCTAAAAGGTACAATTCACATTCAAAATAAATAGATTTGACTTATTTCTTACTAAAGATTTTGAATCTCATTAGAAAAGATTAGATTTGATTAGAGGAACAGGGGAAGTCAATTTTCTGAGAGCGCAAGATCCAAAATGAGGTATAAAAATTTTACAGATTCATCAGGCAAATGGTAGATTTTTGAGATGAGCATTAAAATTATGCTGTATTAGAATTATTATATTTGGCCAGGGGTTCTGATCCAAATTCTATCACAGATGAATTATGTAATTGAAGAAATCACACATTTATTTGAAAAACAAAAAGTTGGACTTTATGGGTTGGCATATAATTGCAGATTTTGTGGTAGAAAGAATGGAAGCAACAGAAGGAAACCGGGAGGCGGGGGGAAGGTTATGAAGGTATTTTGAAGGACTTTGGCATTATGAAGTCAAGATATCAAATTTGAGAAAGATATTTAGGAGAACTTGAGAAGAAGGGTTAGAAATGAAGGAAGGAGAATCTGGAGTCAAAGGATTTGAGGAAGAGAAGAAAAACAGGATCAGAAAGATCTAAGGAAGAGAACAAAAGAGCAGAAAAAGGGGAATAGCTTGGTAAAGGAGAAAAAGCTGTATTGGAAAGATTCAAGCTGATGGAAGAATTAAAGAAAGAAAAGGTAGCTGGTAAAATGGACAAGAGGCAGCAACTAATGAAAGTTGTAAGACAAAACTATTTAGTTAGTGACAGAAAAAGGGCAAAGTCTTAGAGCAATCTAAATTTATTATGATGTGCTAGCTACTATGCTAATCTATGAGGATACATATACAAGTAAAAAGTCCCTGACTTCAAAGGGTTTACATTTTATTGGGGGAAAAGTATGATGGCATTTGTGTAAGGGAATTCTGGGATGTCAAAACATATTAGGAAGGGAGTAAAGGTTGGACAGACTGGCCCCTTCCCCAAATAGAAACTCTTGGAGAAGCTTACAAGTTGAATTAGAAGGTTGCCATGGTATAGAGCTGTTCCACTATGAGGAGACTATATAGGTGAAAATGAGGTCCTAGACAACAACAGACTTCTAAGGTGAGACTGCAGGAGGTATGGGTGTTGAAGTCCAGGAATTCAGAAGGAAATTGGGTATACCTATGAAGGGAGTAACAAGATATTAAGGAGTCAAGAGTTCCAACTTTGGAATTAAACATGTTTCCCATTTAGTTGCCAAATCTTACTATTTTTTTCTCCACATTGCTCCCTTCTGTCAATATGTATCTTTATATGTTATTATTATGCTCCTACCTCTCCACCCTCCACAATAATCTCTTCCCTTTCTTGTTCATCCTCCATGTAGCTGTCACAGTGTGGTAGAAGTCTAAAGCACAAATCTGACTACATCACTGCCCTGTTTAATGAACTCCAGTGGCTCCCTATTACTTCCAAGATTAGATACAAAGACTTATGTATTTAAAATATTTCACAATCTGGAGTCAACAAACTTTCCAGTTTCATTTTGCATTAAAACTCTTCATACACCCTAGACAAATCCATCTTTTTGATGTATCTTATTTCTTCTTAGCATTTTTCTTGATTTGGAGAAATTTCTGCCCTGAGACCTGTAAATATCTCAGAGCACTACTATTTCAGGAAAAGCCCTTGCCATCCTTTGCTTCATTCCTGATTCTGCTTTTCTCACTAATTTCCTTGCCCTATGGGTAAACTTTCCTTCTCCTTATCCCTCTTCTTTGCCCCATCCCCTACCCTGAACTCCAATTCTGGATCCATGAACTATGAATAAATCAACTCTGTCTTTAATCCTGGGTGGGATGTATCAATCTAACTATAACCTCATTTTCCATCTCTGTAACTTTCCATACCAAATGACTTGCCTTAGCTACTGTTTCCCCATTGTAAGCTTGAGGACAGAGAGTATCTTGGCTTTTAATATTTGTTCTCCATTGCTTAGCATGGTGATTAGCATATAATAAATACTTAATGATTTTAAAAAATACATAAATTCACTGTATTCTAAATCTCATATCTGTGCCTTTAAACCATACCTAGAATGTTCTCTCTCTTCACCTTTACTTTTTACAGACCTTGAAACCATTTAAAACTCACTTCAAATGTCACCTCCTATGTGACACTGTTTCTGATCTGCTCAGCTGTCAGTATCTCTTTTCCTTAAATTACCTTATCTTTATTTCAAAAGTATTTTAAATATACTTTTGTATATATCATTCTTCTTTGTATATATCATTCTATAGCTAGACTATAAGCTTCATGTTTATCTTTGTAATCCTAGTACTTAGCACAGTAAAATGCACAAAGTGAGAGCTTAATATTTATTGATTGATTGGTTTTCCAAGGGAGATATAATCAAGAAATATTAGGATCAAAGATATAATTTCTATTACATATAGAGAATAAGGGAAATTTACAGTGATCTACTGAGGATGTGATATTTATATTACTGTGACAGCTGTAATGAAGTTCTATTCTCAAAACACAAATAGTCTTCCTCCTGGAAGTAAAGGGCATCAGAGAATGTCTTTCAATTTTTCAACTTATCAAAGAGGATGAAAAATTCCTAAAACATTCTAAAAATGATTTTCAGTTTGATAATAGAAGAGAAAAAAATGTGGAAAATAGAACAGAAAAGAACAAAAAGAGAAGGGTCATGAAAAGGTAGTGGAGATCTGTGTCAGGAGATTGGAGTGTAGAAGAATGTCCTACAGAATAAGAAAGGGAGAAGAGGGATCACAGAGTACTTGGAGTTCAAAATATATGCAGGCATACCTTGGAGGTATTGTGAGTTTAGTTCCACACCACCACGGTAAAGTGAATATCACAATTACATGAATTACATATATATATTTTTTTGGTTTCTCAGTGATTATAAAAGTTAGGTAGTCTACTGAGTGTACAGTAGTATTATACCTAAAAATATCATTTATATTCCTCAATTAAAAATACTTAATTGCTAAAAAAAAAAAAAGCTAACCATCATCTGAATCTTCAGTAAAATTTTCTGCTGGTGGAGATTTTTGCCTTGATGATGGCTGCTGACTAATAGGGGTGGTGGTTGCTGAAGGTTAAAGTGACTTGCAATTTCTTAAAACAAATAACATTGAAATTTGCTTCATCAATTGTCTCTTCCTTTCATTTGAATACTGAGGTCATTGTAGAGATATTAACTAATCTAACTTCAATATTATTGTGTTTTAAGGAATAGGAAGACACAAGGAGAGGGAGAGAGATGGGAATGGCTGGTCAATGAAACTGTTCAATGAACACACACCATTTATCTATTAAATTCTACGTCATTGGGTATGGTTAGCAGTGCCTCAAAAAGGCAAATCACCATAATAGATATAGTAATGACGCAATATTGTAAGGATGACAAAACTGTGACATAGAGACATGCTATTGGGAAAATGACACTTATTCAATTCAGAGTTGCCACAAACCTTCAATTTGTAAAAAGCACCATTTTCTGGGAAGTGCTATAAAACAAAGCATAATAAAACATCATATACCTGTATAGGATACTTTCTGACGAGGAAGATGCTGTTTATTCATGAGGAAACTGATGCCTGAAATGGAGAGAGGCTTTTATGTGAAGTCATACAGGGAGGGTGAGGGAAAAAAAAAAAGCAAAAACAACAGATGGGTGATTCTATAGTGAGATTTAGTAGGTCAATTATTTGTCCTTTATGTAAATAGAGAAGTCTGTATGCATGTATTTAGTATCTGATAGAGAAATTGCCAAGGCTTATCATATACAGTGATAATTATCTACTTCAGGTTAATTTGGAGATTCACATGAATAAAAAATGCTTCCATGAATTCAATCTGTTGATTTTTGATATAACTGGGTGACTTATTAAGAACCCTAGGGTTCCACAGTGACATCTAGTGTTATACAGAGTAACTATAGATGGAATCTCATGGACTAAACATTTCTGGCTAATTTAGTTATTTTATTAATAATGCAAGCATTTTAATAACAGAATATTCATTTGGTTGTCTCTCTCTTAGACAAAGACAATCCTGGTGATGGGTTCAGGTTTTGCATGCCCCTTTGAAAGAGAAATGTTTTTCAGGAACTAACTGGCTAACAATTAATGAGAGAATGAATATTCCAGTGAGGGGCTGGACCTTAGCAGAATGCAATGGTTTTCCCACTTGAAAGCAGTCTAAACAAGAAAGTTAATCCAATGTCATTATCAGCAATGTCCTTTAAAAATGCTGAACTTTTGAAAAAGAGGGGAACTCTTGATCTCCCCAAATAATTGGTTATTAATAATAATTTCTCTTACATTAATCTTTGAAAAATTATGGAAGGTAGGAGAGGTTCTGAAGAATTACCAATGTTGCAAATATCAAAAAGTGAGAGTGGAATATGAAAGTTCTAATTCATTGAGCCTGTTTTTAATTCCTGGTGAAATTTGAGGAAGTATTTTTAAAGGAATGGTTAGTGAACATTTAGAAAAGCAAATTGTGATCATCAGGAACCAGTATGATTTCATCAAGAAGAGACCATGCTTGACTAACTTCATTTCATTTATGGATAGTATTTCAAATGTCAGAGGATTGCTGTAGAAGTAACTGACCCAGATTTTAACAAAACATTTGATAAGGCTTTCCCAGTTATTCAGATGGAAAAGATGTCAGAGAGATGTGGGCTAAATAATAGAAGTACTAGGTAGATTCTGATGATGGTGTTTGGCCAGAATCCAAGAGCAGATGTTAATGGTTTCATGTCAACTTGGAAATGGTTTTCTAGTAGACAGCCCCAGGGATCTCAGCCTTTCCCTATACTTTTAAACATTTTTAGTATTAGCCCGATGGGCTAATTCGGAGGAGATAAAATTCAATAGGGATGAATGTAAAGACTTATACTTAGGTAAAAAAAAATCTATTTCACAAGTTCAAGATAAGCAAAGTATGTCTAGACAGAAGTTTGTCTCAAAGACATCTAGGATTTTCAGTGTTCCATGGGTTCCCTATATATTAACAATGCAAAATGCCACCAAGAAATAGAACGTAATTTTGAGTTGCCTTAAGAAAGCTAGTCTTCCTGTTTTCTGCCTTTCTCAGTTCTGGGAGCCACATTTTCAAAAGGACATGAATAAACTGGGGATTGCTTATGCAAAGGAGGATAATCTGACTAGTGATGAACCTTGTATCCTAAAAGTAAAGGGGTTTAAAAAATCAGATATTAGACTTAGTGAGATCTCCGCAGGTAAAGGTGTGTGACACTTTTTCCTCACAATGGCCTTTGATAGTGAACTACTGTTACTTACATTTTACAAATGAAGCAACTGAGGAATAGAAAGTTTAGCAGATTTTCCAAGATTCATACAACTTGTCAGAGTCTGCCTCACAGTGGTCTCTGATAATGATTATTGTGAAGAAAAAGTGTCATACATATTTACCTGCTTTTTAGGAATTGTTCCTATTAAGTATTATGAATATTCTTTTGTATATAAACTTTCTATAATCCTGTAAGTACAAGGAAGATATCTCAGTGTCCTATCCTTAGAAGTTTGTTCAAGTATAATTTTTTTGGTAGTTCGAAGACTAAATTATGACCTTTTAAAACTCATCTCACTAATAACTTAAGAGAGACTTAAATTGTCTGTTAGCTTCCAACCCACATCTATTAGCCAAAATTGCAGTTTTTCATTTTTAATAAGAAGAAAATCTTTTTTAAAAAAACTTCTTCAGAGAAATTGGTTGTTGTCCTTTGTTCTCAAGGAGTACCAAAATGACATCACTATGTTGGAGTTGAATTGCAGTGTGTCTAACTGTGGTTGATCAAACCAATACAAGCTTGGAGTGCTCTGCCACAAGTCAAACACAAATAGTCCATATGGACATTTGGGATGGCTACTCTAATTTTGTATATTTCCTCTTTCTTTTGGGCTAATAAAATTCTGCTTTGCTCTTAGAGTACAGCATCCTCTCTGATGAGGGCATACAATGTGGAGTGGTCCCGTGCTAGTATGTCTCATGTCATACAATTGATTCTAAAGTTTTAAAGAAATACTTTAAGAGTTTCTTTGTATCACCTTTTCTAACCACCTTGTGATCACTTGCCTTGTGTGAGTTCTCCATAAAATAATTTTCTTTTGTTAAGTGTGCATTTGGCATTTGAACAATGTGGTCAGCCCGACAGCTTTGTGCTCTTGGTGGTATGGTTGGAATGCTTGGCAGTTTAGTTTGAGAAAGGACCTCAGTGTTTCGTCTCTTATCCTGCCAGGTGATCTTCAGAATCTTCCTAAGACAATTCAAAAGGAAGTGATTCAGTTTCCTAGCATGGCGCTGGTGTACTGCAAACAATATGGATATTTCCTATCTTGCTGAGTCTCTGTTTGCCCCCTTCCTTTAGGCACATCCCTTTGGGTTGATTTTAATTTATTTTTCTAAATCAATCAACAAATACTACGTCTCAAGAACTGTGCTAAGCATCAGACTTGCAAAAAATAATGGTAAATAGTTTTTGCTTTCAACTTTATGGTCTCATAGGCGATAACACAATCATATATACATGATATAAGCATAACAAATACAAGCTGGATCAACAACAGAGACACCCAGAGTGCCTAAAACAAAATGGGAAGAGAACTTTTTTGAGAATAGAATAATAAGAGTAAAATTGTCTCCTATCAGTATTATCCTCACATGTATTTTCTGGTTCTAGTGATAGCTTGGAGGATAATCTATGAATTTAATTCAATTGAACAAGCATTTTCTAAGCATCTAGTAAGTGGCAGTCACTGATTTAAATAGCAAACATACAATTACAAAATAAAGTTCATGTCTAAAGTGATAAGATCATGAGTATTTCCCTGATTTATTCAGGAGAATTTTCTCATCTGTTAGTTTTTTTCCAGAACCCCAACCCTCCACAAAAAATCCTATTAAGCAAAAATTTTTACAAGATATTGTGTCCAGGAAGAAGACTTGGAAGTATACATTTTTCTCTGGAAGAACCTGTTTTCTTAACTGAGTGTTATTACTTGGCTGAAGTGTATTAAAGATATAAGAAGTGTCTGAGCGTGAAAAAAAGGCAGTGGGAACATTCAATCTGGAACAGTGACTTTGCTTTTTTCATTATTTTATTTAAAAAAACAACAACTACATTCAGATCTCATCAGGGCATTTTAAGAGTCTCTCTTCACAATTCAAAGCTAAGAGATTTTATTTCTTTTTTTTCACTAAAGGATATAAAGTCAACATTATCTTTCCTTTGTTTCAGATGGCATTGACTCAGCATGTGTATGAGAACAGAAACAGAGACACAGAGAGATGCAGAGAGACAAAAAGTCAATGAGAGATAAAGAGAAGGAACAATAGAGAGACACAAGCAGATCTTTCTATCTATCTATCTATCTATCTAGAGAGAGACAGACAGAGACTCAGAGAGACAGAGACAGAGAAAGACAGAGATAGAGACAGTAAGAAACAAAGAGATAGGGTTGATAGAGACAGTTAAAATAGGAGATGGAGTAGGAGAAGGGAGTGTGGAGATAAGACACACAAGTATATACAGAGAGAGAAAGGCAGATAGACACAGAATCAGAAAAATGGAGAGAAGTGAGAGTCAGATAGAAATAGAAGGGGGACAAATCAAGAGGGACAGACTGAGACACATACAGAGAGGGAGACAAACACACAGAGAGATACAGACAGAAACAGAGACAGATACAGAGATTGACATTGCACATACACAGAGAGAGAGAGACAGACAGACAGACAGACACACACACACACACAGAGAGAGAGAGAGAGAGAGAGAGAGAGAGAGAGAGAGAGAGAAAGAGACAGACAGACACTGACACAGAGACAGAGATAGGGACAGTAAGATACAAAGAGATAATGGGAGGAGATAGAGACAGAATTAGAATAAGAGATGGAGTAGGAGAAGGGGGTGTGGAGATAGACAAACACACCAACACACAGAGAGACAGAGAGATGGAGAGAAGTGAGACACAGAAATAGAGAAGGGGGACAAATCAAAAGTGACAGATTGAGACAGAGAGAGAGAGACAGACAGAGACAGAGAGAGACAAAGAGACAGAGACAGAGAGACAGAGAAAGAAACAGATACAGACAGACAGTGTTAGAGGCTTTTAAAATTTCAGACATATGTGAGGCTCCTGGGGTTACCTCTTCCCTCCCAACTAAATTTTCCATCCCTACCCACCCCCAGAGTCACTCGAAGCCTGCACATTATATGTTGATGTAGCCCATATTCTTGGTTACTGATGCTACAATTGGGCACGTTAGAGAAAGCACCTGCCTAGAAAAAGGCCTCTGTGATTGCAGAGGCCTGTTTGGCAAAAGAAAGCACAACCCTCTCTTAGCATATTAATTCAGCTCTTGAGGTACATGCCAGGTAGGAACTGGGGAGGTTCAGCTAGTTGATTTGCTCTTTCCTTTATTCCCCAGAAATATGAATTTCTATTCACACCATCTTTGTTTCTTTTCTACCCTGTAATTTGGGGGAAAGGAAAGTACCCAATATGCAAGCTTAACAGTCCCCATTGACATTTTGGGGAACGGAGCAGCGAGATTAGACCGAGTTTCCTCTGCAATTAGTTTGAAGTGTTTGAACCTTATGCACAGCTGTGAAACAATATTTATTCTTAATCAGCATCTGATTTCATGTGACTGAGGCCATGTGGTGTATATGACTGTGTATTTAAAAGACAGCTGTGTCAGAGCTGTCTTATTCAGCCAACTCTTATTGGAGGATAAGAGAAGGCAGCCTCGAATAGAATGGGGATTGTGGTGGTCTTATAGTGGGTAATCTTTTCTGGGCATTAAATTAAAGGCTAGCAGGAGCATTTAGGAAAAGACCGAGGAGGGAGGAAGGGCCATTCCCACAGACAAAAATCATCTGCTTCCCTTCTTATGGGAAGGGACTGAACCAATAATTTCCTGATTCTGACCAGCCTTTCAATTATTGTTCCGTTCTGCTTCATTTTCTAGTATGAATTTGTATTAACTGATAGTTTGTGCTTTAGGAGGGAAGGCCCAAAGAATCCAATACTTTTATTTTCTATTATTAAGTCAGGCCAATGACTTTTTATTCACATATTCATTTATATTTATATAGCAATTCATAATGACTAAGCATTTTGCTATGACCCAAAATAAAGAGAAAAGAGCACTAACTTTAGAAACATAGCACCTGGGTTCAAATTCTGTCTCAGGGCTGTCTCTTCACCTTCCTGTGCCTCAGTTTTCCCAGCTATAAAAAGAAAAGGTTGTATTAGATGGTCTCAGAGGCCCTTTCCAACTCTAGTTTACAATCCTACAAATCCTGTTAGTCTTCATGAATCAGAAATAAGGATGGTATCAGAAAGCCCTGAGTTCAATTTCTTGTTGTATGATTATGCAAATAACTTAATCTTTTTAAGCCTCATTTTTCTGTAAATGGAGACATTAATATGAAATTATATTATGCTGAAAGGAACTAGAGACAACAAAAGAGCAGTAATAAATTTGTGTTCCAAATGCTGTGGCATTCAAATTTTAGAAAAAAGGAAGCATCTGAGCTTTAAGAAAATATAGACAATAGCACAACAGTGACAAGTAATGTCAATATCCTATTTGTTTTTTATAAGTCTAACAGAAAGACAATAAAAAAGAAAATATTGAACTGGACATTTTTTTTGGAGAAACGAGTTATGGAATCTTTTAAATGGGATAACAAAAGAATATATTTCTTTGTACTCTGTACTCCATGTTCTAGGTCACAGAATAGAAAAAAAGAAATATTTAACATGCTATTTACAGACCGTAATGTAACAAAAATAGAAAACAATTCAGAGATTACAAATAAAACATGCAGACACAAAAAAAGACAACATTGAGATATTATATAATGAATAGGTCAAAAAACAAATCATAGAAAATTAATAATTAAGTAAAAAAGAAAATAATAACGATGAAACAACATACCAAAATATCTGAGATGCAGCTAAAGCAATATTTAGGCACAAAATCATATTACATTTACAAAATGAAAAAATAGCATTCATCAACTGAATATCATTTAAAAATTAGAAAATCAAAAAATCTACTATAAACACAAAAGAAAAGAACCTAAAAATTAGAAGGGTACCAGATAAATTACAAACAAAAAACTCCATAGAAATAATAAATAAAACCAAAAGAAAGCTGTCTTTTTTTTTAAATTGACTAATAAAATTGATGAATCCTTAGCTAATCTGATTAAAAAGAAGAGAGAAGAAAACAAAATCAATAAAATATCAAAAAAATTAGATTTTACTTGTAAACACACTCAATGGGAATAAATGGTGCTTGTTAATCAACAGCCTATTAATTCCTCCTCCAATTTTTGTAGTTCAGTTGTTTTTTGGTTGTGTCTGAGTCTTTGTGACATTGTTGGGGATCTTCTTGGCAAAGATACTGGAATGGTTGGAATTTTCTTCCCCATCTTATAGATGGGGAAACAGAGGCAAAAGGGTTAAGTGACTTGCTCAGGTTCACACAGCTAGTATGTGTCTGAGGCCAGATTTGAATTCATAAAGATGAATCTTACTGAATCTAGGAACAGTACTCCAAACACTACACTACTTAGCTGCCTCTTTCTCTCCAAATTAAATACAATAGATTACAAGGAAGAATAGAGTGAGATGTTAATTTACTCACTCCACATGCTTTCCTAAAAGTAGGTCTAGATTGCTTTCATTTTCTTGATGTCATAATATACAGTTATCTAGTTCTGGCCATTAAAATCTTTAAAAAAATTTTCAGACTAAAATGTGCACATGTATTTCCTACCTTACACTTCTGAAATTAAGTTTTAAAATTCTATTTTTATCCTGAACTTAAATACCAAAAAGTTAACATTTCCATATGTACAGCATAATACAAAAAAAAAAGAATGCATATAAATCTTTTCCATTTTACAACCTTTGCTTTTTTGCAAAGTATACAATAAACTCCTTATTACATTTAAGTGTCTTGCTTGTGTGCTTCCTTTTGGACTTCTTCCTTTTTGCTCTTTTGTCCTTTTTTTCTTTTCTTTTCTTTTCCTTTCTTTCTTTCTTTCTTTCTTTCTTTCTTTCTTTCTTTCTTTCTTTCTTTCTTTTTTTTTTGATATTATTCTTGGTAAATTGTGTCTTTCCTTCCCATTCTTCTTTTAAAAAGTAAGAGGAAAGAAAACCTCTTGTAACAAATAAGTATAATTAAGCAACACAAATTTACATAGTGGTCATACCAAAAAAAAGTGCCTTTCTGCTCTTTGAGTCTGTTATCTCTCAGTCAGGAGATAGGTAGCACTCATTACCATAGGTCTTCTGGAAGCATAAAAGGTTATTTTTTTTATTAAAATTCTCGAGTCTTTCAAAGTTATTTTTCTTTATGATGATGCTTTCCTTGGATAAATTGTTCTGATTCTACTAATTTCACTCTGTATCAGTTCATACTACACCAGATTCTTTGAATTTCTTTGTAATTTTTTATGGTCCAATAATACATTATATGTTATAACATTCTAGTTCTTTTTCGCTCTTCTCTTCTCTTCCCTTCCTTATCCTTTATTCTCCGATTTCTTCCCTTCTCCTCCCCTGTCCCTCCTTTCTCCACTCTCCTCTCTTTTCCTCCCCTCTTGTCTCTGTTTCTCTCTTCTCCTCTAGTAATCATGTGGGAGTATAACAATCCTATTGTCCTCTTTTCGGTCCATTTTTGTTGGTTTTGAGGTGGAGAAGGGGGAGAGCCATAACAATTCACACAAATTCTGATATTTCTTCAGGATGAAATATAGTCCTTTATAGGGGAACTTCCAACCTCCCTTTTGATTACTTCTTAGTCTCAGGGCTTCAATTTTCTAATTAAATATTAACACCATGCCTGGGAAAAATAATATATTAATAATTGCTTGTTGAGTGTGAGATGATAGGATTGAATTAGATGACTTTCAAGCTCCCCAGCAGCTTATGATCTTGCTCAGAAGACAACAAAATGTACTTTGGAGTTGGACCACCAGATGGCAGACATAGAAACAATATCACTAAAAGAGGACATATATATATATATATATATATATATATATTTAAGTAATACATATTATTTCCTTCAGACAAGAGATTTTGAAGCCTGGCAACAGAAGACTATTGTGTTGCTGTCAATTAGGGATGTATGCTTTTATTCTTGCTCTTGCAAAAAAAGGGGGGGGGGGAATAGTCAAACAGTGCAATGGCTCTTTCCATGACTGATGTTGGAATATGTAAATTTTGTCTTTGTGGAAGTGACACTAGAAATATGAATGGGCTACCACCTATATTAATACAAAACGTGTGGGAAGCAGCACTCAACTTGGGAAATGTGAAAGAAAACTTTCAGAAAGATTCCAGTTCTACAAAATCACATGATGGAAAATCTCAGTTATTATTTTTGAGGTGGGGATATCAGCAGAAGAGTACAAAATCAAATATTTCTAGAAGATACAATGCAGTCTTAAAATTTTAAATTGTATCACTAATGAATAAGATATCTTTTAGTTATGGTCATGGAAACACATATTTTTTGGCTATTCTTTTTAAATTAAAGCAATCTTTTAATATACCCATTCACATGTCCAGCAACAGTACATCAGTGTGCCTATTTCCCCATAACCCTTCCCAAAAGTATCATTTTCTTTTCCTTCCTTCTTTCCTTCCTTCCTTCCTTCCTTCCTTCCTTCCTTCCTTCCTTCCTTCCTTCCTTCCTTCCTTTCTTTCTTTCTTTCTTTCTTTCTTTCTTTCTTTCTTTCTTTCTTTCTTTCTTTCTTTCTTTTTGTCATCTTTGACATTTTGTCAGGTGGGAGGAAGCAAACTCCTTAGTTGGATTTCCTACTTAGTATTGATTTCGAATTTTTACCCCCCTCAAATTTCTTTATATAGCTTGGGTTTCTTCCCTTTGGAACTATCTATTCATAGCCTAAGGCCATTTATTTTTCAGTTGAGGAATGGTTTTTTCTTATAAATTTTAATCAGTTGTATATTTCTGAAATGAGACATTTTTCCAGGAAATTTGTCACAAATATTTCTCTCTTTTCTCTCCCCTCCATGATTAATTGTTTCTTTGTTACTTCAGCTACATTGAATTCATTTGTGCATTTAAAAAAAATTGTGCAATCAAAATTTGTCTATTTTATCATCTGCAATCTTTTCTATTCTTTTTTTTATGGCATAAACTCTTCTCTTTATAGATCTGGAAGGTACTTTCTACCTTGCTTATGTAATTGGTATGTGATATGACTTTTTACACATTGATTATATACCCATTTTAAATTTGCTTGGCTGTATTTGTGTGGTACTTAACTTAATTTCTGCCATACTGCCAAATTATTATCATTGCCTATGGTACCTTTCAACAATCAATTTATGTTCTCTTTGAAACATATTATTTCTGGTTGTTGCCTTGTCTGAGATCATGATTAGTACCACTTGTTAAAATTTAGCTTAAGATAAACAAAATCAATGCAGCCAAGATTAGAAGGGAAGCAGAAACCTGGGAAACAATTTTTATAGCCAATGTTTCTGATAAAGGCATCATTTATAAAATATAAGAATTGAGTCAAATTTATAAGAATACAAGTCATTAATAAATGGTCAAAGCATATCATCAGTTTTCAGATGGAAAATAAAAGCCATTTCTAGTAATATGAAAAAATTCTCTAAATCACTATTGATTAATGCAAATTAAGACAAATCTGAGCTACCACTTCACATTTATCAGATTCTATCATGGTCACCTGTGATGAGCTTGATTATTCTCAACAGTGCAGTGATTTAATATTTTGGAATGAAAAATGCTATCCACATTCAGAGATCCAGAGGGAGAACTATGGAAATTTAATGTGGATCGAAGCATAGTATTTTCACCTTTTTTTTGGTTGGTTTTTTCTTTCTTGTGATTTTTTTCCCTTTTTGGATCAGATTTTTGTTGCACAACATGACAAATATGAAAATATGTTTATAAGTGTCATACATATATAACTATATCAGATCGCTTGTTCTCTTGGAATGGAAGGAGGTAAGGAAGAGAGAAAAACTTGAAACACAAAATCTTACAAAAGTGAATGTTGAAAATTATCTTTACAGGTATCTAGAAAAATAAAATACTATTGAGAAAAAATTAGCTGAAATATAATGAATTTTGCTCCTAGTTTTTATTTTTTAACCGTCTTTATGTATATTTTTTTCTACATATGTCTTTATAGATATTTCTTGTAAAAAAATCTGATTTTGGATTTTGCATTCTAATTAATTGTTCCAATCTCTTCTGTTTTTGAGTGAAATCCCATTCACAGTCATATTTATTATCATTAAGTATATATTTGTAATCATTAAATGTATCCTATTATACTTATTCTTCATTTTGATTTCCATTCCATTTTTATAAAAAAAAGAGGTTAGTGGGACTGAAATATTCTAAATACCAATGTTTTATGCTAAACATAATCCGTTTCTCCTTTTCCCATCCCTTTATCTGTACTCTTTTGAGCTTAGGGTTTGTTTTGCTTATGATTAATTGTCCCCTCTCCTCCCATCTATCCTCCCTCTTATTTTTCTTTTTCCTCTTTCTATTCCCTTCTATTTCCCTGTTTAGGAGAATATATTTATTTTTGCCTCAAAATTTTTATCTGTGTATTTGTGAACATTGTTTATGTAAGATAAGTTCCTTCATCCTTCTACTTTTCTTCCCTGGGATATTTTCTTCTCTCTATTTTTTTTTTTTCTTATAAGAACATGGAAACATAAGAAAACTACTTCCAATTATTTGGAAGATATAAGTTTAATATTTATATCTTTATGACTTTATTGTCTACATCTTTATGTTAATTTGTTGTTTCTATTTTATTCTTAACTTCCTTTTATTTTGTTTATATTGTGAATATTGTTTTTGATCTATCTAACAACATAATTTCAACTCCTGCTTTTTTGGATTCATATGTTGGTTAGTAAATTTTGCTCCAGTTCCTTGTTTTTATTTGTTGCTTTTTAGATGTGTTTCCTCTAAGCAGCAAATGGTGTTTGTTGTTTTTTAAATCCAATTCATTATTCTTTCATTTTATTGGATTGTTTGTTCATTCATACTTAAGTTATAAGAATTAGGTCTACATTTCCTTCTAATTAGAAGCAAAAGTCTCTAATATAATTTTTTCATGAATAAGGATTTTTTTTTCTTTTTTTTCTTTTTTAAAGACAGTTCTTTGTCTCTGGAGTTATTTTTGCCTAATTATTTTACGCAAGTCCATTTCTACCAACTCTTTCCCCCTTATCTTCAAATTCACTCTTCCACTTGTTATCCTTTTAGCTTGATAATTGTACTCAACTTATTAATTATTTTTCATTTCTGCCCTTTTTGAGTTGTCTAGGTCTTCTTTTCTTTTTTCCCCCTATAAGTTAAGTAGTAATTAAAGTACTACTTCCTTTCTTCATCTTCTTTTGTTTGTTAGGGTTTTTTTTGGGGGAGATATAAAAACAAAATATATTAATAAAAGTTTATTTAAGAATACTTTTCCAACCCTCTGACTTACTTGAATTCTTATATAACTTTTGATATCATTAGGGCTACAAGCTTGTAACATTTCCTCAATGCTTTCTAATTGTTCACTTGTAATTATATTTTTAATGTTTCATTTTGCTTGCATATTTGTCTTTCAAAGGTTCTAGTAGGCCACTTTTTTTTAATAGTACTTTATTTTTTCCCAATTATATGTCAAGACAATTTTGGCATTTATTTTCATAAGATTTTGAATTCAATTTTTTTCTTGCTTTTTCCTCTTCCTTCTTCCTAAAATGGAAAGGCAGATAAGGTTATACACGTGCTGTCATGTAAAATATTTCCATATTGGTTACAGTTATGAAATCAAAAGGAAAAAAATAGCATTTTTCTTTTGTGAGTACTTGTATTTGCTTAGATTATTCTGTTACTGAGAATATCTGAGTCATTAATAGTTAGGGTTAGAGTCGGGAGTCGGGTATCACACAATGTTGCTAATATGGTAAATAGTGCTTTCTTGTTTCTTCTCATTTCATTTTGAATCAGTTTGTCCAAGTTTTTATAGTTTTATCTGAAATCTGTCTGTTCATCATTTCTTAATGTACAATAGTATTCTGCTACATTCATAAACCATGACTTATTCAGTCATTCCCCAAGAGATGAGTATTCTCTCAATTTCCAATATTTTGCTACCATGAAAAGAGCTGCTACAAATATTTTTGCATATGTAAGTCCTTTCCCTTTTTAAATGATATCTTTGGTATACAGACCTCATAGTGATATTGATGGATCAAAGAGTATACATAGTTTGGGTGTCCTTTGGGCTTAGTACAACTATAGAGACCTTAACTGTGAAAATCCAGCAAGAAGCTGGGGAAGAGGATATATAATCCTGGGTTTATCAGTCTTGACTGAGCTTTTCTCTATCTCAGCTCCATGTATTTTGAAGTACAATGCACATATGAATCTTGCCTTCCTTTTCTTGCTTGATATAAATTGTCTATTTGATCCTGGATACATTTGACCCTGGATTTGACCCTGATTTTTCCAATCACCTAATAAGTTCTCTTTGTTTATGAATTGCAAAGAAAATGGCAACTATTTTGGTAGAGGGATTTTCTCTACTAGAGAATTCCCTAAATCAACAAAATCAAAGGACTAGTCCAAAAATAAAATCCATTTGAAACTGTATTACACACTTAAACCACGAAGCATCCAAACTAGTCTGCATTTCTGGGGTGCCATCTGTTAGAAAGTACAGGGCAGTCAAAACCCACATCAGATTTTTAAAAGATAAATTGCATAAGAATAGTGTAGGAGAGGTATAGGTAGGTAATATCACATATAAAAATGACCTTCATCTTTTAGTGTACTGAAAGCTCAATGTAAATAAACAATATAACAAGGCAATGCTCAAACTCATTTCCATCTTATGTTAATATAAAGATAAAACAGTGCCTGGAACAAGGAAGGTAAGAATGTTTTTTGTTCTACTCATATCCCATCTAGAATTTTATGTTCTGTTGAATAAAGGTTTTGGCAATCTAGATTATATCCAGAAGTGGAGAGGGCTGCTATCCTGAGGAAACTGGATGCTATTCCAAACCATTACAGCTTTCATAGGTAATTATTCTGGAGAAGAGAAGATTTAAAGAGCCCTTTTAAGCTCCATTTTAGCTATCTTTGAGTATCTAACTTACTATTATGTAGAAGAGGCATTAAGTTTAGCATGTGTGACCTTAGAGGGAAGAATTAAAAGCAATGAGTGCAAATTGCAAGGAGAAAAATTGAATATATAACAAAAAAAATTCCCTAGCAACTGAGGCTATCACAAAATTAAAGGTTTGCCTTGAGATAGTGGTTTTCCCCATTTGGCTTTAAGAAAAGGATAGATGACTTTTAAAATCTCAGAATTAAAAATGAAATCAATGGAGAGATATACACAGTGGGTATAAGTAAAATTGTAGCATATGGTTACATTGTAGAAGAAATTATTTTTTAGACAAATAGAGCCACTAACTCCCTTCTTTTTGTAATTGAAAAAAGTAAAATAATGCAGTTCTGTGGCTTGTCTATCAGTATGAGTGAGTATTTTTAGGTGAGAAAAAAAATCTTTCACAGAATTTCACATGCTATATGGATCCAAAGATGTAGCAATTTTATTCCTACAAAAAGCTTCTTTCTATAATCAGATGCATCCTTTGGCCACTGAAACTAAAGATGACTCATACCATTACTCATAGGCACCATACACATGAAGTTCTAATTTTGTTTTATATTATGAAATTTGGGGGTTATAGAAAAGATGATTTCTGCTTGGCAGAATAAAAACCACAAGATTCCTTATTTTCTTGATGATGATTCAAATTATACTGTCAGAGATCAGAGGGTTTCACTGAGTACAGTATGCACATAATGCAATTAAAGGTGGTTCTATTGGATTTTTCTCTTATTGATAAAACATATTGAGCTGTTTATGAACTGATTCCATGGAAGTACATTAGTAATATGGAAAGGAACCTTTGAATGAGAAAATTCCTTATACACATGCAGTTCAGCATCTTTCCTGAACTTTCAACCTTTAAAAATTGAATTGAACATGAAAAATAAAGTAACTTACTCACGATTATATAATTAAGATCTCATACCTAGGATTTGAATAAACAGATTCCTGCTCAAAGGGCATTTACCCACTACACCCCAGCTGCTACTTATAATAGAAAAGGAAACAACTATTTACTAAGCATCAACTATATGTCAGATACTGCGCTAAATACTTTATAGATCTTATATATCTCATCTTAAGAGGTGATATTATGATCCCCATTTTATAGTTGAATTCCTTAGGATTGAGGAAACTGAGGCTGACAAAAGTTTAAATTACTTATTCAAGTAAATTTCTGAACCTAAATTTGAACTCAGATCTTTGTGACTTTAGGTCCAAAGTGCTATAGTGAACTATCTAGTTGCCTTATATCTTAAAATTACATAGCAATTTTAATTTCACCAAGCATTTTGTTTTGTGATCTTTTTTGATGCTCATAACAGCCCTGAAGTAGATCTATTAATGATTTACTGAATTTCGTTGGACAAATATCATTGAATATCAGTTTCTGTATCTTTGAAAATGCTTGAAACATAGTAGGCACTTAGATACTTTTTGACTTTATTTGACTCAATTTGATTTTCCCTTATCTTAGAGTAAGGGAAATATTAGGCATAAAGTTCTTATTGTTTGCTCTGAGTAAACAGGAAAGGAGAAAGGTTCCCAGAAGCCAAAAGGAATATGATTCCCAAAGTACTAGAAAAGCATTGGTCCCTTGGTATATAGACATGAGACTTAGAGTTTAGAAAGGAACTATTATCATACACATAAAGAGATAACCATATTATATTATGAGAATGAGAGGGGTTAAAAACTTTTGATGAGCAGTCCAAGGCATGAATAGCCATTACAAACTAGGAAGATCAGAGAAGGCTATATAGAAGGAGTTGCATTTGACCTCTTTGCTATGGGAAAACATAGATAAGAGTCATAAATGATGGATAAGCATGGATGAGTTATGAGCAGCCTAATCTATTAATGTGGGAATACTCACATCGATAAATCCTTAATTCCACTTTACTAGTTAGGAATAGAAGAATGTGAGGAAAAGTAGATGGAGAACATGTTCCAATGACAGAGGGTAGACCACTTTTATTGGAGCCAAGAGTTGATTGGAAATGGAGGAGACATCCAAGATGATTAGAAAGGAAAATTGTGAAGGACTGAATCTTTGCAAAATTTTGAGCAAAGAAAAGATATGGCGTATTCTACAGAGAAGTGACATTAACAAGGCAGTTGTGTGAAGTATGGATTAGAGGGGAGAGGTGCTAGAAGAAAAGATTTATTAGGAGATTGGTACAGTATTTGAGATCCAATAGAATAATGGTACTTGGTAATGATGATGAGAGATATTGTAGAAGTAGAATTGACAGGAATAAATAACTAATTGGATGTGAGTCCTGAAGGAGAGAGAAGAGTTGAAGATGACATCAAAGTTTTAAATTTGAATGATGACATCACCCAAAAAGAATGAAGTCAGAAGGAGGAACTGACTTAGTAACAGTCTTCAATGAATCCATATGCTCCTGTAACAGGGCCAGGATCCCAATTTCAAGCATGAACGAGCCTAAATGAATTAATATTATCTTTAATTCCAACAGAAACAAAAGTGGTATAAAAATGAAAAAGTTATTCATTCTAAAGATTAGCTTTAGCATATTAAATTCTTTCAATTCATTGAAATCTAGATTACAAGTCCATTTGTCACAAAAATTGCTCTAATTATTAAATTTAGCAAAGGAGAAATTCTTGGTGAGGATATAGTATTATCCCTGATAAACTATGCTAAAAGAGGGTAGGATTGTCATGTCAGAATAGTCAACATCAATGATATTATTCATTTTGGAGCTACAGATTCTCTGATACGACCATTTTCTTTGCTCTTTTAGTTCCGTGAAATTATAGTAATAAGTAATAGAATATAGAATAATACATAGTAAAAATAAGGAGAATTGAGTATAATTTCTGGAAAAGGAGAACAAGGATACCAATGTACACATTTCAGAGTCTTATTGTGTATTTCTAGAGAGTGCATCTTTTGGTCACATTGCTTGAAGCATCCCACTGGAGCCTAAAGAGAAGAAAAAAAATTGACTTCATTGTTCAACATTGCACTCAATACTCTATTGCTTTCAATCAGATCTTAGTATCAACTGTGAATAAGAGTTTATGGAAACTCCCTGGAGACACTACACAAGACTGCATGGGTGAAGGGAGAAGGAGAGAAGGAAGAAATATATGATAGAAAAAGAAATGAAAGCCATTTGTTATGGCCTATTCAGCATGATTAACAATCTATTTCTGACTATTAAGTTTAACATAAATTGTGCTGTCCCTTAACATAAAAGGTGCTTTTATTGTCCCCCTTGACTAAAAAGAACTGTCTTTAATTATACAGGAAATATTTCTCCTAGTTAAAGTAGTAGCCATAGAAAGAGTGAACAGTATTTTAATATGTTACCCATGACTACCTCCCAATTGTCACTTTTCAGAAAATCTGGTGTTTATTGAAATGCAGTTACATTTTTTCTTATTTAACCTTAATGGCATTTCCAAAAGCTAAGTAATACTGGTACTATTACTACTAACAGCTAGCATTTATATAACACTTTATGGTTTGCAAAGCTTTTTACATTTGATCTCTGTGACATTATCACCATTTTATAAACAAAGAAATTTTGTAGACAGAAGTTGTGATTATCCCAGAGTTTCACAGTTAATGTGTGAGTCCAGATTTCCATTATATCTTCCTGACTTCAAACCCCATGCTTTACTTCCAGGTATTGTTTTTTGTTTTAGATGAAGAAATTGAGGTAAAGAGTAATTAAAAATAATTTCTACCTTGGCTGCTTCTTTACTCTTACACTTTAGCTATCACCTTTATGTAGATTATTCCCAGATCTTACCCCTAGAGTTACATTATTGCCTTCAAACTCTAGTATTATATTTTCAGCTACCTGTTGGACATTTTAATTGGATGTCTCACTGTTACCTCAAACTTGATATCTCTCAAAAAATTATCATCTTCTTCCATCAAACCTGTTCTCCTTGACTTTTTTTAAATCATTGTTAATGGCACATCATTATCCTATCTGCCTAAAATGAACCCCTAGTCTTCCTCTACATATCTAATCATTCACCAGATCCTTCACTTTTGACCTTTTGATCTTTTTTTCATATCCATAGTTTTCTTGTTTCTTTTGTTACCAGTACCTGGATTAGACCCATATCAACTTAAGTTTGTGTAATTTTCTGTTCTCACCTTTAGTTTCTTTCCTATCTATTCAGGCTGGATGCCTCTATCATATTAATTTTTCTAAAATACAACTTTTGTTCTGTTATTTTCCTATTAAAAACCTCCTATTGGCTACACATTCCCTCCAGAATAAAATACAAATTGTTTAGTCTGGAGTCAAGGCCACCTACATTTTAGGTCCAAACTTTTTCTCCTACAACTTTGTCACATAATATTTATACTATAACCAAACTGTGTTTGTTACTCAATATCCTAAGAAAATTCATTTCTGACTGAGACTTTGTTCTTGTTAGTCCTTTATTACAAATGATTCTTCTGCATGAAGCTTTTCTTGATGCCCTCAAATGCTGGTGCCTTTCAAAATTACCTTGTATTTAATAACACTATGTATTGGTTAACATTTGCTTTATAATTATGCCATATACATTGACCCACACTTAACACCGTACACCAAGATAAGGTCAAAATGGGTTCATGATCTAGGCATAAAGAATGAGATCAAAAATAAATTGGAAGAGCATAGGATAGTTTACCTCTCAGACCTGTGGAAGAGGAAGGAATTTATGACCAAAGAAGAACTAGAGATCACTATTGACTACAAAATTGAAAATTTTGACTATATCAAATTGAAAAGTTTTTGTACAAACAAAACTAATGCAGGCAAGATTAGAAGGGAAACAATAAACTGGGAAAACATTTTTACAGTCAAAGGTTCTGATAAAGGACTCATTTCCAAAATATATAGAGAATTGACTCTAATTTATAAGAAATCAAGCCATTCTCCAATTGATAAATGGTCAAAGGATATGAACAGACAATTTTCAGATGATGAAATTAAAACCATTACTACTCATATGAAAGAGTGTTCCAAATCACTATTGATCAGAGAAATGCAAATTAAGACATCTCTGAGATACCACTATACACCTGTCAGATTGGCCAGAATGACAGGGAAAGATAATGCAGAATGTTGGAGGGGATGTGGGAAAACAGGGACACTGATACATTGTTGGTGGAATTGTGAATACATCCAGCCATTCTGGAGAGCAATTTGGAACTATGCCCAAAAAGTTATCAAACTGTGCATACCCTTTGATCCAGCAGTGTCTCTACTGGGCTTATACCCCAAAGAGATACTAAAAAAGGGAAAGGGACCTGTATGTGCCAAAATGTTTGTGGCAGCCCTGTTTGTAGTGGCCAGAAGCTGGAAAATGAATGGATGTCCATCAATAGGAGAATGGTTGAGTAAATTGTGGTATAAGAATGTTATGGAATATTATTGTTCTGTAAGAAATGACTAGCAGGACGAATACAGAGAGGATTGGCGAAACTTATATGAACTGATGCTGAGTGAAATGAGCAGAACCAGGAAATCATTATATACCTCAACAGCGATACTGTGTGAGGATGTATTCTGATGGAAGTGGATTTCTTCAACAAAGACAAGATCTAACTTAGTTTCAATTGATCAAGGATGGACAGAAGCAGCTACACCCAAAGAAAGAACACTAGGAAATGAATGTGAACTGCTTGCATTTTTGTTCTTCTTCCCAGGTTATTTATACCTTCTAAATCCAATTCTTCCTGAACAACAAGAAAACTGTTCGGTTCTGCACACATATATTGTATCCAAGATCTATTGTAATCTATTTAACATGTATAGGATGCTTGCCATCTTTGGGGAGAGGGCGGAGGGAGGGAGGGAGGAGAAAAATCGGAACAGAAGTGAGTGCAAGGGATAATGTTGTAAAAAATTACCCTGGCATAGGTTCTGTCAATAAAAAGTTATTTAATAAAAAAATTAAAATAAAATATTAAAAAAATAATTATGCCATATATATTCATATATGCACCTACTCTTTTCCCACATTAGAATGTAAGCTCTTTGCATGTTAGAATTGTTTCATTCTTTATACTTGTATTCCTAGTGCTTGGTATATTGTAAAACACTTGCTGATAGATTAAAATGATTTCATTGTCCCTCCCTTGCCACCGATTCAAACCTTCATCTAAAAACACATCCATGCCCTTAGATCCTATCCACCTAGATTTCAGCTTTTGGCATTAAATCTTCTTTGACAAACTGAGATAAAAGTGATTTTTCTCTTTTTTTGAATTTCTATACCACATATTTCCTATTATCACAGATGATACCAAGTGAATGAAATGACTTCCTTTTAAATTGAATAACAGTGTTGGGACATAAGCTAACCTTCAGTAGGTTTATTGAAAGTATCTTTAGTAGAAATCCTGTGGTAGAATACACTTATCCTTTTTCCCATGTGATTTTGAGTTCCTTTGTTAGGGGATTTATATTTTGTTTTATGTAGCTTGGAGATTCTGATTATTTGGCATGGAAAAGTTTATTCAAAATAGTTTACTTAGGTTTTTGTGGAACAATATTAAATCTAGATTATTGTTAAGGAAACAAACTTCATTAATGGTCTCCTACTTACAGAGAATAGCTGGTTGGAGTAGTGGATGGAGTGTCAAGTCTGGAGTCAGGAAGACTCCTTTTTTTGCGGGGAGGGGGTGAGTTCAAATCTGACCTCAGACATTTACTAGCTGTGTAACTCTTGGTGAGTCACTTAATCCTGTTTGCCTCATTTTCCTCATGTATAAAATGAGCTGGAAAAGGAAATAGCAAACCACTCAGTATTTTTGTCAAGAAAACTTCAAATAGGATCATAAAGAATTGGATATGACTGAAAAATGTCTGAACAACCTTCAAATCTGGTATAATTAATTAATTGAATTTTCCAAGATATTTTGAGATCCAAGTTTCTATTATTTTTTTTTCTTCATTTATATATGAAAGATAGTAAGGTTCTTATAGATCAGTGGTTCTCAAAGTATGGTCTAGAGAATCCTGGGGATCTCTGAAACTCTTTTAGAGGGTCTACAAATTCAAAAATAGTTTTTATTTCCAATATGGTAAATGTCTATAAATATAATCCAGATAAACAAAAACTTTTTGGAGAGATCTTCAATAATTTTTAATAGGATAAAGATACTGAAAACAAAAGTTTGAGAACCACTGTAGATAATTCTAGTCACAGTCTAGTCACAAGTCTAGGTCACATCTTATAAAGTTCAATAGAACTTTACAGCACCAATAGGTGCTGAGTTTTTTAAATTAAATTTTATTTTATTTTCATGTCTGCATTATCTTTTTTTTTTTTTTTTTTTTTTTGCTGCTTCCCCCTCCTACCTTTGAGAAAATCAGAAAGACAAAACTGTTACAAATATGTAGAGTTAAGAAAAACAAATTCTTGTAGTGGTAGCATGCAAAATAATTACTCAATTGAATGCTGAATCCATCACCTCTCTATTTGGAGATGGGTAACATGTTTCATCAAGAGTCCTTTAGAATAGTGATTAATCATTATGTTGATCAGAGTTCCTAAGCCTAAGTTTTTCAAAATTGTGAAATAGTACTGCATAAATTGTTCTTCTGGTTCTGCTCCCTTTACTTTGTATCAGTTCATAAAGTCCTCCCAGGTTTCTCTGAAACCATGTTATACTACAAAAGTATTCTATCAAATTCATGTACTGTAATTTGTTAGCCACATGTCAATTGATGGGAACCTCTTAAATTTCTAACTTTTTTGTTATTCCAAAGATAACTTAGACAAATACTTTTGCACATTTGGGTCTTTTTTACTTTTTGATCTCTTTGGTGGTATATATACATATACATATACAAATATATATATATTTATAAATCTAATAACGGTATTTCATACGCACAATTTTAAATTGAAATAGTAGGTGTTAAACTTCAATAACAGGATACAGTACTTCAATTCTATGCCATATTCTCACTATCCACTTTGTCACCTACACCATAAACCATCTCTTAGAAACTTATCTGTCACCTTCAGGAATTTTCACCCTTAGGTCAAGCTGTGAGTATCTTAATTTCCCACTATAAACAGATCAGATTGCAACCATGCTTCTCTTTAATACCTGACCATTTTCTTGCTTTTTGCTGTTTTTTCTTCATTTACTATCCTTATTACTTTCCAAAACCATATAGTTCTTCTTGGTCACTATCCCTTTGTATATGTGATCTATGTCTTTTAGAATGGAAATTTTGTGAAAAAGGGGACTTTGGCTTATGTAGTTATATCTTTATCACATAGTAGGTACTTGATAAATATATTTTTTCATTTATTTTACCCATTCATATATTTTACAGTTTCTGCCATTTCTTTAAATTATATATTTATTATTATGTCCTAAATCTTGATAAACCTTTTTGTAATTTCTAGTGGCAATATCTTAATTCTGAAATGTCATCATAAATCCTTTCATTTCAGTGAACAAAACCTTATGACAGCCATTTAATTGAGGCTTCTTTGTTAATTTATTGTTTACTGAGCTCTAGTGGATTTACTGGATCCAAGGAGGACTCTAGTTGCATTCTGAATCTTACTTGTCTTATAGACTCTCTATGAAGGTAAACATCTTTCAGTTATATTTAGCAAATCCATTAAAGTGTATCTATTAATAGCTTTCACTATTGCCCAGTAAAATGCTGATAGTCTGTTCTAAAAATGTTTTTTGTAGATTCTTTTGGCCTTATTTATTGTGTGCTTTAAGAATATCTATCTATCATTCTGCTTTATTTATTTCTATCACAGGAATTTAGTTAGTTTAAAATATGCATCTAATTAAGTTTTGATTTCCAGATGTCAGTAAGTTTCTTGATGTAATCACCCACGTGTTTTGCCTGGAGGACACCAAGGCATTTATTTGTACACATTATTTTCATTGTTTTAGTAAATGTGAACCCTAGATTTAAATTAGAAGCGTCGAAACTATCTTTTATTGGGTTTACACAGAGAATTTTACACTTAACAAATCTGAGTGACATTTTGATGTCACTAGAAAAGAAGTCCATGAAGTTAAAAGGATGTATTTTTTGGTGGAGCCATATAATTTGCTATTATTCATATATAACCTGACTATTAAATTATCTGATTTGATTTCCTTCATTAATTTGGAAGCTATACTTAGTTTTATTTAGAAGAGATGGTACTAGTTTTCAAGCTAGGCAGAATCATAATGGGCTTAAACATTTTATCTGAAAAATTCCAGCTTTCATATCAATTGATCTTTATATTATGTGTATCGTGGGATGTTTTAAATAGAGAGCAGTATCTACACGAATGTGAATTATTCTAGCTCTCTATTCTTAGTTCTATTTTATACATTTGTAATGCATAAATAAGCAGGCCATGAGTATGGAATTGAGTCAAAGGCATTGTGATAATCAACAAAAACTATTATTGTTATTATTCTTGTCTTTATTATTCTTCATTCATCTTATCTTTTTATGGTATTCAGAAAGAAAGAGCATGGGAAAATTTTTTTTTACTCTTTTGTAATTATTCTTTCACATTTAATCTTTGTTTTTTTGCAGGAAGATAAATTTTTTTTGTATTTAAATAAGAAGTTAGAATATATGCTCATTTTTGCAGGTTCACTATATGTATACATATACATATAATATTGATGAATAATAAGTCTCAACACTAAAGCAACTATAGAAAAATTTAAAAGATTCAGATTTTTGAGATGATCAAAGAAGTATATGAAGTGACAGGAATGTCATGTACCTTTCCTTTTTCCCATATGGTTTTAATTTCTTCTGCTAGGTTTGGAAAGTTTTTCATTTTATATAGTTTGGAGATTATGGTTGTTTTTATGGTGATGTCTATTAAAATATTCTTCATTCCTTATGGATAATTTTATCTCAGAATTGAGAGTTGGAAGAGATCTTCACCTCTAATTCAACAAGAGGAATCTCCAGGATGACATACCTAACAAAGATTTATCAAATCTTTACTGGAAGATTGTTAAGGAAGGAGAATATCTCGCCCAGAATTAAGGTAATTCAGTACTTAGCATTGTTCTTGATGTGTGATTGACTCACTGTTGTCTCTGGTTGTATATTTCTATTCATAAACCAATTCAACCTCTTTCTGATTCCATTTTTCATTTAAAAAATGAGGAAGTTGGGCCTTTAAGATCCCTTCCAACCATAGAAAGCCTGTTTTTCTACACATTTTCTATTTTTCATCTTTTAAACTCATTTGTCTTTAAGCTCTCAGCTGCTGTCCCTTTCTCCTATGCTTGCCTAAAATGCTTAAACCACCACAAGAGGGCAGAGACAGACAAAAATTCAGAATCTGATTAGCTATTGAGCTTATTCTACAGCGGTCTCATTGCAAGTATTTTTATGTGTGGGTTTTTCTCTGTTCTCATCTTCTGTTCAGTTTCAAATCCATAAGTAGTTACCCTTTTCACATGGTACATGTCCTTTAAAAAATGAACAAACATGCAGTTATCCAAAATATAGAAATGGAGAAATTCATTACCATCCCTTTTTTCTTGACAAATCAAGTAATTTCACAAAGTTTTAGGAATGTCACTCCCACCCTGAGCATCATGGGAAATTGCTCTTTAGCACTTCTGTGTTTTCTTTTTGTTCTTTTGCCCCAGATTCTACTCCATCTGGGGTGCTGGGGAGGGAAATCTTCATATTATGTTGAAACAATCATTTGGTGATGTTTTGGCACTTCTGGTACAGTGATAGATAAACTTTTTACTTAAATTTTGAGTTTTAAAGCTGCTGGTGCATTATCTTTACATTTCATTTGAGATTGTAAGAGAAACCTGACAGAAAGAAACTTAACAACACAGGCATTTTGTCTTGTAATTTTCTCTTCTGCAGTATGATATAAAAATAAGCAACCATACGCACTTCATGTAGGGAACTGGCGACAATTCTTACAAGTATTTTAAGCTGTGTTTAAGTCTTAAATAATTTTATTGATGCTTTTTGCATATAGCTCAGTAATTTTTATATATTCTTTTTCTCAACATATTGACTTCTCAACCTTATAATTCTGGGGCATTTTTATCCAAACACTTTTACATACCCTGTGAAGAGCCTGTGATAGACTTCCCTGACTCAGAGTTTTAGCCTTTAGGGCTTCAACCTAAGGGGTTGAGAGTATCATTCTCCTGCTTTCAGCTCCAGCCTTTATTCTTTCACATTCTCTCATTTATTAGTGCTGCAATGCTATTTAGCCAATCAACACTAACTTATACAAAGGTATATATACTGACAAGCCATAAAAAGACATAAAAAGAGAATTTCCTCTAGCCAGAGGAATACTTTCTCCTATATCCCCTTGGTCCTTGGAAAGGATGGGTTCAGATTTAATATAGTTTCTAAAAAAGTAATTTTTCTCCTCCAAGTTAACTATTGAATGCTGAATAGCCAATGGATGAGTAAGTTTCTTGTAGGAATTCTTGGCAATGGAGTCAATCAATTGCTGGACTGGTTTCCAATCACTCTCCAGGTCTATGTTGGCATATTTAAATACTGTCCATTAGGGTTTTCTTGGCAAACATAGTGATTTGCCATTCCTTCTTTGATAGGTTAAGGCAAATAGAAGTTAAATGACCCAGAGTCACACAGCTAATAAGAGACTGAAGCCATATTTGAACCTAGGTTTCTCTGGCTAGAGAACCTCAGTTTCATGAAGGGGACATGGGGAAATAAAGGAATAAGATGGAAAATGTGTATAAAGTTAAAAAAAAAGATGTCACTAAAATTTATTTAAAAAATAATAGCTCTAGCAAACATATAACCCTATTCTCCTCAGAACGTATGGAATTATAATTGGAATGATTTCTGAGTCTTCCAGGCTTGTCTGTGTTACTGACATTATAATGTTTGGATTCAGGTTGAGAGAGTTGCACTGTTCATGGCTACCTTTTAGGTCCTTTGATGATGGTAGGTGGCAATAATTCAAATGTTCTGCTTTAAACTTCAAGGTAGTTTCAGGAGTATAGGCTGGATATCAGGGCCTACAGGGACTGGAATGAACTTTCACATGGAATTAAATCAACAGTTCCATTTCCAAATGTCACTATGGAAGGGATAAGAACAATTGGAAGAGACACCATATATAGAACATGTACTTAGTGTTTGAAGTCCATGTAGTTTCTGTATTATATTTGGAGCATGAGGCTTTATGTGAGTTTTTAAGCATTTAAAACTCATTTAAAAAACCCTGTTGTTCCAGTCTTTTTGGTCCCAGATTGAAACTCTATTTAAAGACAATATAAGTCTTTGGCCTTAAGTTTTAGTCTCTGGAGCTACAGAAATCATATCTGGAACTCTATCAGGGCATCGCTAAACCTTGGAACTAGCATATAGATTTAGATTCTTTTTTCTTGTTGTTGGTAGAAGAAAAATCTTAATATAATCTTGGATTTTTTCTCTCCCTCACAAGTTTCTATCATATGGTTTTTGTTAATTTGGTTATTGATATAGTCAATTATGATTATAGTTTTCCTAATATTCAACCAGCCCCTGCATTCCTGGTATAATCCTACTTGCTTCATGTGTGTTTCCTATAAACAACATGGGCTATAATCCCACATATTATCTTGGGGATGATTTTCTGTAATCTCTTTGCTAATATTTTATTTAAGATTTTTGTATCAATGTTCATTAGGGTGATTGGTCTATAATTTTCTTTCTCTGTTTTCAACCTACCTGGTTTAGGTATCACTACCATGTTTGTGTCATAAAAGGAATTTGGTAGGACTCCTTCTATCTCTATTTTTTCAAATAGTTTAGATAGCATTGGAATTAAAGGTTCTTTAAATGTTTGGTAGAATTCACATGTAAATCCATCGGGTCCTGGGGGTTTTTTCTTAGGGGTTGACTAATAGCTTGTTCTATTTCTTTTTCTAAAATGGGACTGTTTAACTAATTTACTTCTTCCTCTGTTAATCTGGGCAAGCTATATTTTTGAAGGTATTCCTCCATTTCATTTAAGTTATAGAATTTATTGGCATAAAGTTGAGCAAAGTAACTCCTAATTATTGCTCTAATTTCCTCTTCATTAGTGGTGAGTTCTCCCTTTTCATTTTTAAAACTAACAATTTGATTTTCTTCTTTCCTTTTTAAAATCAGATTTACTAAGGGTTTATCTATTTTGTTGGTTTTTTCATAAAACCAATTCTTAGTTTTATTTATTAATTCAATAGTTTTTTACTTTCAATTTTATTAATCTCTCCTTTTATTTTTAGAATTTCAAGTTTAGTGCTTGACTGGGGTTTTTAAATTTGTTCCTTTTCTAGTATTTTTAGTTGCAAGCCCAATTCATTGACCTTTTCTTTCTCTATTTTATGCAAGTAGGCCTCTAGAGCTATAAAATTTCCCCTTATTACCACTTTGGCTGCATCCCACATATTTTGGTATGACATCTCATTATTGTCATTTTTATTGGGTGAAGTTATTAATTATGTCTATGATTTGCTGTTTCACCCAATCATTCTTTAGGATGAGATTGTTTAGTTTCCAATTATTTTTTTCTCTGTTTTATCCTGGCTTTTTATTGAATGTAATTTTCATTTCATGTTCTGAAAAGGATGCATTTACTATTTCTGCCTTTCTGCATTTGAATTTGAGGTTTTTATGTCCTAATATATGGTCAATTTTTGTATAGGTTCCATGAACTGCTGTGTCCTTTCTATCTCCATTTAGTTTTCTCCAAAGATCTATCATATCTAACTTTTCTAGTATTCTATTTACCGCTTTGACTTCTTTCTTATTTATTTTGTGGTTGGATTTATCTAATTCTGAGAGTGCAAGATTGAGATCTCCCACTAGTATAGTTTTGCTGTCTATTTCTTCTTGCAGCTCTCTTGATTTCTCTTTTAAAGAATTTAGATTCTACACCACTTGGTGCATATATGTTTAATATTGATATTGCTTTACTATCTATGCTACCCTTTAGCAAGATATAGTTTCCTTCCTTATCTCTTTTAATTAGATCAATTTTTGCTTTTACTTGATCTGAGATCAGGATGGCTACTCCTGCTTTTTTGACTTTACCTGAAGCATAGTAGATTTCTGCTCCAGCCTTTTGTCTTTACTCTGTATGTATAACCCTGCTTCATGTGTGTTTCCTATAAACAACATATTGTAAGATTCTGGCTTTTAATCCAGTCTACTATCCACTTCTGCTTTATAGGAGAGTTTACTCCATTCACATTTATGGTTAAAATGACTAATTCTGTATTACTTGTCATCTTGTTAACCCTTGCTTATGCTTTTCTCCTTTCCTTCCCCGTTACCCCTCTCCCCAGTATTAAGCTTGTGAGTACCACTTGCTTCTCACAGCCTTCCCTTTTTAGGATACCTTCCCCCACCTTAGAGTTCCTCCCTTTTTCTTACCCTTTCCCCCACAATTTTTGTATTCCCTTCTGCTTATCTTACTCCTTCCCTTTTCACTTTTCCCCCTCCCACTTTTCAATGAGGTGGGAGAAGTTTCTCTGTAAATCGAATATGTTCATCCCCTTCCCTTCTTTTCCTCAGATATAATAGGTTTCTTTTGCCTCTTTGTGAGAGGTAGTACCCTCACTTTACTCTTTTTCTGGTACGATTTCCTTTCCACCTCTAGTTTCTTTTTTATATTATAACTGTAAAACCAAATTATACATGTGTTCCTTATGTATATTTATAACAGAAATATAGTTCCCAAGATTTCTTTTTTACCTTTTTATGTTTCTCTTGAGTCCTATATTTTGAGATCAAACTTTTTGTTTAGTTGTGTTTTTTTCCCATCAGAAATAGATGAAATTCATCTATTTCATCGAATATTCCTCTTCTTCCTTGGGAAAAAATACTCATTTTTGGCTGGGTAAGTTATTCTTGGCTCCATATCAAGTTCCTTAGCCTTTCAGAATATCAGATTTCAGGGCCTTTGATCTTTTAATGTGGTTGTTGCTAGATCCTGAATAATCCTTATTGTGGCTCCTCTATATTTGAATTTATTTTTCCAGCTGCTTGTAGCATTTTTTCCCTTGGTCTGATAGTTCTGGAATTTAGCCACAATATTTCTTGAAGTTTTGATTTTAGGATCTCTTTCAGTAGGTGATTGATGAATTCTTTCAATGTCTATTTTATCCTCTGTTTCTATAACTTCTGGGTAGTTCTCTTTGATAATTTCCTAGAAAATAGTGTCTAGGCTCTTTTTTCATCATAATTTTCAGAAAGTCCAATAATTCTCAGATTATCTCTCCCAGATCTATTTTCCAGGTCTGTTGTTTTCCCAAGTAGGTATTTGATGTTTTTTCCATTGTTTTATTTTTTGGTTTTGCTTGACTGATTCTTGGTGTCTCCTTAAGCCATTCATTTCCATTTGTTCGATTCTGATTTTCAATGAAGTATTTTCTTCACTCACTTTTTTATATCTTTTTCTAATTGTCCAATTGAGTTTTTAAGTGAGTTGTTTTGTTCTATGGAATTTTTTTCCATTTCACCAATTTTATTTTTTAGAGAGCTATTTTCTTTTTCCAATTCATTAATTCTGTTTTTCAGGGATTTGATTTCTTTATCCACTCTGTTTTTAAATGGGTGGGATGACTTATCCAGACCCTCTTCCCAAGCTTCCCTTTCCTTTCCCCATTTTTCTTCTACCTCTCTTGCGAGAACCTTTTTAATTTCTTCTATGAGAGTCTTGTGTGATGGGGAGCAGATCATATCCCCCACTGGGGATTCATCTGGAGACAATCTTTTTTAGTCTCCTCAGGGTTTGAAGTCTGCTCTCTATCTGTATAGAAGCTATCTATAGTTAGATCCCACTTTAATTTTTTGCTCATTTTGTCAAAGAAGAATCAAAGAAAACAAACTAACAAAAAAACCAAATACAGTCTGCTTTTTTTTGGCAGGGGGTGGGGGGAGGGCTGGATGGTATTACCAAGCTTCCTCTACAGATTGCAGGGGCAGCAGTAAGGTACTAACAGGACAGCAATGGCTGCTCTATATCTGCACTCTGAGACTCTAAGAGTGTGCTGAGACACTCTGGATGCTGGGTGGGTGTGGCCAGGTCCTGAGAGACCCTAGCTTTTTCGGGTTATAGTCTTTACCCCCTGTGTTTAGAACTTCTCTGCTGATCTACTGGCTTATTGCCAGGGCAAAGTAGCTACACTGTGGTAAAATTCTCCCTGCAGATTTTCTTCTGGCTGAGATCACATGCCCTCTTCCCTCTGGTCTGCTCAGTGTGAGCTGCCTTCTGTACTCTCACAGTCTGCTTTCAGTTTGCACCTGATCTAACCATCTCTGCCTGTGAGCAAAAACAGACCTTTTCTGGCGAATTTCAAGGATATCTTCTGTTGGTAATGTATTTTGGGTTTTTTCAGTCAAGCACTAATTCCAAGGCCTTGTCATGAAAAAAAAATATTCTAAGGGCAAGAAAGAACTTAGATAGAGGAGTGTATCCTCTCTGCCATCTTGGCTAGAAGGCTGAGACCTCCCTCACAGGTTTCTAGCTTGCCATACTTTAGAAATTATGTAGGGGTTTTAATAAACTGCAAATATCTTAATGCTAAACAGTTTGTTATAATATCCCAAAAGTCCCTTGATTTCAGGTTCATTACAAAACATCTCAGATAGGAAGTTGCTTATCTTACTGTTTTCTGTCCGGTTTAGGATACAATTGTAGAAGTGTGCTGTTCTGGATCTTTTTGGGACAAGGCAAAGTGGTAGAATAGTTTGAGTGAATTAGACTTGGATTCAGGTATGCCTTTTATACCTAACTATTCAACTTTGGACAAGTCACTAAATCTTTCATTATCTTACAGAGAAAGTGCTGATCTAGTTCTGAATGAGTAGAGAAAATTTCTTAGTAGTTATTGATACGAATAAAACTATAAATCCATCTCTATCCCTATATTAATACAACATTTTAGAACTTACTCTATAGATATATTGTTCATCAAGCCAGGTGACAAGAAAAGTGAGGGGATTAAAAACTATGTCACATGAGGATCTTTAATAGAAATTAGTAATTTTTTCTGAAGAAGAGAAGATTTGGGAAAGGGGCAGGAATGTTAGTTCTTTTTGACATATGCCCCCTCAAAAATGCCTTTCATGTGTTTGGATATATTTGTAAGAAGATTATGGGTGAGAGGTAGTTTATTGCTCATAGACATGGAAACATGTAGCTCCCCAGCCTTTTAATCCCATAGGCAAGCATGGCTAGTGGCTCAGGTGTATAATGCAATATATGTCCTGGTTGAGAATCCGGAGTTCTGGGTCTTTGTTCCTATAGCTCATTGTGGTTGTTGGGCAGTTTCATAGAGACTCAGTGGGAGGAGAAACTCAGGAAAAGTTAAATCAGTAGATGGTACTCATTACAATTCCCTTTGGATGTCATAAGGACATCATGATTAGGGAAGTTTGCTAATATTGTACATATGGGTTAGATAAATTTGACAAACTTATTATGACAAGGGAACCGTGCATTCCTTGCCTAAATGAAGCTGATTAAACCAGGTATTTGGGTAGATAGGAACTTCTTTGTACATAGACAAATAGTGAGCAAACATGGAATTACTTTTTTCAGATAGGATCTAGCTGGAGGTCAGTTCTCACAATAACTATATACTATAATGTACATCTTTGTATCCATGAGTTATATGTAGGCTTCTTAGGGACATGAACTGTTCTTTTGTCTTTGTACCCCTAGTTCCAAGCATAGTGCCAAGTAATAATGTGCACTTAATAAGTAGCTGTTTGATTGGTTTAAATATTGGGGAAATGTCAAAATATGTTTATGTCAAAATAATATTAGTTTTCTTCTGGTTGTTATTTGTCTCTTCTTTCTCTCACTAGGACAGAGTCACTAGGAAAAAAACTATTTAGTTTCAGATTTTGTTAAACATTAGAAAAATCTTCTAGCCCAAGCAGAGGGCCTGACATGTATTAAGTATAACAAATGCTTGTCAATGGTTGATGAAATGTCAGTACTAAATTGGGTTATAGAAAAGATTTTATGGAGTTGATAACATTTGAGTTGAGTTTTAAACACTGAGTAACAAGAACTCCATAGGAAAATATGGAAGTGTAGTAGAGCACTCCTGGCAAAGAAATAAAATGAGAAAAGGCACATGAAATTAGCAATTGTAGCTTTGCTGGATACCAGTTACATGGAAGAGAATAGCAATTTTAGAAAATCATGGTTTTAGGGAGCTCAATGGCCATCCAGGTCAGCAATATTGGGTTTAAGTCTTCAATCCTACTTATAACTGAAAAACATACCTGATGACTGGTTATCCAATTTTTCATTACAGTTCTCTATGGGATACCCCATTAACTTCCAAGAAGTTCATTTAACTTTTAGATAGATTTAATTATTAGTAAATTTTCCCTTACACCAAGTTTAAAAATGCAATTTTTATCCATTATTCCTACTTCTATTTTTATTGTAAATGAGTCTGGAAAGATAGGAGGGATGCCAGACCATGAAAGTAAGGAAAGAAACAAACATCTATTAAAGATGTATTATGTTTCAGGTACTATATTCAGCACTTTACAAATATTATTTTATTTGATCCTCACAACTCTGAGAGATATCTGTTTACCATTGGACAGTTGAGGAAATGGAAGGAGGTAAATGTTAAATTACTTGTTCAGAGTTACACAGCTAGTAAATGTGTAAGGTCACATTTGAACTCAGGTCTTCCTGACTCCAAGAGCAGGATTCCATTCATTGAACTAGACTAGAGGACTTTAATTTTATTCTTCAGTTTTAAGCCTTAGTTCCAAAGGAACTTATTTCTTTTTCTTTTGTATTTTTTTAGTCTTTTTAAAAAAATAAATCAGAAACATATAAATTTAATACTTGTTATTTGTGTGACCACAAATGTGAAAAATTTTATAGTGATTATGATGATGGGGCACAAAGCTAGTTAAGGACATGAATCTTCTGTACAGATGATCATTTGCTGATATATGCTATATGACTATTGGATACTTTCAGGCTAATCAATAGGCTTTTGCATCTGCTATGTGACATCATTAAGAATAACTTCTTGCTTAACGAGATAAAATCTTCAAAAGGTGATGTTAATGAAGATAATGAGACAGAAAAAATAAGGTTATTTAATGGAAGATTTCAGGAAAGATTTGAAAGATACAATGTAGACATTACAAAACAACAACAAAAAAGCAATGTATGTAAAACAGGTAAGGATTGTAGATGTGATTTCACTGAAATAAGAAACTTCCAAAGAGGAAAATCCCATATCAAGGGAGGTTGTCCCCTTCTTTAAAGCTTAATATCTTGGAGAGCTGCATAGGACACTAAGAGATGATGTGACTTGCCCAGGATGAAATAGTATATATCAGAGGCAACACTTGAATCCAGGATTTTCTGACTCTGAGATTGACTCCATCAATTATACTACGCTGAGTTTTATGCATATGTGATACAAACTAAGATCTGAAGGATAAGAAAAGTAATTAAGGGAAAATTTTCTTTTCAAATTTACAAAAGTGAAAATGGAGAACAGGAAATGTGATATGGATAGAAGGTAGAGGTGGCCTAAAATAACCGTGTACCTGTGTATACAACATGTAGTTGATAGTTGAAATAAATGTGAACTTGAAATTTGAACATATAGTAGTTTATGTTTATATAGTACTTTTGGATTTAAAACAACTGTTTTCATCAACAATTAATGGCACCATGAACTAGGGAATGTGAGTATTATTACCTTAGAAGTAGCTGGTAATACAGTGGATAAACTATTGTACTTGGAGTCAGCAAGTCCGGTGTTAGAATTTGATCATGGATAATTACTGGCTTCGTGATTCTGGCAAGTCACTTAACTGTTTACTATATTATATTATTATTATATATTATATATATTATTAACTGTATTTTATAACAAAGAAAATGGAAGTAACGAGTAACACAACCAGTAGATGTTAGAGTTGAGATTCAAGCCTAGACATTCTGATTCTGACTCTGATTCTCTTTCTGCCATGAAGTATGGGAAACTTCATGGGCTTCACTGAGAATCATAGCATCTGTGGATTGGGAGATAGCAGGGAACATCCCTGGGAAAGTGAATAGGGCTCATTGACCTTTAAAGACAGAACCAATATTAGGTCCAATGAGTGTAGATAATTGTTTCTTAGGACTTTGACTGTTACAGAAAGGAAAACTATAGAATAGTAGCTTGAGGAGATGAAAAGGTCCAAAGGTTTTTTAATTTTCTCCAAGAATGGTGGAGACTTGTTTGCAGAAGGGAAGGAATCATAAAGCAGTGAAAGAATGAAGATTAGTGAGTGGAGAGTATAGGGGGAGCAATGGATAGAGAAGATAGGAGGGGATGGGAATAAAAGTACTTGTAGAATTTGTCCTTAGTGAAAAGAAAGGGTCCTGATTAACAGAGACTGGAAAAAAGTAGAAAGAAGTTGGGGAATGTTATCAATGTATCTATGGGAAGAGGAAGTAGTTCATCATGCATTATCTCTATTTTATCTGTAAAATATGAAATGAAGTCCTCAGCTAAGAAAGGAAGTGTGAGAACTTTGAGATAATAGGGCCTTCCCTATTATTCCCTAATAGGGCTAAGAATAGGCTTTGTGAGGAGTAGGACAGAGAATTATTGACATAAGAGGAAAAATATATATCAATCAATCAATTAACAAGTATTTATCTATGCTTTAGCTTGGCCCATAATACAAATTAGTCAGTTGAAACCATTTCAGAATTTCAATGTCCTATCAAAGGGGTTAAAGCTTCCCCACTTTTATATTTGAAAAGTGTTTAGTGACTCTTATAAGCAGTGTTATCAGAATTAAGAGAAAGACAAGTTCCTTTTGGGTTGGAGTAGTCCCATTATAAGATATATTTTTGTATTATCATTCTGTGTCTTCTAGAATTACAAGGGGAGAGCTATCTGTGTGGTTCTGATCACAACTGACATGAGCTTTGCTCTTTATGTTCTGAATCAATATATCCTAAACAGTTATTCACAGTGCAAAATGAATATTTTACTGATCTTTGCCTTTTAAGTAAAAATCAGAAACCCAGCACAACTCAAACTGTGGATCTGAGATAAGGAGGAAAAACCAAGTGAAGGAAAGAGGTGGGCAAAGAAAGACAGAGAATTAGGAAAAAGTTTCCTCTGAGATTTTAATGATGACTGATTTACATGGCACAAAGAGGAGTGGGAGTGTGCCATGATGGAAGGGGTCCTTTCTCATTAAACTTATTTTGACATTTCACTATCTTCTCAGATTTTGTGGAGCTACATCTTTCAACTCAATATAAGGGGAAAGAAATGCTAAAAATCAGGCCTATCCAAAAATAGAATAAGGTGTGAGTTGTATATTGAATTCATAGGGCTTTGGGAATGCATGGCTTTCTGAAGCTATTTTATAAAAGAAGTACTAAAAGGTCAAACTACAAGAGGAGAAATACTTTCAGAAGACACAAAGATTTTTCTCTCTTGCAAGGAATGCATACTGTATATATTGACTTTCAAGAACATTAAATAAATTGAATTGTTTTCTGTGAAATGAGGATTAAAGAAAATAATGTATAAGGTGCATTTTAAATCTTAAAATGTCCCTTAAGTGCTATCATCATCATTGTCATCATTACTGTTGTGGTCATCATCCTCATCCTCATTATCAATTTTTCTCAACTATACTAGGAGGAAAGATAGACATTGGTTAGGGATGTATTTGACAGTTTTCATAATTTGCTTAATAATAACAATAACATGCTGGTTTATTGCTTTTTGTGTGTTTGGTACTACAATAAGTGCTTTACAACTATCACCTCCTCACGATGATTTTGGGAAGTAGGTATTATTATTATTCTCATTTTACATATGAAGAAGCTAAGGCAAACAGTCTTGTATGGGGTTACACAACAGTAAGTATCTAAGAATTTGAACTCAGGCCCAGCACTCTATCCACGGCTCCACTTAGGTCCACCTAGATGGTTATAGTTTGATTAGATAATTTTTTAGTTCCCTCTCTTCTTTAATGTTCATGGACTCTGAATCTAAGTGACAGGAAAGCAGGAAAATAGCTTCTAACTGCCTCTAATACACATAATTATTTCTTTGAGAAACTAATAAAAGCTTTCATCTTTTTGGACTTCAAGAACTTCAAGGAAGATTGGAAAGTTTTTTTTTTCTCCCTTTCTGTACAATGGCTGATATACCTATTGGAAGACTGCATTTGGGAAAGGGATTTTTCTCTTTCAGATTGCTAGGTGTGGGGGATTTAGATCATTGACCAGCATCACATGGATTTGGAGCTAGAAAACATTGGTTAAAATAATGATCTTATTACATACTGAAAACAAAATTTGAGGCAAGGCCTTGAATCTTTTTGACCTTCCATCTTTCCGTCTATAAAACTTAGAGGTTAGACTAAATGAGTTCTAAGGCTCCGTCCAGCTTCCTAAAGAGCAGACTTGGTTGGAATACCTTCCTATTCAATAAGTCTATATAGCTTCTGATTATTTTAGTATCAAATGTCAAATCCTCTGTTTGGCTTTTCATAGGTTAGCCTTTTCTGCTCTTTCCAGGTTTAGGTACTACTTTCCTCCACTTATTTTGTCAACTGATGACACTGGCCTCCTACTATTTTTGAACAGGAGACTCCATCTCTGACTCAGAACATTTTGCTGGCTATCTTCCATGTTTAGAATGCTTTCCATCCTCATTCTGCCTCCTAGCTTTCCTTCAAGTCTCAGCTAATGTCTTACCTTCTAATACAAAGCTTTTCCCTGTCCTTCTTAATCTTTTCCTCTGAGTACCACCTGTTTATTTGGTTTGTGCATAATTGTTCATTAATTATAACTTTTATTATATTGTGAGCTCCTTGGAAGCAAGATTTGCTCTTTTTGTTCATTTCTCTTTTCCTTGTATCCGCAGCATAGTATCTGCCACATAGTAGGAGCTTAGTAAAGCTAGTTGATTGATTCCAGCTCTAAAGGTATAATGCTTTGTTTTATTGGAAAGTAACTGAAGCTGTTTCCTGGGGGACTAAAGTAATGAATGTGAATAAGGGAAGCCAGTTCCATAAGAACAAACCAGGCTGATAGCATCATGACCAATTTACCAGCACAGCAATTAGTAGACCTTGCTATTTCCATCAGAGGTTTTATTTGCTGTCAGCCTCCTTGGCTATAATTCCATGCTTGGCTTCATTCACATTATTTCTCTCTACTAATGTTTTCTGACCTGGTTTCTTTTCCCTTGTTGTCATTCGGCTTACATGATGAGGCATTCAAATCATGAATGTCAGTCAGAAAGCATTTCCTTGTCATTGTCACGTTGAGAACAACTTGGCAGGGGTGAAAAGTATGTTTTCTCTTTATATTTTGGATGGGCAAGGGCTAAGGCTTACCATCAGTGCAGATGAATTCAGTATCTTTGGGTACATCATCACTATTGGGCACTCATCTCTCCCTTTAGAAAACCTTTCTTTGCCTCATTGGAGAGGAGAATGACAGCATCTGTCCAAACAGTCTTTACCGTGAGCCATAGAAGAATTGTTCTCCATCACCTTGAGGCTTTAGGATTATGCCTAGGGGATATTAGAGGTATCTCTATATCTGTATATATGAGTTTGTTTTCTTTTATAAAAGTAAGAGACGTGAATGATTGCCAAGGCATTTGAGTCAAGCTGGACTTCCACCTGGCTATTTGGGACTTTTAAACTTATTTTTTCAGCTCACTAGTGGGTCTCATAAAATGATTCTGGGACAATTTGGAGAGTAGAAATCACTTTAGTAAACACTTTAATCCTTTTAACACTCTAATTGTTGATTGTTGTTTTTACCAATGTACAGAAAGGTGACAAGATCTATTTTTTTCATGACTAATTTTTTCATTAATAATATGTTGCTTACTTACACGTAATTATTACAAGTAAGTAATAATACTTACTTACACGATGTACCTCTTTATTGCCTTTTGGGTAAGCCTCGATTTTTGTTTATTAGTAACTGTGATGTTCTATGAGTCACAGTGATTCAACTACAAAATTATTATAAAAAAGATGGGTCTGGGTTTCAGGGAGAAACTTGGGAATCATTAAAAAAATCCCAATTTCCCAGGTTAATATCCACATTTTAATCCATCCTGGATTAGCTCAGTGGAGAAATGACATAATGTATACCATTGATTGATAATGTTATATGACTAAAAAAGTGGCCCAAAAGACGGGTTTGTCATATTGCAAGAACAAGGACATATACTGGCTTCATGCCCTCAAGAAAGGCAACATTTTTGATGGGAAGTATGACATAGTTGCTAGGCCATTTGGCTGGAATCAGGAAGATCTGAGTTCATCTTCTGCCTCAGACATTTATTAGTGATGAACCTCTCTATTGTTTCAGTTTCCTAATCTGTAAAATAAGGGAGCTAAACTTGATGTTCTCTAAGGTTCCTCTCAGTATCCTATGTTGTGCTAAATAAATGTTTTTTTGAGTGACTAACTTATAAAATATAAAATCTTTTGAAGAGATGTAGTCCAAGAACATATAACTCTTTGGGTCCTATTTATTGTCTATTATGAATTCTCATATATCTTTATAGTTTTCATATTTAATATTCTAAATTATATTATTTATAGTACAATTATGGATGCAACCCAATTCTTTCATCCATTCCTAAGTTTGGGGACATTTAGATTAGCTCTAGATTTAAAAACAAAACCTAAAGAATGCTGTTAAGAATAGCATTATTTGATTCTTCATTCAAGCATAGCCATCTAGCATACATTAAGTGTTTAATAAATGCTTATTGATTGATTGATTGATCTAGAGAGTTTTCATGGAGCAGGTTATATTTGAAGGCTGAGTCATAATATCTTATATTTATAGTTGCCTTCATGCAAAGTATTTTCCTTATAATAACCTCCTGAGGTAGACAGTACAAGCTTAATCATTTCTAATTTGTGGATGAGAGACCTGAGTCTTGAAGATATTTTAATTTGCCCAGAATCTCAAACCTGTACATATTGGAGCTAAGATTCAAACTTAGGCTCAAATGAATCTAAGAAAAGTTCTCATACCATTATAGCATGTATCGGATGAAAATGAGTGTGTAGGGGAAGGGCATTCTTAGCATAGAGAATAATGTAAACCAAAGAACTTTAAGGCTTAAAGTGCATACCAGTTCATTTAGAATGGAGCAAAAAGATGAATATTGGGAAATTAAATTAAAAAGCTGATCAAGTGGTAAGATGAGGTAGGATCTTAAATGTCAGAATAAAGTTTTGGGTATTTATTTGATATCCAGTGGGGTTAATGAAATGATATTGATTGGAGGAGAAACGATCATGTCTGCATAAATCAGACAGCAATATAAAAATGGACAAAGAGACAGTTTTGGTGGAAAGGAAAAAGATAGATAAAATAAAGATCCTTAACTTGGGGATAAATTTAAATGAGCCTTTAACTTGAATGGGAAAATAATGACATCTTTATTTTCACTAGCCTCTAACTGAAAATTAACATTACCTTCAATCGTTTAAAAACATTATCCTGAGAAGTCTTAGGCTTCACCAGTCTGCCAAATTAGGCCATAAGAACAAAAACAGTTAAGAATCTCTGATGCAAAGAGACCAATGTGGATGGACAGGGATTTCCCCAAATAGCTTAATTTTAAAAAAGACATTTCTAAGAGATGGAAGTGAGAATAGTAATGAAAGAGAAACACAAATTATGGCATAGTTTATTAATTTTTGAATATGCTGATTAAAACTCAGAGTGAACTGAGGTTGGTGAGAAAAGCTAAGCAAAAAAAATTAAATCTAGATTGGAGTAGGGATGGGACTACTATTCAGCCTAGATAAGATGAGAAATTCTAGGGAGAAGGTAAAGTTGATCAACTCTTATTTTTTCTGCCAAGAATGATGTTTGGGTTGGGAAACATTAAATAACAATAACAACTGATGGCTAATAGGGAGTTGTTACATGAAATCTGTAAGGAGTTACTAAAAGATTAGTTAGTTAGCTGTTCATTGACTTTGTTGCTAGCTCAGATGAGCTATATTTTGGGTTGCTTTAAGGCTGAGAATGAGAGAAATACTACAAAGATGGAAAAGAGCAAATTCTTCCCTGGCCACCATTTCCCTGTGTGTGGTCTTCTCCCATTAGAATGTAAGTTCTTTAAAGGCAAGCATTTTCTTACCTTTTGTATTTGTATTCCTAGCACTTAGCATAATGCCAGAAATTTAATAAATATTCTTCATTGGTTCTGGCCTGTTACAATCCAGAATCACTCATGGAGTGACATAAGAGGAAAAAAAAAACTTATAATAAAATTTTCTTTCTTCTTTCTCTGGTGAACAAAAAGTTTGAAAGCCATAGTTTCAGGGTAATTTAATCATTTTATTAAATTAAATCATTTATTAAATAAATCAAATTTATAAAATAATAACATTTTATTAAATGATTAAACTTAATCATTATTAAATCAGTAAATATTTCTGAGGATGGCAATGGTTAACAATTGATGAGATAATGAACATTACAACAAGAAAGTCAGTTGTATTACAATGAGGGTCTTGGAGTACTAATTTGGAGCACCCAAATCTTGATATCAGCTGTCTGACTAAAAAGAATCAGTACTTTCCCAGACCTAAGTAAATACCAATGAAAAGGGATGGATCTATTAGACTAAACTTAGAATTTCTTTTGTTGTCTTTGATTAGATTTCAACTATCCAGGATGGTTAAGTCTATTAGGAAGATTTCCTACACTGGTTGATTTCTGTATGAGGAAGTAGAAAAGGAGGAAAACCTTGATTTTGATTGAATAATTAAACATAACAGAGAAATAATCATTTCTTTCCCTCCCTCCTTCCCTTCCCTGCCCCCTCTCTTTTTCCCTCTATCCTTTCCTCCCTTCCTTTTCTCCCTTTCTTCCTCTCTTCCCTTCCTCCCTCCCTTCTTCCCTTTCTTTCTTCCTTCCTTCCCTCCATTTGTCCCTTCCCCTCCCTCTCTTCCTTCCTTCCTTCCTTCCTTCCTTCCTTCCTTCCTTCCTTCCTTCCTTCCTTCCTTCTTTCCTTCCTTTCTTCCTTTCCTACCCTTCCACCCTGCTTCCTTCCCTCTCTCCCTTTTCAAGAAAATTAAAAAAAAAATCTAAAAGCACTAAACATGTGCAAAGCATGATGGGAATGATACCAAACTCATTGAGATAAGACAGGATTTTTGAGTGATTTCTACACAAATACTTATGGGATCACAGCCATGATGATATAATAGATATACTAGATCAGGTGTCCAAGGGTATGGATTCGAATCCTGATTCTGTAACTCACTTTCAGTAGGCCCTTGAATCAATCAGTTCTCCTTTTTTGGGGTCCCAATTTTCTCATTTTTAAATAGGGGAGTTGAGTTCAATGGACTCAAGGATCCTTTCTAATTTTTAATCCTTTTATTTTAAAAACTCACTGTTGCAGAAGAAAGGAGGACTAGCAAGAACAAAAGTCAATTTATGCCAAGTTTTATAATTGTGAGACTCCTATTCTGGACAAAAAGTTAAGGATTACAACAAGCTGAGATCAACTCTGTGCCTAAGTTAAAATTGGGGTTACTTAGCAAGGGAGATCAAATCTGCTTGAAGCATTCATTGAACTGGGATTTCTGATGCAGCACTTAGAAGAACAAAACTAGGCAGGACAGGTGAAAAGCCAGAAAAGAGAAATTCCCAAGTGACCTGGAATAAGCCTGCCTTCTGAAGTGCTAATGCTAATGCTTTGGCTGCTGGTGAATTCTTACCTGTTCTCTTTTGGCTGCAAAATCATCTCTTTTGGAAAGATCATAGTGTCTACTGGTAAGCACCTTAGGGCCAGACTAGATAATAACTTTCAGACAACCCCCAATTACTTAATTAAAACATATAAACACTGGCAGTTACCAGTTTATCTGAAGAAGAGAAGGAAATTGGAAGGTGTTTCCGCCGGAGTCTGAGCTGTTCTCTTAGGTACTGTTTCCATGGAGATTATTTGTAATTCTTACAGAAAGCTCTGGTTGCAGAAAGATACAGAGATTCTTTGTGTCTTCAGAGCACCTCACCAGAAACCCAGATGTGGAAGATTTACAGCTGGAAGGGGCTGTCAAGATCTTTTAGTCTAAGTCTCTCATTTTGCAGAAGAGAAAACAGGCAAAATTTGGGGGGAAGAAGTAGCTTGTCCAAGGTCAGCCAAGTAATAAATAGCAGTGTTCATATTTGAAACTGGATCTGAGATTCAATCTCAAACTCTAGAAGTCGAAATACAGCATTGTTTTTGTTTACTCATTTTTTGTTGTTGTTGTTGTTTGCTTGTCTTTCCAGTATGGTGGAGTGAAAGGAATGTTGAGCCTGAATTTATGAGATCTGAATTTAAGGTTTGGCTCTATTACCTTGGGCAGAAAATATAATCTTTCAGCTTCAGTTTCCTTATCTGTAAGATAACAATAAAGTCTAGATGACCAATAAAGTCCCATCTCGTTCTGGATCTTTGATACTGTTATCCAACTGCATAATGGACAGGTCCTTCCTGTGAGACATGAGAACTCATTGAACTGGCTGCTGAATTCTGTGAATATAGAAAAGACTCGATATTCCACTTTCAGATCTCTCCTTTTAGTTGGCCATAACTATATATATCTTTTATATAAAGATAACTCTGTGAACTCTAGAAGGCTAGTAGTGAGGGGAGCCTTTACTCTCCCCATGCTGAGATATGAGCCTTCTAGGCAAACCTGTCCCTGGGATTTGGCCATTTCATGTTTTTATCTTCTTTTTCTTTCTTCTAATTAGTGGCAAAGACCGTGAGAGATGAACTGAGAGAAAAGTTGCAATAGTTGGAGAAACCATAAAGAAGAAAAGCATTTACTTGTCATTGACAAGTTCTGTTCAGTGGAGGTGAAATAAATGAAACTACTACATGTACACACATATCAAACACATTTATAATACATATATAGAAATAAATGTATATGTATATATCTATGTTCAACATTGCTAGCATTTATGTAACTTTAAGGTTTTGTAAAGCATCTTATAAACTGAAAATTCACATTAACCTTCTCATGTAGGTAACATTATTATTCCTATTTTATGGATGGAGAAAATGGCACTTAGAGAGATTAACTTGCTCAGAGTCACATAACTAAGAATCTGAGGCAAGATTTGAACTGAGATCTTCCTGATTCAAGATCCATCTCTTAATCCACTCTGATACTTATCTTGTATCTCAGTCACTTCTTTGTAAATCATCTTTCAACTGATTTTAATCATTCTACGATTCTTTATTCTGTATTACTTTCTGTGTGGGATTAAAATTGCTTGTTCCATACCTGATTCATATTTGTACTCTAGATGTTTTTAAATACTTTCTTCCCCTGCTGGCAAGGACTCTTTATTGCTTTAGTCTAAAATAAATTATTCCTCCAGAATCTAGGATGAGGGTAAAGATGGAACATTTGGGAGCCATCTTGTCCTTCTGAAATACCAGAAAAACACAGAGCAATGGACTCTGAGCTAAGAAATTGGGTTTGGCTAAATCAGTCAGTTTTTGTGGCTTCATCCTAACTAGCCAACTAGCTAGTTAGCTAACTAGCCTTATCCTAGTTAGATGAAACACTACTTTTGATCTTTTTTTTTTGACACAGAAAATAAGGAGGGAGTCACTAAAAAGTCACCTTTTAAATACCATAAGCAGAGTTTTTTTTTTTTTTTTTAAATAAAGCATTGAATAATACCACTGGAGGAAGAAGGCAGTTATGAAAGATATTGAGACTGTCTCAGTCTCTTAGGGTCTTATTTAGGTGGATAGCGCTAACAGAAACTAACAAAGGAATTCATTTTTAGTGGAAAAATTATTTCCATTAAAGCAGAAATATGTGGCATAGAAATAAAATAAGAATGAAAATGCCATTCCTTTACATTTATAGTTTCTCTTTTCCAAAGCTAAATCTATCCAATAAAGTATAGATAGGAAAGATTTTTTTAAAACCTTAAAGAGCTATATAAATGCTAATCTGTAATGGAATAATTATAATAATTATTATGCCATTGTATAAAATACTTTACACTTATAAATATATTTTGTAAACATAAATATGCAATACATATAAATATATAGTTTAGTGAATTGCTTGGATGAACATGATGCTGTTGTTATCTCCATACCATTTTATGCATCTATTCCCATTTTTTTTTTACTCACAGGATAATTACCCTAAAATAGATCCAGGTCACTTCTCACTTGGATAATTTTATTATTGTTATTATTATTATTGTTGTTGTTGTTAATTAGCATTTATGTAGTACTTTAATGTTCACCAAGGACATTACAAATATTTTTCTTATTTTATCTTCAAAACATCCTTAGCAGGCTGGTGTTATTATTATTCCCATTGTCTAGATGAGGAAAATGAGAAATGTCTTGCCCAGAGACACACAAATAAACATTTTAGGTGGGATTTGAACTCATGATTTTCAGTCCAGTAATCTATCTATTGCACCTCCAATTTTACTTCAATTATAATAGTCTACTAATTTTCTCCTAGAGTGAAGTACTTTCCCTATCCAATTTATTCTATTTTTTTTTCCTTTGGCTAGGCAATTGGGATTAAGTGACTTGCTTAACGTAACACAACTAGATAGTAGTAAGTGTCTGAGGCTGGATTTCAACTCAGATCCTCCAGACTCCAGAGCAGGTTCTCTATCCATTTCAACATTTAGCTGCCCCAAATGCATTCTATTTCTAAAGTATGGTTCTCATCATATCACTTAAAACATTAAGTTTTAGAGGCTCTCTTTTACCTCTAGACTAAATAAACTAAAGGTCAATTTTGTTCTTGGAGCCTCCACCTCTGGCACCTGTAACTATGATTAATGTTGTATTAATCATGTTCGTACTGTTATCCCTCCTCTCTTTCTCCTTAATCCCCTTCACCATGTGAATTGCTTCACTGAACTCAAGCACAAAATTATCCAATCTCATAACTAATATTAATCATTATTTAATAACAATTTAATCTAATTGTTAATTAATATCAATTATTTAATTAAATTAATTAATAATTGTTAATATTTGATTAAATAATTAATATTAATGATTTCATGTTCATGATTTTTAGTTAGCTAGAAGTAGAACAGACTGCCTTTAGCAGATGACAGACCCCTTACTAGAGATCTTCAAAGAAAAGTAATAAGAACTTCATTTGTGTATCATAGAGAAAATTCATGTTCAGAAATAAATTGGATGAGGTAGTCTCTGAGGTTCTTTGCACTGAGATTGTATGATGGGATGTGATAGGAAGAGTCCAAAAGTGCAATGGGAAACACTGTTTAGACACTTCTTGGCTGTCAATTTGGCATCCTATTTTGCCCTGGGTTCATTCCTCTGGGATTATCTGAACTTTACTCCAAGGGCCACTCTCCTGAATGGTAATTTCCTTGCCTAAATACCACCATTTGTCCAGGGATTACAGGTATTCTCACTTCTTTCTTGGTTCAATTCTTTTTCTAGATTTCTCCATTTCCCCCCAATCAAGGACACTATTTCTTCCTTTCTCACTTTTCCTTCATATGCTGTCTTCCTCTATTAAAATATAAATTACCTGATGATATGAACTGTCCTGTATTCTTGTATTTGTGTTCCTAGCACAAGGTTTGGCATGTAGAACTCTTACAGCTCTGTATATATGCTATGAGATTGCTGGAAATAAGACTTTCATAAAGATTCCTAAAAATCTCCAGTGACTTGTCAAGTGTCTGCATCAGATACAGATCCAGATAGATTTGACACAGAGAAAACATTTATTAAGTGCTTACTGTATGCAGGACACTCTGCTAAATGCTGGAATTACAAGGACAAGAAAATAATTCAGTCCTTACTGTTTAGGTGAAGAAGGAAAAAAGGGCCGATACTGGTTTGGGACTAAAACTGGTTGGAGCGTAAGCCAGAAATAGAGAATGAATAGCATGGCTGAGTTTTCTTATGATTTGGCAGTTCCAGGGTTCAAGTATCTCCTTGATTTGTCATCCAAACTTTTGAGTATCTCTATTTTATAGTTTTAAGAGCTTGATTGAGACTTTTAATATATTAATTCTATATAAGTAGGAGCAGACAAGTTATGTGATCAGGCCAAATGATTAATCTTTGGTTTGATTCAGCTATCACTAACATGCTTGTTAGCAGACTAATTTCATTGGAGTGTTTTTTTTTTTTTTTTTAGCTCCAGTGCCTTTGGAGAAACTGTGTTCTAGCTATTTAAGTATATGGGCTATATAATGAGCTCCCCATAAAAATCTAGTCATCAGTACTGACTTCATGCAATTAATTAATTAATTAGGTTGGATGCAAGCAATGATTTTAGATTCTGAGTTTCTAGGAACTTTATGTGAATGTGTCCTATTTTATGGGTGGTTTACACATATATGTAACTATCTTAAAGATATTTATATATATTCACACATATCTGTATGATGATCTAGGGAACTTCTGATGAAGAAACTCTCTCCAACAGTAAAAATTGGCAATGTCTACAACTTATAGTTTGAGAGATGTCTGAGGCTCAGTGAGGTTAAATGATTTTCCTGAAATTACACTGGAAAGATGATAGATTCAGAACCAGAATTTAAGAGACATATTTAAAGACATAGATTTTTAAAGCAGAGAGATGAGTCTTTTAGTACTTTCTCACTAAGTGGCTGGGTGACTGAAAAAGTCACTGAATTTTTCAAGGCTGGAGTTTGCTTTTCTGAGAATAAGTAAATTGGACTATCACAAAATCACAGAATTTGAGATTTATAAGGGACCTCAGTTTATTATTATTATCATTATAAGTAAATGATAATAATAATAATAATAATGGTGATTGTTGTCTTAGTGTGAAGCCTAGGATAAAATTAGCATTTTTTGATGGCTATGTTGCATTGTTGACTCATATTTATCTTACAATTTCCTAAATCTTACTTTATTTTTTTTTTGCATGAACTTTTTGCAGATACTTCCTCCATCTTATGCATGTGAAGGTAAATTTTTTTTGAACCCAAGAATAGAACTTTTCAATCATGCTTGGTAAATTTCATCTTATTCAGTTTAGCCCTTTGTTCCAGTCTGTCAAGATCATTTGAAATCTGTTTTCAGATGTATTAGCTATCTCTCCAAGTTTAATGGCATCTACAAATTTGACAAGCATGCCATCTATGCCTTCATTCAAATCATTGATTAAATTTTTTAGTCAGAGGCTTTGCTGAACTCCAAGCTCACTAGGTCATCATTAGTTTCCTTATCTACTCTGTCACAAAACAGAAAGGAAATCAGGTTAAATTTCATATTTCTTATTTTTGATGAATCCATATTTACTGGCCATTAGTGATCATCACAACCCTTTCTAAATGCTCACAAACCATCCCATTAATAAGACATTTAGGATATTGCCAGAAATAAAAGTATATAGTTTCTAGGATCTACCTTCCTTTTTTGGAAAATTGTGACTTTTGCCTTTTCTCAGTCCTACAACATCTCTCCTGTTTTCCAATATCTTTATTAATAGCCTAAGATTAGAAATCACAGATCCTATTTCTTTCAGCACCATAAATGGAGTGCAAGTGATCTGGTAAATTGAAGTAACTGAGAACAGCTAGGCATTATATGGCTGTCTAATCACCTTTATGTTTCTAGTCCTAGGTAATAATTTTTCCCTATCATACTTATTCCATAAATCATTCTCCTTTCAGGAGAAAATAATTAAAATAAGAGTTGAGTAATTCAACCTTCTTACCATCTTTCATCTTTTCAGCCTAATATCTAGTTTCTAATTGAGTTTAATCACTATATGACACCATAACCATAAATCATAATTATAGGGATAACAATAAACTGTGGCAAGTCCTCAAAGAGATGGAAATTCTATATCATCTTACTTGCCTCCTGAAGAATCTGTATGCTGGCCAAGAAGCAACAGTTAGAACCAAACACAGAACAGTTGATTGGTTTAAGATTAGAAAGGAGAACTATAAGGGCATATATTTGTCATCTTTTGTTTAAATTATATGCAGAGTGCATCATGCAAAATGTCAGGGTGGGCAAATCAAAAGTTGGAATTAATGTTGCTGGGAGATATATCAAAATCTCAGATATGCATATGATATCACTCTGAAGGCATAAAGTGAAGAAGAATTAAGAAACCTCTTGATGAGGGTAAAAGATGAAAGTATAAAAGTTGGCTTGAAGCTTAATATTAAAAAAAAATCTTAAGATCATGGCAACTAGTCCATCACTTCCTGGCATATAAAGAGAGAAGAAATGAAAGCAACATCAAATTTTATATTCTAGGGCTCAAAGATCAATGCAAATGGCAATTGCAGTCATGAAATTAAAAGATTCTTGCTCCTTGGAAGGAGAGCTATGGCAAATCTGGACAGAATACTAAAAAGCAGAGACATTGCCCTCTGTAATCAAAGACAAAAGTCTGTATGGTTTTTTCAGTAGTTATGTATGACTGTGAGAGTTGGAATATTAGAAATCTGAGAATCACAAAATCAACACTTTTGAATTGTGCTGTTTGAGAAGACTTTGGAGAATCCCTTGAACACTAAGGAGATCAAATTAGTCCAGTTAATTCAAACTACTCATTGGAAGAATAAATACTGAAGCTAAAGCTTAAATACTTTAGCCACATAATAAGAAGACAGTATTCATTGGAAAAGATTTTGATATTGGGAAAGATTGAAAACAAAAGAAGGGAATGATAGAGAATGAGATAGAGAATATTATAGAAACAGTGAACATGAGCTTGGACAGACATCAGGAAATAGTGGAGGAGAGAATGACATGGTATGGTATGGCCCTTTGGGTTGTGAAGAATTGGACATGACTGAATGAATGAACAATCTTAGATTTTAAGGATCTTAGATATGTGAAAAAAATATAATTTTATGAGCAAGTAGTTGGGATATTCTTTAATCATGAAATACTCCTTATCATCTAAACAACATGATTTAGTGAGAAATGAGTTGATTTATTAACTACTTATGATGTGCAAAGCACTGTGGTAGGTAATAGAGATACAAAATTGGGATACAGCATACTCCTTGTCCTCATGAAGCTTACGGTCTAGCAAGGCACTTCAGAGAGGCTTTTTCCTGACTCTTCTATCATTATATCATTCAAACCATTATGTCTAGGCTGCTAGACTGTAGACTGTCGTGTACTGATAATTTTTACTTTCATGGGTTGTCTACTTTTTTTGCTTTTTTGATTTGTAAGTCTTATGCAAAAGAGCAATGAATAAGAAGAAAGATTGATTCAGTGGTATGGAAAAAGAAAAGTAAAAATAACATTTGTCCTCAAATGGAATGTATTAGAATCAGACTAGAGAAATGTAAAAAGATTGTAAGTGAATATAATTAACTTTTATATTTGCTCAGCCATTACAAAAGAGAATGAACTCTCTTTGAAATATCTTTGTGTTTAACTTATACAATATGGACCTTTTAATAGAAATGCAAATATTTCAATCTCCTTTCAAGTCATCTCCTATGCAACTATATCTCATGAATCCATTGTCCTTCCCATAATCATCTAACAACCTACTTTTCTTTTTCTGTGAAACACATTTTTAACCAGAAGGAAAAAGATGAACTACTCAATGAGTACCAGAATAGACCCTCTTCTACCCCATGACCCTCCGCCCTCACAATCTATTGTGAGGGGCTTTTATGTATACTGGGATATATTTTATGTATACTTTTATATACTGGGGATTTTAATCTTTAATAATAAAAATATATTTTTTCAATATAGTTGGTCTTTTTTTGGCAATCCTGAGAATTTTATTTTATTTTTACTGAGGCAATTGGGGTTAAGTGACTTGCCCAGGGTCACACTGCTAGGAAGTATTAAATGTCTGAGGCTAGATTGAATTCAGATCTCCCTAACTTCAGGGCTGGCGCTCTATCCATTGTGCTACATGGCTGCCCCAAGAATTTTATTTTATGAATTAAAATTCTATGAAAAAAATTTATTTTATGAGTTAACAATAAAAAAGAATGAAAAAATAAAAATTTTAAAAATTAAAAACTATGGAAAATTTAAAAAAATTAAAAATTTAAAAAGTCAGTAGCTTTTTCACCCATTGTTTCATTTCTACTTAAAGGATTATGAAAACAATCATTGAAGGAAATTTTATGATTTTTCTATAGGACATTCCTCCTGTTTGACATCTGAACTTTTGCTTTGAATCCAAGGGAACAAAAAAATCAAGAGATAACCTCATCCACTTTCCAGTCGGATGGTATATCTCAGTGACCTGGGGAGTAGATGACGTCTCTAGAAATTTTCTCTATGTAGAAATTAAGCTGCAAAGTCAAGTATATATGACAGGGGGCATTTTCTGTCTTAAAAGGAATAAAAAAGGTTTGAAAGCAAATATAATTTTTTTAATGAACAAAGCAAAAATTTGTTTATCTATAGAATGGTAGAGAGGATCAGGCAAGATGTTCACTAAGGACCCTTCCAAGGCTAACATTGGAGGAGTCTGAGATGCTTAAAGATGCAGTTAATGCCTGGATTGCTAATTGCTTAGGACATAACATTTATAAGTTATGAGGCAGTGCAGAGAGAGATAAAATTTTATTGCTAAGAGCAGTTTAAAACGACTTCATTACTCATAGCCGAGTCATTGAAGATTTATATAGGTCTGACTAAACCAAACAGAAAAATACTACACACTTTTACAGTGACTGTACTGTCTTATTTCCGACCCACACGGAGGTGAGAATCTGACATCTACTATAGTTACAGCTTTGGGATAAGTTAAAGGTCATCTCACTAGTGGGAGTGTGTGGGGGAAAGATTGTGAATTTATGGGTAAAGGACAAGCAGACACAGATGAGGAAGTACATCTTACCTTTCTACTGCTCCTTCTCTTCCCATTCCCCCTTTCCATGCCATTGACTCCTCCCTATCTGTTTACAAAATGGTAACTTCTCTCCAGTCCTAAAAAATACACGTGCTTATTACATGTCAGGTCCTGTGCTAAGAGCTGGGTATACAAAGAAAGGCTAAAACATGTTCCCTTCTTTCAGGGGGCTCACATTTTAATTAAAGAGACAACATTATTATATATAAACTATGGAAGTATGTGTAATTTGGGAGTGAGGGATTAGAAAAAGCCTCTTAAAGAATATAGGATTTAAAATGAGTCTAGAAAAGAAGCAAGGGGAACTAGTAAGAGAACATTTTAGGCATGGGCAAGAGCTAGTATAAAAGACAAAGTCTAGAGATGGAATATTGTGTGCAAGAGATATTGAGACCAGTGTTGCCACAGAGTAGATGAGAGTAAAGAGTAAGAAAATGGGAAAGATAGTAAGAGACAAAGTTTTGAAGGGTTTTAAAGTCCAAACAGAGAATTTAATATTTGATTTTAGAGCCATCAGAGATCCTGGAATAGGAGCATGATATGGTTAACCATTTGCTTTAGGAAAATCTTCTTTGAGTGGAGAATAGACTGGAGAGGGAGACACTTGAGGTGGGACTGCCAACAAATAGGTCTTTGGCATAATCCAGACATGAAGTGAAGAGATCCTGCCCAAGGACACTAAGGCTATGAATATAGATGAGATTTCAGAGATGTTGGGAAGGCAGAAACAAAATGTGGCAACATATTGGATATGTGGAGTGAATGTGGGAGAAGAGTGAAAGATAATATTAACAGCTAATATTTACATAGCACTTTAAGGTTTGCAAAACTTTAAAATATTATCTTTATATCTTCACAACAATCTTGAAAGAGAGGTGTTACTACTATCCCATTTTACAAATGAAGAAATCAAGGCAAAGATAAAGTGACTTACCTAGGGTCACATAGCTATTAAGTGTCACATAGGATTTGGATTCTGGTATTCCTAATTCCAGGCTAGTATTCTATCTTCTGAGCCATCTAGTTCCCTCTGCCACTAATATCATTGAGGCAGTAAGCCTGAGTGCCTGTGTAGTATGCTTAGCAGAAATGGGGAAGACCTCCTCCTCATTATGACAAGATATTTCGAAAAGAAAGTGGAGGGTAGGAAAGGGAATTAATATAAAACTAAGAGCCATTGTACAGTGGACAAATGATAAAAATTAAAGAGAAATATTTCTCAAAAATTTGCAAAATATTAAAAAGGTGAAAGACAAATCAATCTTAAAAAGAGAAATCAAAGAAACTTTGAGGTCTTTTTTCTCATATTCAACAAAAGCTGCATACATGACAAAAGAAGGAAGTAGTCAATACTGCAAGAATTGTAGAAAATCAAAACTACTTTAAGTTAAGCTATGAAATGGCCTATTTTGGAAAGCTATTTGTATGATAAGAAAATGACTAAAATGGCAATCTTATATAATGTATAAGTCTTATACTGAATTTATAGTCACAGACATGAGTTTGAATCCTCTTCTTTCCACTTAAAACCTATGTGACTTTGGCCAAGTCATTTTGCCCTTCGGGATCTCAGTTTCTTCATTTGGAAAATGAGGAATTGGACAAAATGATATCTAAGACATATCCATCTCTAAAGCCATGGGTCTAAGATCCTTTGACTCAGAGATTCCACTGGTCAAACAAAATATTATTCATATAGAGTACTTTGCAAACCTTAAAGGACTATATAGGTCCTGTAATTGTTATTGTCATTGATATTTTTATATGCCAGTAGCTCAAAGGCTAGGAAAAAAGGCCCTATATACATGAAAATATTTAGAGTTATTCTTACTGTGGTAGGCAAGAACTGGAAACCAAATAGATGTCCATTGATGGAGAGAGAGTGAAAAAAGTTGTGTTATGGAGATGACTGCGGTGTTAAAAATTATGGATAGAATGAATACATGTTTTCTTGGGCACCTGACAATGTATTTTTAAAAATTATTCTTTTCTGTCTTTCTTTTTCTATTTTATCTTTTCTTATTTTGTATTTAGTTTTAAATAAATATTTTAGAAGAGAATGCAGAGAAGCATATGGAAAGCCTTACAAGAATTGATGCTGAGTGAAAGAAGTAGAACCAGGAAAAAAACACAATATTTTTGTGATTTGAATGGACAACAAAAACTATAGCAAAAAACCTAAACTGAACATTATGTCATTATAATGACCAAGTGTATTTCCAAAGACTATGTGCCCTTGTAGAAGTGAAATGCAATGGGTGAGGAATATGGTATATACTATAAGATTAGTTATTTTTGCTGAACTGTTCCCCCTTCCCTTTCCCTCTCTCTTCTTTCTTCTCTCTGTTGCTCTGACTCTGTTTCTCTATCTCCTTGTCTTTCAGCCTCTTTCATTTTCTCTGTCTCTCATCTTTCAGTATTTTCTCTCTCTCCCCATTTCTTCCCACTTCTATTCCCCCATCTCTCTTCCTCTATCTTTCTCTCCTCTCTCTCTTTCTCTTCCTTCTTCTTTCTCTTTCATTCTTTGTAGCAAGGAATGGTTCTTTTGGTAGGGGAGATGGGAAGGATATATTTGGAAACAAAAGTAACATAGCATTAATAATATACATGATTTTAAAAAATACTTGCCAAATTTAATGACACGATTTCTCTCAACTTTCTTATCTACTACTTGCATTAGAAATCCTACTCTCAATTAAAAGCTGACTGACATTTCAAAGAAGGCTGCTTCTGAACTTGTAAATTTTCATATAGGACAGAGAATGGAATTAACTCAATGGAGGTTTTGGTTTTTTGATCAATCTAATTATTGTCTTTGATTGAGTAGGGACCCCTGCTCTAAAAATCCCTTTCATATCATTAGAGGAAGAATTCTCATCTCCAGTATTTATGAATCTATACTTTGGCAATAAAAATATTTTTCCCCAAAAAAGGATTTTTTGGAAACCCATTTTCCTCCTTCAGAAATCTAAAGTAGGGTTTTGAGAAACATGGATATGTGCCTTGTAAAAAGCAATCCAAAATAGGAACTTTTATTTAAATCAGTTCAGATATTTCCAGCTGATACAGAGAATCTAACCAGCACACAGCTGGAGGAATCCATACTTTTTGATGATTGGGTCAGTTACTTTTTTGATGACTTTCAGAAGTTTGATAACATGCAGGCTCTATTGCAGAGAAGTAATTATGAACTCTCTACTCCCACCACTGTAAAATGAAGCCAACATGATTGTTATTGTTGTATCTGTTTGTGTCTGACTCTTTGTAATATCATTTGGGGTTTTCTTGGCAAAGATACTAAAGTGGTTTACCATTTCTTTTTCAGCTCATTTTATAGAGGAGGGAATGGAGGCAACCAGGGTAAAATGGCCTGTCCAGAATCACACAACTAATTAAGTGTCTGGGGCCAGATTTGAATTCAGATCTTCCTTACACCAGGTCGGGAGCTCTTTTGACTTTGTCACTTAGCTGCCCTGATGAATAGTTACATTTCTAAAATAAAAAGTCTCATTGATTTTTTTATTTGTTAAAAGGAAAAAAAATTCTAACAATTAAACCTGTCTAAAAGCAAAATTTTATTGCCTCAGATTAGGGTTATCTTTGACCAAAGATTAGGTAACTATTTGTCAGATGTGTTGAAGCGAACATTTTTTTGTGATTGATGGGTAAAATTAGAGGATTAAGGTCTCTTCCAACTTTGAAATTCTGTTTATTCAATAGATTTGAGATAATAGAACTGAATTCACATTTTGAAGTTAACACTTCTTCCAAATAATAAAAATCCAACCCTGAATTTAAAGTTAGGAAATTTTTTTTGAGTGGAAATTCTTTAAATCTCAGGCCCCTTTCACTTCTCTGAGCCTCATTTTCACAACTGTTAAATGGGTATAATAATCCTTGCATTATTCACTTATAAAGTCATTGTGAGGAAATATTTTTGCTATTCTTAAAGTATTATATATAATTGTTGTGTTATTTTATTAATTTTATTATTTTATTAATATATATTTTAACTTATATTTTTATTATTTTATTATTGCTTTTATTCCTTATGAGTTATATATAGCATTATGCTAGCCAATTTAAAGAGATGTGTGTGATTCATTATTGTCTTCATTTTACAGATGAAGAAACTGAGACTGATATTTTAAAATCTCTCATCTTTGACTTTATATTCTTTTGGAAGTACTGACTTCAGAAAACTACCTTTTCTTAATATAATATATTTGGGATTTAGATGGCCTAAGCAATTAATGGATTTGATTAAATTTTTCATTGAATTTCTGAGGATCTTTAATTATTTTTTGTGGATGTGGATGACATTTTCTGTCTATAATTTATTGGAATTGTCTTGGATCACTGAATTGCTGAGAAGAGCCAAGTCTATCATAATTGATCAACACATATCTTAGTGCTGCTGTGTACAAATGCTTTCTTGCAATCTTTCCATGCTTTTCTAAAATCAGCCAGTTTATAATTTGTATAGAACAATAATATTTTATTAATTTTATATACCATAACTTATTCAGCCATTCCCAATTGATGAGCATCCAATAATTTTCCGATTCTCTGCCATGACAAAAAGAGCTATTACAAACGTTTTTGTATATATAGATATTTTCACCTCTTTTATGATTTCTTTGGGTGTGACACAGATCCAGCAGAGACACTGCTGCATCAGTTTTATAGCCCCTTGGCCAAATTACTCTCCAGAATGGTTGAATAATTTTATTATTTCACCAATAATGCATTGTCCCTGTTTTCCCATATCCTCTCAATAAAATACTATTTTCTGGTCAACTTAGTCAGTCTTATAGATGTGAGGTGGTACCTTAGAGTTGCTTTAATTTGAATTTATCAAATCAATAATAATTTAGAGCATTTTAATTTGACTATAGATGACTTTAATTTGCTTATCTGAAAATTGTCTGTTACTTTCCTTTGACCTTTTATCAACTGGAGAATGACTTGTATTCTTATAAATTTGATTCAGTTCTGTATATATTTTAGAAATGAGGTCTTTATCAGTGTTTCTGATAAAGTGTTTCTATTCCCTCCTAATTTTGACTGCACTGGTTTTGGTTGTACAAATACTTTTTAATTTAATGTAATCAAAATCATCCATTTTGCATTTCATAATCTCTAGTTCTTCTTTAGTCATTCATTCCTCCCTTTTACAAAGATCTGAGAGGCAAACTATTTCTTGCTCTCCTAATTTGCTTATAGTATTACTCTTTATGTCTAAATCATGTACCTATTTTGATCTTATCTTCTTATCATTTTTATTAGATTAGTTCAACCTATCCATGAACAACTGATATTTTTCCATTTGTTTAGATCTATTTTTCTGAAAAGCATTCTTAGTTGTGTTCATATAGTTTCTTGATTTGTTTTGGCAGGCAGATTCTCAAGTATTCTATTTATCTATAATTATTTTGCATAGAATTTCTCTTTCTATTTCTTGTTGCTTGGCTTTGTTGAAAATATATAGAAATACTGATGATTTATTTATGTGGGTTTATTTTATATCCTGCAACTTTGCTTAGTTGTTAATTGTTTCAAATAGATTTTTGGTTGATTCTCTAAGTATACCATCATATCATTTGCAAAGAGTAATAAATTTATTTCCTCATTGCCTACTCAAATGCCTTCTTTCCCATTTTCTTTTCGAACTGCTAAAGTCAACACTTCTAATAAAATATTGAATAATAGAGGTGATAATGGTCACCCCTGATCTTATTGTGTCTAACTTATCCCCATTACATATAGTGGTTGTTGATGGTTTTAGATAGATGCTGTTTTTTGTTTTTTTGTTTTTTTGTTTTTTTTTAAGAAAAACTCCATTTATTTCTATGCTTGTTAATTTTTTTTAATAGGACTGGGTAATGTATTTTATTAAAAGCTTTTTCTGCATCTATTAAGATTATTATATGATTTCTGTGAGTTTTTTATTTGATATGTTCAATAATGCCAATACTTTTCCTTATATTGAAACATCTTTGTATTCCTAACACAAATCCCATTTAGTCAGAGTATTAATGGTGATAAGTTGGTGTAATCTCTTTGCTAGTATTTTATTTAATTTAAATTTTTTCCATCAATAGTCATTAGGGAGATTGGTTTGCAATTTTCTTTCTCTGTTTTGATTCTTCCTGGTTTAGATATCATCATCATATTGGTGTTATAAAAAGAATTTGGCAGCACTTCCTCTTTGCTTATTTTTGGAAATAGCTTGTTGAGTATTGGAATTAATTGTTTTTTAAATGTTTAGGGAAAATCAGGAACTATATGAGCAAAACTACAAAATACTTTGCACACAAATAAAGTCAAACCTAACCATTTGGAAAAATATTAAGTGCTCTTGGATAGGGTGAGCAAATATAATAAAGATGACAATATTACTTAAACTAATCTATTTATTTAGTGCTATACCAATCAGACTCCCCAAAAACTATTTTAATGATCTGGAAAAAAAAACAACAAAGTTCATATGGAAAAACAAAAGGTCAAGAATTTCAAGGGAACTAATGAAAAAAAAATCAAATGAAGGTGGCCTAGCTTTACCAGATCTAAAATCACATTATAAAGCAGCAGTTACCAAAACAATTTCGTATTGGCTAAGAAATAGATTAGTTGATCAGTGGAATAGGTTAGGTTCAAGGGACAAAATAGTCAATAACTTTAATAATCTAGTGTTTGACTAACCTGAAGACCCCAGCTTTTGGGATAAAAAATCACTGACAAAAAATGCTGGGAAAATTGGAAATTAGTATGGCAGAAATTAGGCATTGACCCACACTTAACACCGTACACCAAGATAAGGTCAAAATGGGTTCATGATCTAGGCATAAAGAATGAGATTATGAATAAATTAGAAGAACATAGGATAGTTTACCTTTCAGACCTGTGGTGGATGAAGGAATTTGTGACCAAAGAAGAAGTAGAGATCATTAGTGATCACAAAATAGAAAATTTTGATTATATCAAATTGAAAAGTTTTTGTACAAACAAAACTAATGCTGACAAGATTAGAAGGGAAGCAATAAACTGGGGAAAATTTTTACAGTCAAAGGTTCTGATAAGGGAATCATTTCCAAAATATATAGAGAATGGACTCTAATTTATAAGAAATCAAACCATTCTCCAATTGATAAGTGGTCAAAGTATCTGAACAGAGAATTCTCAGACAAAGAAATTGAAACTATTTCTAACCAAGGAAAAGATGCTCCAAGTCATTATTGATTAGAGAAATGCAAATTAAGACAATTCTGAGATACCACTACACATTAGATTGGCTAGAATGATAGGAAAAGATATTGCCGAATGTTGGAGGGGATGTGGGAAAACAGGGACACTAATACATTGTTGGTGGAATTGTGAATACATCCAGCCATTCTGGAGAGCGATTTGGAACTATGCTCAAAAAGTTATCAAACTGTGCATACCCTTTGATCCAGCAGTGTTACTACTGGGCTTATATCCTAAAGAGATCTTAAAGAAGGGAAAGGGACCTGTATGTGCAAAAATGTTTGTGGCAGCCCTCTTTGTAGTGGCTAGAAACTAGAAACTGAGTGGATGCCCATCAATTGGAGAATGGCTGAATAAATTGTGGTATATGAATGTTATGGAATATTATTGTTCTGTAAGAAAAAACCAGCAGGATGATTTCAGAAAGACTGGAGAGACTTACATGAACTGATGCTGAGTGAAATGAGCAGGACCAAGAAATCATTATATACTTCAACAACAATACTATATGATGATCAGTTCTGATGGATGTAGCTCTCTTCTACAATGAGATGAATTAAATCAGTTCCAATAGTACGGTAATGAATAGAACCAGCTACACCCAGTGAAAGAACTCTGGGAAATGAGTGTGAACCACTACATAGAATTCCTAATCCCTCTATTTTTGTCCCCCTGCATTTTTGATTTCCTTCACAGGTTAATTGTACATTATTTCAAAGTCCGATTCTTCTTGTGCAGCAAAACAACTGTATGGACATGTATACATATATTGTATTTAACATATACTTTAACATATTTCACATTTATTGGTCAACCTGCCATCTGGGGGTGGGGATGGGAGGAAGCAGGGGGAAAATTGGAACAAAAGGTTTTATAATTGTCAATGCTGAAAAACTACCTATGCACATATCTTGTAAATAAAAAGCTATAATAAAAAAAAAAACCCAACTCTTAGTTTTATTTACTAATTCACTAGTTTCCTTACTTTCAATTTTATCAATGTCTTCTTTGATTTCCAGAATTTCTAATTTGGTATTTAATTGTGGTTTTCAAATTTGTTCTTTTTCTAGATTTTTTAGTTGCATGCTCAATTCATTGATCTCCTTTTTCTCTATTTTATTAATGTAAGGATTTAGAGATATAAAATTTCCCCTAAAAACTGCATTGGCTACATTACATAAGTTTTGGTATGTTGTCTCATTATTGTTATTCTCTTCAATTAAATTACTGATTGTTTCTGTGATTTGTTGCTTGACCCAATCATTCTTTAGGATTGGATTATTAAATTTCCAATCATTTTTTACCCTATTTTCCTCTGGCTCTTTATTGAATATAATTTTTATTGCATCATGGTCTGAAAAGGAAGCATTTGCTATTTCTGCCTTTCTGCATTTGATTATGAGGATTTATGCCCTAATACATAGTCAGTTTTCATGTAAGGTACCATAGATACTTGGGAAAAAGGTATATTCTTTTCTATCCCCATTCAATTTTCTCCAAAGGTCTATCCTGTGTACATTTTCTAAGATTCTATTAACCTCCCTAGTTTCTTTTTTGTTTCTTTTGCAGTTGTATTCATCTAATTTTGAGAAGGAGAAGTTGAGGTTCCCCACTAGTATATTTTTCCTGTCTATTTCTTCCTGTAACTGACATTCTTCTCTAAGAATTTGGATGTTGTACCACTTGGTGCATATGTTAATATTGATATTCATTGTCTGTAGTACCTTTTAATAAGATGTAGATTCCTTCCATGTCTTTTAATTAGATCTATTTTTTTGCTGTATTTTATCTGAAATCAGAATTGCTACCCCAACTTTTTTTTTTGCTTCAACTGAAGCATAATATATTCTACTCTAGCATTTTACCCTTACTTTGTGTGTGATATTATTTTTGTCTTCCTGTCTCCATCACTAAACACAGTATCTGGCCCAAAGATACTATTTAATAAATGTTTGTTGAATTCAGTCTGCACTGGAACTAAAAGAACAAAAATGACCAACAAAGAACTAGTACCTAAGATGTGTAAGATGATAGTAAAGAAAGCACTTAGTTGTCCTTCATTAATTCAGGTTTCTTGGCCCAGGTGTTCTATGTCCATGGATACTGAAAGAAATAGATGTGATGGCTGAGCTACCAACAATGACATAATAATAAATGACATTTATATGATGCTTTTAAGGTTTCCAAGCGCTTTATACAATATTATCTCATTTGATCTAACAACCCTGTGAGGTAAGTGCTTTTATTGTCCTTATTTTATAGAGACAGGGGAGAACTGAGATTGAGAGAGGTAATATGACTTGTCTACAGTAATTAGTTGATGTTTGGATCAGGATTTAAACTAAAGGTCTTCCTAATTTCAGGTATATTCACTGAGCCACCTACTGCAACACTAATGGAAAAATCTCTGGACCTAGAGGATTGGTGATTGTCTTACAAATCTCCCAGGAATCTGAAGGAGAAATTATTTATTTAAATGATAGATGGGAACCCTGGTCACATGTTTATTTGAGAAGATTTTTGGCAAATAACAAAGAGAGAATAAGGTATCTCCAGACAAGTTCAGATGATACGACTTCTATCTTAACCTTAAAGATACAGGACCTATAAATAGGTCCTGTATCATTTCACCTAAGTGAATGGGAAAGTATCAGAGATGTATCATTTTCTTTTATAATCCCTCTTGCCATCTAGGTTCTTAGTCTTCCTGTAGAAGGTAAATTACATTTATGACAGAGAGTCAGGTATCGACCAAGCTGGAAAAAACTACTTAATAGGTGCTTTGTGAAGATTGGTCCTCTGAGTTCATGTGTCACTGTTGATGCTTTCAGAGTGAGAGAAATGCTCAATTTCTGAAATCATTGGTTTTGATGTAGCAAAACTCATTTTCTTTCCTCTTTCTTTTTTGCAGATGATGGACAGATTATGATTTTTTCCCCCTACAGAGCAAACTTAAAAAGTTTACATTTACTGTGTTGGAACATAGCCACATTAGGGTAGTTTTCTCCCTGAAGTGTTCATATGAATGCTTTTTTGAACAAAATATGTGTGAGTTACACTGGTACCATCCAACAGCTAGTGCTTTTGGTGATGTTAGCACACAGCTATCCTGGCATATTATTTAAATTATATATATATATATATATCAATTTTTTTCCTTTTTCTTTTCTCCCTTTGCCTTTTCTTCCCTTCTTCCCCTTCTCGTCTTTTCTGTCCCCTCTCCTACATGTATATCAATACATAGATTCTGTATGAATGTACAAAAAAATCATATAAATATACATGACTAGTTTTCAAGAGCAAAAATTGGAGAAAATGGTGAGAAACTTTTTTTAAAAAATTGCACTGTCTTGGTGTGTACCTGAATGAGTGGGTTGAGGTGTTTAGATAATTCAGCTCTTCCCATATGCTCTGTGCATATTTGTAAGAGAGTGTGCCCCACAAATCTAATTTAACAGAGGATTAGAAACAAGCTTCAAAACTTCAGGATTACTTTGGGCAGAGACTTAGAAGTAAAAGAGTGAATGAATTATTGAATGAATGAGGACATATTAAGAACTTACAATGTGTAAAGTTCTAGAGATACAAATAGAAAAATGGAGGCAGCTCCCAAGGAGTATTCATTGTACTCAGGGAAATAAGACTCATGAAAGTTTAAAATCAAACAGGAAGAAGTTGCCTTATTCCTTATAGTGTAGTGGTAAAATAGAAAGACATATAGAATATTTAATGTCATTTCCATTGATAAAACCAAGCATTTTTCTGATGTTGACCTATTTAACCATACAAAAGTTTTGGTGATGAGAATTTCCAGGTCTTCACTGTAGATGTTAGGGATATGGGGCTTGTCACACCTAATGAACAAATTTTTGGATCACATCTCCACAAAGACCTTAGCATACTGGGTAGATCTTCACCTTTGTGTGAAAGCATGCATGAATGAGACTTAATAGTATGACTACATGTCGATCAAGATCTGCTAGGCTGGAGGAAGGAAACACAGGGATAAGGTTACAGATCTAGTGGAATTTTGAAGTATATAGGTCAAGCTACTGAATTTCTGTGCTTGTGATACTAGTAGTTATAGGAATTCAGGAGCAGACAGTGATTGTTTTTATTTAATATAATTTGATGTTCTTTGAACCAATCTTATAATAAATAATTTTGGAATGTGCAGGGTAGAGCAGTAGATGATTTTTTTCTTATGGAAATAAAATGCAATAAGGCAGCCAAATTGCTTCTGATTCAAATTGAAAATAAACAGAAAAAACAAACAAACAAACAAAAAAAAACAAACAGTAAACAGAAAAAGTTCAGAGAAGGATTATAGAAAATATTTTATAAATCCAAAAATGTAAGTTAAGCATCTTTTCATCTTTGCTCATATCTATTTTATGCTGTTTTAAAATATGATGAAATGTTAAAAAGAACAAGGAGAGTTAGAACCTATTAAAATTTCCTCCATATTTAATTAAAAAAAATGAGAATTCTTTTGCCTCTCAGGGTTTTTGTTACTTAAATAAAAGGTTAAGTGGAATAAAGTGGAAAGAACAAAAAAAATTTTAAATAAATTATTAGTGTTTAAATATACATACACAGAGACAGCTAAGAATGCTCTTGTTTCTTAGCAATAGTAAATATTGAAAATTGATTGTGTTATAAACAGTCAAAAATAGTACTGAACCAGGACTGTATTATGAGCTTTGATTCACCAGAAGTCACACATGTGGGCAGTGATTCATTGTTCTGTTATTTTAAAATATAGCTATTGTAGATTCCTTTGTCTAGTTTACAATCTTGTAAAACTCATTGTTTTAAAAATTTAGAATTTTTTTCTTTACTGCTAAAATTATTTCAAGCAAACATGAAAACTTAACCCTTCCCAATTTGAGTTCTTATAGGCAGAAAACATTTCACATTACTAGTGAGACTGAAGGCGGGGGCTGACATTTTAGAGACTGAAATGGAAACATGAAACAAAGGTCAGCAAAATTTTGATTAAATAATTCCACTCTAGAACTTTATCCTAAAAACAGAATAAAGAGGAAAAAATGATCTACTAATACAAATATTTTCATAACTATATAATTTGTTATATCAAAACAATAAGAGAACACCCTCTTTGACCAACCATTGGTGAATAGATGTCAATTAAATTATACAATAATAAAATATAATGATTCTATAAAATTTTAAATATGAATCTCTCAAGGAAATGTTAAAAGACACATAAGAAAGTGATACAAAGTGAAATCAGTAGAATATGAACTCTGTGCTATTGATTGCAATGATATACAACATATACATGTAATACACAACATACATTTCACATATAAAACACAATATGGTATATGTAACATATACATGCTAGATAGCATGAACAACTTATATATATGTTATATATAATATTTACAGATATGTAAATGTATACATATGTAAAATATATGTGTATATAAATATATAATGTGTAGATAGGCTGATGGATATAGCAAAAAGAAAAGAAGGAAGGAAACAAAATCTCAGATAGTGGGAGTTCAGTCAGATCAGGAATGGGAAAAAGTGAAAATAATTAGGTAGTTGCTAATTAATTTGGATTTACTTTTAAATAGTATATGCAAGATTTTGTTCTTTGTGTTGTATATTTATTTGATTTTTTGCTTTTGTTGATGGTTATTACATTTATAATAAAAATGTTAAATAACATAAATAGAATATTTTTGGTCAAATATTTGAATTCAACATGAGTTTTCTTGGAATGTCTTGCTATGAAACTACAAATTAGAAATTAGCTACCAAAACATGCATTGTGAAACTAATAGCATATATTTCCTTTTTAAACAATTCTAAATGTTAGTATCTTTTGGATTTAATGGTAATGATTTGGAAACACCTTGTTATTTGTCTAAATGATTAAAGCCAGATTGAAGCAATGTTGCCTGACCACAACAGCTGATAGGACAAGAGCCTGGAGCAGAATAGACAGTTGTTCATGAAGACTTTTGAATTTGGAGTCAGAAGATGTAGGCTTGATTCCTATCTCAATTGTTTACTGAGTGACTTTGAGTAGGTCATTCAATGACTCTAAATCTCATTTTCATCTTTCACAGAGTGTCAAGCTAGATGATTTTGATAAATTCTTTTTACTTCTAAATCAAGCAGCAGTGGCCAGATTGACTCCATTTGAACAAATATAATTTTGCCATAGTGAAGCTGGGGACAGGATGGGGAGAGTTTACATAGGTCTGAAGTAAATCATTCTTTGTGAATTCTCCTCTCCTCTTCTCTACATTTTTTCTTTAAAATGAATGAAAAGTACAACCTTGAAGGAAAAAACAAAGGATGGGCATATAGTAAAAAGTCAATGTGGGACCAACCAATGAGGGCCATATATTTAGAGATTTTTGCCCTTCCTGATGAATTATATAGATTATTTATAATATTCTTTGCCTGCTGTCACTCTAACATGTGAAACTTTGGGAAACCAACTCTAAGTCAGAAGTGATTATGTGAAAATGAAATATGTTCTGGATTTTGAAGATTGAGAAGCACCAATGTCTCAATAGAGGCTGAATCAGAAATGAGTGTGCACACACTCTGTCCCTGGAGAAAATGAGCTCAAACTTGAAGTATAAAGGTATTAAAATATACATCTAAGGAATAAGATTGAGGGATACTTTGAGACTTCTGATTGCAGAGGTATCTTCTTCCTTAGGGACAAAATGATTCCTTGCTTAATTAGACTAGTTCCTTTCAGAACATGATGTCCCAGTTGATGGGCTACTCAATTTCTGGTCCGTGTTAAGCAGGTCACTTGAATGAGCTCAGCTAATTTAGCTGCTATGGCTACCATAAAATTATTCTGCTACTAACTGCAGTTGCTAGAGTTCTGATAGCTCATCTGATTTCTCAGAGGTCATAGGATTTTAATCTCCTCAATTCAGTCATCTACAATCAGGAAAGAATAAACACAAAAGGTTAAAAAAAGAGAATTGTTTTGCAAATATAGACAGATGGTGTACAGATTTGGGAGAGGCTTCCCCTCCTGGCAGTTCTCACTCAAAATCTTCAAGGCAAGGGATCCAGAGATGCAATTCTGAAACTTTCGTATGCATTTAGTCATGGATCAGCCTCTGTATCAGTCATTAGTTCCTTTGACTTTTCAGTCAACAAGAATACTTTTCATCATAACTCATGGCTAAAATTGGCTCTTCAAATTTCCATACTGGAATCCACCAGGTTCTAAACAAGAAGAGCATATCTATATCTATACATCTCTTAAAAGATTGGCCAATTGCCTATTACAATGGCATTAGGATAAGTGTAGAAGGAATTGGAAGAAGTCAAACAGCCAAGTTCCAGAAATTATAAGATGCATTTGTCTTTATAACTCTCACTGGTAGAACTGAAGGTTTTTCTGTTCTATTCTCCCTTCTTCGGTTTTCTTGGTTTCTGCAAATCTCTATTGAGATACTGAATACCTAAAATGAAGCTATTGTATTGGATATCAGTAGGAAGGAAAGAAGGATGTGAAAAAGAGATGAAGAAAGGAAAAAGGAAGAAGGGAAGGAAGAAAAAAAGGAAGGAAGGAAAAGGGAGTTAATGGTACTAAACATCATTATTCTAGAATAGGGAGTCAGCAAACTATAACTTGAGAGCCAAGTCTTATCTATTATCTGCCATAAACTAAAATGGTTTTTACATTTTAAAATAAAGTTTCATTGTATATAGAATAATTGATTCTCTAACAATCGAAGAGGAATTCTAAATTGATAATGCTATCAGAGAAGTAGAAAATTAATTGAGGATGGAGAGTGGAACTCTACCTCTTATACTAGAATCAGAATAGACATATCTAAATTTGGAAATCGGCAGTGACTAGGAAGATCTTCTGGAATCTCTTTAGTCTGTTAATTTCAGAATAATTTGAGTGATGCTGATGTAAAATAGAAATAGAGACAAGAAAATTCCTTTATACATAGAAGGATAACTTGATAATTTGATGTCTGTGTTTATAGTGGATCCTTTTAAACTTAGTGGATCTTTTGAAACTTAAATGCAAAAGATAAAAACAGTAGCTTCCTCCACATTTCCTTTCTTTTGATGCTTCCATGAGGACTTTTTTCTCAGGGATGCTGGCACCTAAGGGAAACACATTAAAATTATCAATTAACATTTTTATCAGAATTCTGCATTGTTACATTATTCAATTGTGTGCTAGATGTTTTGGCCTTTGAAAAAGACATGCTTTTGAGTTAAAAGCCAGAGGTTTCCTTTTATTTGCAACAACCTCCTTACATCCACAGTTGTCATCTTGTTTTAAAGAAACAGATGGTTGTTATTAAGGCTCATCAATGGGTAGTAATTTTTGTTTTGATGAGGCAATTGGAGTTAAATGACTTGCCCAGGATCACACAGTTAGGAAGTGTTAAATGTCTGAGGTCAAATTTGAACTCAGGTCCGTCTGACTTCAGGCCTGGTGATAGTAATTTTTTCCAATTAACAAAAATCCATTTTCTCTTCTTCATACTTTCTTCTCTCCATTGAAAAAGATAGTAACCAATTACGCACAATCAAGTAAAACAAATTTCAGTATCATACATGCCCCCAAATATCTCAGTTTGCACTGAGTCCATCATCATTCTGCCAGAAAATAGATAGCATGTTTCAATATGAATCCTCCATAATTTTATTTCATCATTTTAATTAGAGTTTTGTTTTTCAAGTTTTTTGTTACATAAATTGTTGTATGTTATCATGTCAATTTATGCAATTGTTTTCATGTTTCTTTGACACTGTCCTTTATTTATCTTTTACAGTACATTAGAATTCCATCATTTTGATATATTATTATTTATTCAGTCATTATCCATCAATGGGTATCCATTCAGTTTCTAGCTCTGTGTCTGCACAAAAATTGCTGCATTAGATATTTTTAAATGTATGGATCTTTTTACTTTTTGTCTCTTTTGGGTTATAGATTTTCAATTGGCTTCATTAAGCCAAAGTTTAATCATTTTTTGGGCATGACTTTAAGTTGCTTTCTAGAACAACTGGACTGATTCATAGCTCCATTAACACATATCAGTTTTGTTTGTGAAAGAACTTTTACATTTTATACCTTAATTTCTGTGATACTCTTTATTTTTTGTTTGCTCATGAATTTTTTCCTTGTCCATAGATATGAAAGTTCATTTCTTCCTTGCTCCTCTAAATTGCTTTTGATATCCTTTATATTTGCCTGTTTGGAGATTATATTGCTATTTAGTTTGAGATGTTGCTCTGTGCCTAGTTTTTTGTCAGATTGCTTTCTAGTGTGCCCCAAATATTGTGTAAAATGGTGCCTTCTTACCCCAATATTGAGGACTGTTAGCTTTATCAAACACCAGGTTATTTTGCTTGTTTTTTTTTCCCTCCATTTTGTATGGTATTTTTATATCATTATTTTTTAATTTGTACCAAATAATTTGAATGATTACTATTTTGTAGTATAGTTTGAAATCTGATATTGCTGGGCCTCTTTCCTTCCCAGTGTGTTTTTTTCTTTTAAATTATTTTCTTTCATTTTTTTTCTTAAAATGAATTTTATTATTTTTTCAAGTTCTAAAAAAATAATACTTTGTTCATTTGATTGGTGTGCCACTAAATAAGTAAATTAATTTATATAGTTTCAATTTTAATATATTGTCTTTGCTTATCCATTAGCAATTAATCTTTCCAATTATTTAGGTATGTCTTTAAAGCATTTTATGCATTTAAAGTAATTTATGCATTTATGTAATTATTTTAAATGGAATCATTATTCCCTTTTATTTATTTATTTATTTTTGCTGAGGCAATTAGGGTTAAGCCAGAATCACACAGCTAAGAAGTATTAAGTATCTGAGGCCAGAATTGAGCTGGGATCATCCTGACAGGATGACTACTGATAGAGCTAGTGCTCTATCTACTGTACCATCTAGCTGCCCCTATTGTCTTTCTTTTTTAGCTGGTTTTTGTTATCATATCACTTCTTTCAGGAAGATCAGATTGACAGCTAAGTGGAGGATAGACTTGAGTGGAGAAAGCCTTCTGGAAGGGAGACCAATGAGAAGGCAATTGAAATTAAGAATCAAGCCATAGGTGCAATTTAAATTATAATTTTCTTGCTTTTCTTTTTTTGGGGAGGGTGTCTTTTATGGCAAAATGGCTATGTTTTACATGATTTTTACATGTTTAAATGATATAATTTTCTTGCCTTCTCAATAAGTGGAGGAGAATAAGGGGAACAATTTGAAACTCAAAATTTAAAAAGAATGTTAAAAAAAATTTATTCTCACATTGAATATTATTTATTTACTGAGGCACAACAGTCAGAATAGAAACACAAATATCTCTTCCACTGAAGTTTGAATCTATCATCATGTTGAGTTGAATAAAATGTAGGCTCTGCTATATTCTATATATTAAATAAGTTGGCTTAGTGATAATTGCTAGTTGTAGACCTACCAGCCTAATTTTAAAAAAGTTTGGAGTGGGGCAGCCATAAATTCATAGATTTTCAGTCACAACTACTTTTAAAAAAACTACATTTTTCATATAGAGAATTGACTCTAATTTATAAGAAATCAAGCCATTCTCCAATTGATAAATGGTCAAAGGATGTGAACAGACAATTTTCAGATGATGAAATTGAAACTATTACCACTCATATGAAAGAATGTTCCAAATCACTATTGATCAGAGAAATGCAAATTAAAACAACTCTGAGATACCTATCACTACACACCTGTCAGATTGGCTAGAATGGCAGGGAAAGAAAATGTGGAATATTGGAGGGGATGTGGGAAAACAGGGACACTGATACATTGTTGGTGGAATTGTGAACACATCCAGCCATTCTGGAGAGCAATTTGGAACTATGCTCAAAAAGTTATCAAACTGTGCATACCCTTTGATCCAGCAGTGTTTCTACTGGGCTTATACCCCAAAGAGATACTAAAGAAGGGAAAGGGACCTGCATGTGCCAAAATGTTTGTGGCAGCCCGGTTTGTAGTGGCTAGAAGCTGGAAAATGAATGGATGCCCATCAATTGGAGAATGGTTGAGTAAACTGTGGTATATGAATGTTATGGAATATTATTGTTCTGTAAGAAACAACCAGCAGGATGAATACAGAGAGGATTGGCGAGACTTAACATGAACTGATGCTGAGGGAAATGAGCAGAATCAGGAGATCATTATATACCTCAACAATGATACTGTATGAGGATGTATTCTGATGGAAGTGGATTTCTTTGACAAAAAGAAGATGTAACTCAGTTTCAATTGATCAAGGATGGACAAAAGCAGCTCTACCCAAAGAAAGAACACTAGGAAATGAATGTAAACTGCTTGCATTTTTGTTCTTCTTCCCGGGTTATTTACACCTTCTAAATCCAATTCTCCCTGAGCAACAAGAGAACTGTTCAGTTCTGCACACATATATTGTATCTAAGATCTACTGTAACCTATTTAACATGTATAGGTCTGCTTGCCATATGGGGGAGAGGGTAGAGGGAGGGAGGGGGTAGAGGGAGGGAGGGGAAAAATCGGAACAGAAGCGAGTGCAAGGGATAATGTTGTAAAAAATTACCCTGGCATGGGTTCTGGCAATAAAAAGTTATTTAAAAAAAACTACATTTTTCTGGTTACAAACTCCATTTATGGAAGAAATAACCATATATAAAATCACAGATTCTTAGAATGAAATCACCATTTGGGAATAGAATCTCCCACTTTTCTTGGAATAAAAGGTAGCACCCACTTAAAATGTGACAAATTAGGATGGCTGAGTTAAAGTTAATTGTGGAATTACTTTTTATTTACAAACACTGAAAGACAGGGAAATTCCACATAGAAATAAGAACTCTTTTGAGAATAGAGATTTCATATACTATGTACTTTATTAAAACGGCCCAATCACGCATTAGTGCTACATTAAAAGCCACATTTTGAAAATATCTTAATTATCAGACAAAATTATATCAAGAACATACAAGGTATATAAGACTTGGAGATTTGACTATACAATCTAAAAGTTAAAGGGTTTCAGTTTGAACCTGAAAGATATAACTATTAGAGGTAGATTGTGGCATACCATTTTAATCTTCTACCTCTACAGAGAAATACTTCACAATTAAGCTAGAGGAAGCCTCACATACCATTTCAGTTTCATAGGACTGAGGTGCTTCCATTCTGTCTCGTCCTCCACATTCTTTTGATTAGGATATGCAGTTTTTCAGTTTCATTTAGTTTTTCAGAATTCAGAAAAAAATATTTGAAATTGCATCCAAAATAACCAGAATAATTTTGCTATCTTTTGCAGATAAAACATTGATTAAGATTTCTAGAATTCAATTTTGGACAAGATGCACAATCTATTCAATTGTTCCACTACTTGTATAATTTCTGAAAATCCATACAACTTCTTCCTGTGACTTAAAGTCTACCTTTGACAGCATTCTAATCAAATGTGGAATTAGTCATTATTCTGAATTTACTGAATTTGGTTCTAATGGTTAGCCATGATATTTGACAGGATCCACATAGCTTCCATTTGGATGCTGGTTTTGGTTTGAATAAGCAGGCTAGGAAGACAGAAAACATTTGTGAATCTATTACAATCTGAGTTTGTCCATCTGTCCCAGTACAATGTTTCCAATAATCTGTAAGGAAGTACTCACTATTGACATTTCACCAGATTCTAGAAATTTTACTAGCTTTGGGGCAACCCCAATTTTCACAACTGTCATTTGAGCCATCTGAGAGGTAAGAAATGACCAAACAGGTATCTGTCAGAACTTCTGGCCCATCATGCTGCAAATTTGTTTGATTAGTTTAATTTTGTTTTTATTTGTTTAATAGCTTTTACTGGGGAAGCTGGGTTGTTGTTATGACAGGATTTGAAAGTGTTCAGGTAAGATTTCTTAAGCAACCACATGCTAATGATGATATATGAGGAACTGTAAGCAAGCTGAAAGAGTATACTGAACCATACTTGATAAGCAAGTTTCTGTAGGCTAAACCATCACCTGCAATGTTTCTCAGAGCTTACATTCCCTGTTCACTGATGCAAAACCTCAAAAAAAGTCAATGAATGTAGATATAACCCCTCCATCTACCACACTTTCTTGTGGTCCAGTGTTCCAGAAGCAATGTTTGTGTATGTTGCAGTAGATTCAAACTGAGAAGGACTTCAGGCTGTCCTGCCTAAGAAACCTACAAGCTTTGGAGTCATGCTGCCTCCAATATTTGTTCTATGGAAGGCTGTTTTTCCCTAGAAAATTCCCTAACAATTTGGGTCACCTGAAGTTGAACCTCGAGATTATTGCTTTTTTTGCCTTTGACAATTTCTTCAACCGACCAAACCACATAGCACTGGTTATTTTGGCTTTCTTGCAGAGGAGAAGTAGCATCTTCAGGAAAAGTACTGATATTCCTTGTTTTCAGCATCTAGTTATCTTTTTTTTTTAAGCTTTCCTCAGTTTCATTTCAAAATACTAGCATTTCATTTCTGTGTTGTCTTTCCCTTTGTTCATAAATCTATTAAACCAGGTAGCTGGTGAATGTGCATTTTTCATTGGTGAGCATGGTTATGTTCAACATTGGGAGAAAAGCAAGAAGGGAAGTTGCAGGGATCACCAAGGTCATAAGAGAAGTGGAAGGATATAGTTGTCTTATGGTTAGACTTACAGCAACCATAAGTCATCCACAAAAGCTGTGTCCAAATTTACTTTTTTTTTTAAAAGAGAGAAATGGTCATTAGATTTGAAAAGTAAGAGACCATTTGTAACTTTGGAGAAAGCAGTTTTTTTATATAATTAGCTTGGAAGCCAGACTGCAGATTTATGAAGAGATTGAGAAAAACAGAACTCGAGGCATCTACTATAAACACTTCCCCCAAGATGTTTAGCGATGAAAGGAAGGAGAGATATAGAAAATAGTTAAAGGGGATGGACAGATCAAATTTGGATTATTTGAGAATAAGAGAGATATGGGAATGTTTATAGGCAGTAAGAAAACAGATATCAAACAAGGAGAAATTGAAAATAAGTGAGAATGAGGAGAAAGAGAAGGATAAATCTACTAGAGAATATGGGATGGGATAGGACCATTTTTGTGTGTAGGAAGGTGTCCCTTGTTTGGAAGAAGAGCTATCTCTTGTGAGATGGGGTGAGGGTAGAGAAAGTGGCAGAAGGCAGCTGACAGATGTCAGATGGGAAGGGGAGAAGATGAAGCTCTCAACAAATGAGCTTATTTTTTAAAAAATATGAGGCAAAATTCTCAGTTGAGAGGATGTAGTAGAGTGAGGCAATGAAATCACAAATGGTTTGATGAAGAAGGAAAACTTTGGAAAAACTGAGTACTCTAACTCTTTTATATGACAACCTTTCAGATATTTGAAGGCCATTCACATGCATACTTTCTGTTCCCAAATATTCTTTTCTTCCAACTAAATAGCTCTAGGTTGTCTTATCATAGGATCATCAGTCTAGAGTTGTAAGGGATTTATGAGGTCATTTTGTCCAAATCCTGTGGAAACCGAGGCCCAGAAAAGTTTAATGACTTTTCTAAGGATATATAGGTAATAAATGGAAGTTATAATTTGAATTTAGGACCTGTGACTATAAGTTTAGTCTTCTTTCCAAAGCACTCCACTGCCATTTTAAGTGACAGTTTCCGACTTTCTTTGTCTTGTAAATAAAATTCCTCATTCTTTTTTTTTTTCCACTCAGGGACTAGGAAGAACCAACCCTGTTAATGAATATCCTACAGTAGAAAGCATCAAGTACTAAAAAGTGGTGGGAACTGCAGTAATTACATTGATTAAGGGTTTTTTGTGGGGAGGAGAGAGAATCCTATCCCTGATGTACTCTAGATTTCAATTTAACTTCTGGTTCTGAATGAGCATTTGATCTATAGTCTCTCAAATAAGTTGTGTCTTCAGTTTTGTTTCCTTTTAGGCTTAAGATGGTCCGTAAATACAGTACATCCATATCATCTTGTCATTCTAATTTGTGCCTGTTCCTACTTTTTTTTTTTGCATATGCTAAATATAAATTCAGATACAAAGAGAAACACCTGCTAAAGGGGAAAAAAAGCAGCATTCAAAAGCTTGCAGAGCTTCCAGATACAGTAGGATTTCCACTTGACAGTGTACCACCTCCACAATTTGTCAAGAGTACACAGTGAAGAGAAATGTCTCAAGATGCAAATTATCCAATATAATCTTCTGAAATAAGCTTAACCCATGTGGTTGAATATGTTCTGAGATCCTGGATAAAATTCTCTAATTAAACTCTTGTTGAAAATATCACTCCTGGATCTTGGCTCCCAGCTCATGGTTAATGAAAGTACAATTTTTTTTAGTTGTCCCAAATCCAGGTTCATCTGATAACCAGCAGCCACTCTGCAATAAAGATCAAGCCTTCATTTTTGTCACTATCATGAACCTGGATGCTCAAGTTCATTTCTGAATAAATTAAAGTCATTTAAAAGTGCATAGGTGGTAAAGGTAGTGCCACACCTGCTCTGACCCCCTAAATTGGTCCCTGGGTTAGTTTTTTCCCAATTTCTTGAAGACATTGAAAAGGAAACTGATGACTGGAGAGAGTGAAAGGTGTCAGTGAAATTTACTATTGGAAGAGTGAGTCTCAGATGGAGGTTGTGTTTTTTGCTTCTACTTTGATCAAAAATCTCCAAAGACACTCCCTGGAATTTAAAGAGTCAGAAAAATATTAAATATAGTAGAAATACTAGTCTCATTGGAATTATGAATACTCCTTTACAGAGGAGACATTCCCCAGAAAGAGATCTTTTTGGAACCATTAAAGAGATGCCGGGGCCAGAATAATCTGTGGGCTGAAACTTGAAAGCATATTTCTTGATGATGTCATTAAAGAAGTCATCAATAGTAGAACTGTAGAATGCCCAGCTATTTGAGAGCCCTAAAAAAGACTATTTTAATAAATTAATATTTGACAAAATATAGAAGTTCTTCATTTTTTCAGATCTGAAAATTTTGTGTCAGAATATACCAGAAAGTTTGAGAAATGACTATTAACAATTGCTTGATATTTCTTTCATTCTCCAATAATGTTCAGTTATCTTGAGGCTTATTTAGGGAGGAGATTTGGAAGAACAGGGAAGTTAAAGCATTTTGCAGTGGGTCTGTAAATGCATAGATGACTTCTTGGATAAAGCAGTCGACTCATGGATGATGAATTCCCCAGATCAAAGCAAAATTGGTCATTTTGATAGATTGAGATTAAATACCCTATGCATTTGACTTCAGAACTGCGTGTGAGTTTTTTTTTTTTTAAGGAGGCAAGAATCCCCTTAATACAAACTCAGGACAATTCAAATAGTGACCTAGAAGGTGGTATCCAGGTTGCAAGAAACTACAAAGAGATTCTGAAGGAATAATCCTTGGCTTAAGATTTTGTGGGTACAGTAATGGATTTTTGTTTGGATGACTGGACTGTGCATGTGAACACATGGACAACATGGCATAAAATTTTTATTTTGTTTTCTTTTCTAAAAAAGAAAACATCACATTGGGCTAGTACCATCTCAAAAATTGTTCAGACACTCTAAAAAGTGGATCACATCAGCTACAAAGTATCTTATTTCTTGACTTTTCGTGTCTTTTGAAACAATTGTGTATTGATCTATATTTGGATAAGGTTGCCTGTGAGATGTCATGCAATGATTTCTTTTATAAGCAACTATGTTTTCCATTGTTTAGAGTCCTCGTGTTTTAAAAAATGCTAGGTGATTCTTTCATAGACATAATTTTTAAAAATTAAATTGTGATAAAATTTGAGCATTTTGGACTTAGACTGTCACTAATACAGCATACACATTAGTTAACACATTACATGAGTAAAATATTTAAAGAACTCAATATTGTTTGGAAAAATTTTGAGATAAGGAACTCAGAATTTAGCAAAGATAACCTCAGCATCCTTAATTCAATTATTAAAGAAGCTTTAATGCATTACAGTCATGTGTTTTTTAATTTTTATTTTTGTCTCCACCTCCACATAGGATCTTATGTACCTGGAATAATCTGTTGATGTCTTCTCCTCTAAACTACTTTAGCTAACAGATTAGTTTTTGATGTTCTCAGTCCCTGCTTCTTGAAACTGGGAGTGAGAAGAAAATAATTTCTATATATTTAAATATGACTTATTTGGAGGGGAGGATAGCCTACTTTTCTAGGGCACATCAAAAAGAACTTGGGTTTATACATGGAACAAAGGGATACAGAGACAGAAATTCCTGTGGGCAGGCAAGTCCCCTTGCCAAATTCTTTAAGCTAAAATTCTTTTATTTTCTATTTTCCAAGGGGTAAACTCAGAGTTTGATCTTGAAGGGAGCTGATTACTAAAAGATAGCTATCAGAGGGCAGGTAGAGAAGACTAAAGAACACAATCTTTGACCCTATAAATGTGTGGGAAAGGATGGAAGGTGATTAGATAATGCTGGTCCTGGAGTCAGGAAGACCTGAGTTCAAATCCAGTCTCAAACACTTACCATCTGTGTGACATTGGGCAAGTCACTTAATCCTTATTGCCTAGAAAAGAAAAGGGTGGAGAATAATGGCAGAGCAACATTCTGCCTGGAGTTTGTGTGTTGGACTGTGCTAAAGAGATGATTGGGGCTTCCCATTAACAGAGGAAAGCATATGGCAGCCAGAGAGACAGAATCCTAGAACTGGCCAGCAGCTCAGCTAAGATTCAGAAATAGGGATGTGGTGAGGCTGCCTTGCAATAATTTTTTCCCTTATATTTCTTGGTGATAGAGATCCTTTAGCCCCACTTCCTTATTTTACCTATTCCCAAATGGAAGACTGGAAGTGGGATGGTCAGGGAGGCAGCCCTACTGCTCTTAACTCCACCCTTTGACCACTTTTTAAAGGGCCATTTCTGTGAACCCTAATGTTTTAAGAATTCTTTGAGGATATACATACCGTATGTATATATTAATATATGGTTGACCATTTCAACATGTGTCACTTCTGCTTACTCGAATGCCAGCAGTGAGACTGCCAATGAGAGAGGATAAAATCCTGGGACAAAAGTAGATTTAAAATATTAAGGTTTAATCTCATATAATCCAAGTTAATGCTTCTAGAATGAGACATTTGACTCCTTTGGTAGTCTAGTCAATTTAAAAATACATATAAGAAAATATATGTGATCACAAAAGAAATGAGTTATATTTGTAGTTTGCCTGCTTTGGTCCACTCTCCTTAAGACAGTACGTCATATCTGCCCTTCAGAGTTCTGGAATTTCCTGAGGGATTTTGGGGGGGAGGGTATCTACCCTATTACTGTTTGACTTGTTACCATCTGTGCCCTCTGCTGTTGGATACATTAATCAATTGCATTCTTAAGATCAATTAAAATTAATAAAATCATATTTACCTCAAAATTATAACAGAGGTACCTCCAGTATCTCAGGGACACACTTATCTCAGTTCCTACATAACACTGATCCCTCCAAATTCAAGTCCACATGTGTCATAACCATCAGATGCATCATTGTCTAAACTCCATTCCTTTCTCCAAGAAGAGTTGGGAAAAAAATGCAGATATCAGATATTGATGCATGTTTCTCAGAATTATATGGCTTCAATTGGGAGAAGATCCCAAGATCTTTATCCCTTTATGGTAGTCATACCACTAAAATACAGCAGAAAAAAAAATGGCCAAAGAGCCTAGGCTAAGACTAACTCAGTTTGTTCACTGATATCCCTACCTCTGGCCATCCAGCCAATTGAAAAACTCATCCGCCATATAGTTAGGAAACCAGAACTAGTCATATAAGAATTGAGCATGTACTTCACTCTTTCCAAGGTACTTCCATTCCACATTATCATGGCTCTCCCAGAAGCAGGCTCCTTAGTATCTTTACATGAAAGACACTATCAGAGATAATCTGTATATGTAGCAGATTATCATATGTTGAACTGTAATTTTATCAAAATAGTAAAAAAGTTACAAGCCTGATGTTAAGAACCCTCTTTTAGAAACTTCTGAGTAAGATTTCTTTAGTGAACAATTTGGTATTCACATTTGTCCTATTATTTCAAAATAGCACAAAGTTCCCTGAATATTAGGTGGGAACTCTATGGCAAATATAGGACATAGAGAATAGTTACACAGGATGGGCAGACATGAATATCTGGTAATCTACACCCTGGAAGGAGTGCCTGCTTCAATAAAATTGTAGATTCATTGAAGTTTTAAATTATATATTTATGGTTTTGTTCTATGATCATTCTCATAGAATTTGACTGATTTAGGCTTTACTTAAAAGTATATTTCACAATTTACAATTTTCTGTGTTGGGATGGGTCTTCCAGTATAAATATCTCAGGTTTATTATACTTTTAACACAGTGTCTGGAATATTAATTGTTGCCTGTGGCTTATTGATGACTCTGGATCCACATGTCCCAAAAAGATAGTTCATGAGCCCCCACCAATGTGTTTGCTTTTCATATTAAAAGGTAAAAATTTATAGCCAAAGAATTCAATGAAATGTCATAGGAAATTGCAAAAAAAAATTTACCCTATAAGCCTAAGGCATCCTCTCCAAGAAATATAGGATAGTACAATGGAAATAATGGAAGAAGTAGGATACACCTGTGTGGCCAAGGCACTTGTATAGAGAAGCAATTGACTTCTTCCAAGCTTCAAGGCTACAATTATATTCTAGTAATATAATCTCACCACTGCACCCATGACTATTCTATATATTCTAGGCTATTTTCACAGTCTTTTCTGGATGACCAGATACTGCTCTGTTGCACTTGCAGTGTGTATAAATTCTACTGGGTGAATATTACTTGAATTCCTCTGATGAATAATTCACCATATATGAGAGAAGCATAATTCTATTTCTAAACAGCTCAGGTGGTTTTAAAATTATTCTGATATGGAAAAAAAAATCTATTTCCTTGTGGGTAGACTGAAAAGTCATGGAGTGCCTCTTCATTATTTGAGATAGGAAGCAGGACTTACCCAGTCGCCACATAAGGAAGTATAGTTCTGCATGCTGAAAATTTGGGACTTCCACTGGTTAATCCCCTTGTTAAATGTGTTTGCAGCATACTGGTGACCAAGTAGCCTTAGGAAAGCTCCTTAATAGAAAGAAAGCCACCTTTCTCTAGTCACTTCATCATTGTAATTTAATTCAATTCAACAAGCATCTATGAAGAACCATAATAATGTTTAATGCATAATGTTCAATGCATTATTCTAGGCAATGAAGATTAAGACAAAAATGAAATGGTCCATGTGTTCAAGGAGCATACATGGAGGCTGATGATGAAGATAAACCATGTATACAGATATATAGTGTTAATCCAAAGTAATTTTAAGAAGGAATGGGAAAAATATAGAAGATTTAGTTAATATCTTTGGCAGAAGGTGGCACCTGAACTGTGCTTTAAGGGAAGTATGCTTTGGAGCAGACTATCTCCCTTCAGAGGTCAATGACAGTGTATTCCCATGATATAATGAGCAAAATTCTTAAGTGTCTTCTTACTTTGTGCTTGGGTGTAAATCGATAGAATTATATGTTTAATGATTTGTTTTTTGATCTGGTCAAAGGCATGAGATGACCTATATTCAGTTAAAATAGTTTATTTACTGTTCATGCAAAGAGTAGAGTGACTATTCCTAAACCAGGGAGGAATTCAAACTAATATATATATAAATAGCAATCATTAGCAGTAATATAAAATGCATCATAGGAGGATGAAGGAATATGAAGATAGAATTAACCTATTCTTCCTATAATTAACATATTTTTCCTGTATTTTCCTGGGAATTATTGTTGGGTCTTTGCATTTCATTTGGGGTTCTTTTTATTCATATTTTATGTACAGGGAAATGTTAAATTAGGGATAATTGCTCTCAATGGCAACCAGGTAAATTTGGGGAAACCACAGAGGCTTGAGGTTATTTGAAAAAAAATTTAGAAAACTTTCTTAGGCAAGAAAATTTTTTCCATTCTCTTAAGACTTCTCCCACGTCCCAATTTCAGCTTTCTGAGTATTTTACTCAGGTGAAAATACATTGAAATCTCCCCTTTGCATTAGGGTGGGCAGCAGAGTAGTAGTGCCTCTCTATGCTAAAGCAAGAATTGAATATAATTTTAGGTTGGAGCCAGTGTACAGTAAGATAATGACTATTTACAGATCACTTATCAATGATTTCCCTAAATACAGCTCTGACCATGAAATCACTCTCCTCATTACGATCCACTATCCCATTATTGCTTCTTTATATTTTTTAACTGTCTTTTAAAATTTTTAATTTATGGAATAAAACAAGCATTTCCCTAACACACAATAAAAGATGGTTGTATCTGAAACTGCAAATCTTCCATGTACAACTTGTTTTTCTTTTCAACTGTATAACAAAACTGTGATGTAAATTTCTTCCCCTCCTCTGTAGATAAATATCAGTAGACACAAAAAAGTATGTATTCATACATATGTATATATGTATATGTATGTAAATTATTCTATACATCATTTAAAGGCCTTCATAACTTAGTCCCAACAAACCTTTCCAGCTTTATTATACTTTAGCTCCCTTCTCACATGGTACAGTCAAAAGAAACTGGCCTTCTTGCTGTTCTTTACCCATGTCACTCTATTTTTATCTCTTTAACTATGATTTGTACCCATTGGTTTAACTCTACCTTTCTCTATCAACCCTTCCTTTAAAAGGAGGTTAAATTCAACTGGTATGACTTGTTATTTTATTTATTTTTCCTTTTATTTAACCTCCCAACTATCTCCCCAATAGATCCCTCCCTTATTTTCTCCCTCACCCTTTCCTTCCCTCCTTATCCCTTTCTTATTAACCTATATACCTTAACCCACTTTCATTGATTTATACACCCTTCTATATCCCACCTTACTCTATTCTCCCTCCTTTATTTATTTATAGATTTTGGAGGGTGCTATACCCTTCTTGAAAAAAAATTATATTTATACATATATAATGTATATGTATGTGAAAATATAATGTATGTATACATTTTTCCTCTTTAACCAATTCTTGATGTGAGTTGGTTTTCACAACTATCAGCTCTCCTCTCCCATGTAATCCTTCTACATTGGTTCTTGCTTTTGCACCTTATTAGAGTAATCATGCTTTTTTTTTTTTTTTAACTCTTTTTACCTTTTCCTACATGGTTTTGCTTTTTAGAGTTATATCATACTCAGTTCTACTCCAATTTTTTTGCAGACTACCCAACTACTAATGTCAATTTTAGACATGTGGTTTACATTTCCACATTTAAAATAAACAATTTATCCTTATTTAGTCCCTTGAAATTAGCTTTTATATTGAAATTGGCTCTTATATGTTAAATTTTCTATAGAGTTCATGTTTATTTGACATAAAATCCTGAGAAAACACACAGCTCATTGCATAAACTTTCTCTACCCTTATATAATTATCGACTCAAAATAGTCTTGACTGCATAATCCTATGTTTAAGTGATAAGAAGCAGAACACCACCATGAAAAACTGCAGTCTTGCAAAGGTTGGTTCCTCTATGAGATCATGCGAGACTGGGAGAGAAATAGTTCTGAGGAGAGTCTCAAACGAGGTAAGGCACAGATCTCAGACAAGCGCCCAGCCCCAACCCGCAGTGCAAGGGGCTTTTCCGGGCAGTTGTGGATCCTGCAGCAGGAGGAGAGTCCAATTAGCTCAATCTCGAGGGGGAGCTGCTTGGCCATAGAGCTTTCCAGGGCTGAGGCATCAGGCAGAGAACCTGCAGAGTTTTGCTGTTCGCTGCTGCGCCAGCTGCAATACCACAGTCCCACAAGAGGCCCGGCCTGGGCGGTGACACTTTCACCATTTAGTTCTAGCAGGCAAGCGATAATCCACCAGCCTACTAAGCAGTTTGATAGCCTCGCCAGTGCTGAATCCACTCCTGTTGGGGAAGGAAATCCTACACACAGAGCCCCGATACCTGGAGCGGAAATCGTTTACATCTTCCTATTCTGCAGGGAAGCTGGTAACCCCTGCCTAGAGACCACCCTAAAGGCTTTAAACATGAATAAAAAGATGAAAGAACAATCGACAGCTCTATGCAGAAAAGAGAGGTCAGCAAACCTGAAGAGACCTCAACAGCAAAATGCATCAGACTGTCCTCCTCATAAGCTGTCCTCCAGAAGAGGCCATAAAAGTCCAAAAGAGAGTTAAAGATAAATGGGAAAGGGAAGCTCTATCAAGAGAGTACAACTAACTTCCTGAAATAGCAATTGAAAAGTCTAAAATTCTCAGAAGTAGGAAACAAAAATTATGAATTGGAAAATAAAGAACTTCAAGAGTAGGATCTGTGAATTGAAAAGAAAATAATTCACTAAAAAAAATTAGTGAAATGGAAAAATCCACAGACCAAAACAATACATTAAAAACCAATTGACATATACAGAAATTAAGTAAAAGCTTATTAGAAAAATAATTCTTTAAAAATTAGAACTGAACAATTGAAACTAATGATTCATTGAGACAGCAAGAATCAGTCAAGCAAAACAAAAATGACAAACTGAAAACCACGAATTATCTACTTGCAAAACGACAGACTTGGAAAATAGATCTAGGAGAGATAATCTGAGGATTATTGGACTTTCTGAAACTATGATGAAAAAGAGCAGATACTATTTTACAAGAAATCATCAAAGAGAACTGCCCAGATGTAATAGAATCAGAAAGTAAAATAGGCATTGAAAGAATTCATTGAACACCTTCTGAAAGAAACCCTAAAATAAAAACCCCAAGGAATATTGTGGCAAAATTTCAGAACTATAAGATTAAGGAAAAAATTTTACAAGCAGCCAAAAACCATTTAAATACGAGGTGCCACAATAAGGATCACCCAAGATCTGGCTGCCCCTCTACATTAAAGGAGAAGAAGGGCCTGGAATATGATATTCCAAAGGCACAAGAACTTGAGATGCAGCCAAGAATAAACTACCAGCTAAGCTGAGCATTTTCTTCCAGGGAAGAAGATGGATTTTAATGAAACAAATGAATCTCCATTTGTTTCTGAAGAAAACCAGAACTAAACAAAAATTTGATCTCCAAGAATAGAACTCAAGAGATGCAGAAAAGGTAAAAATAACTCTTGAGAATTGTATTTCGTGATATACAAAAAGAATACATGTATAATTTGATTGTACTTGATATAACATAAAAAGGGAAGTAGATATGGAAAAGGGATGATGGCAGAACAAGGTGGAAGGAGGGATAAAAGAGGGAAACCACATCCCACAAAGAGGCTAAGGAAACTTATCATATCTGAGGAATTTAGAGAGGGGAGGAACATTGTGTGAATCTTACTCTCATCAGAGTTGGCTCAAAGAAAAAATAATTGACATTTGTTTTAGAGAAAATTCTCTCGCCTCATTAAAAACGGGGAGAGGAAAAGGAAAAAAAGAGTAATAAGGAGGGAAGGGGAAAGACCAAAGGGGGGAGTGAGGATTATAAAGAGGATAAGTATCATGATACAAGAGGGGTACATAGTTTAAAAGGGGAAAGAGGTTGGGGGAGGCAAGAATAAGTAAAGCACAATCTGGGGTTATTAGGATGGCAGGAAATACAGATTTAGTAATTCTAACCATAAATGTAAATGGGATGAACTCCTATAAAGAGGAGGCAGATAGCAGACTGGATCAAAGTCAGAACCCTACAATATGTTGTTTACAAGAAACACATTTAAAGCAGGGGATGCTATAGAGTAAAAGTAAAAGGCTGGAGCAAAATCTATTATGCTTCAGGTGAGTCAAAAGAGAGGTGACATCCTTATCTCAGATCAGCAAAAGTAAAATTGATCTAATTAAAAGAGATAAGGAAGGTAACTACATCCTGCAAAGGGCAGTATAAACAACGAAGCAATATCAATATTAAACATATATGCACCAAGTGGTATGGCACTCAACTTCCTAAAGGAGAGCAAGAGTTGCAAGAAGAAATAGACAACAAAACTGTAATAGTAGGAGATCCTCAACCTTGCACCTCAGAATTAGACAAATCAAACCACAAAACAAATAAGAAAGAAATTAAAGAAGTAAAGAATATTAGAAAAATTAGGTAGTTGGATCTTGAGAAAATTGAATGGAGATAGAAGGAATATACTTTCTTCTCAGCAGTTCATGGAACCATTCAAAATTGACCAATATTAGACATAAAGACCTTAAATTAAATGCAAGAAAGCAGAAGAAAATGCTTTTCAGATCATGATGCAATAAAACTACATTCAACAAAAAGTTAGGGGAAATAGACCAAAAAGTAATTGGAAACTAAATAACTCATCTTAAAAATGATTGGTGAAGCAGCAAATTATAGATACAATTAATAATTTCACTCAAGATAATGACAATGATGAGACATCATACCAAATTTGGGATGCAGCAAAGCGGTAATAAGAGGGAATTTATATCCTTAGAGGCATGAATAAAAGAGAAGAAAGATTAATGAATTGGGCTTGCAACTAAAAAACTAAAAAGACCAAATTAAAACCCCAATCAAATACTAAATTGGAAATTTAAAATTAAAAGGAGAAATTAAAATATTGAAGTAAAAAACTATTGAACTAATTAATAAAACTAAGAGTTGGTTCTATGAAAAGCCAATAAAATAGATAAGTTTTGCAAATCTGATTAGAAAAAGGAGGGAGGAAAATGAAATTAGTAGTCTTAAAATGAAAAGGGAACTTTCCACCAATGAAGAGGAAATTAGAGAAATAATAGGAGTTATTTTGCTCAACTTTATGCCAATAAATTTGATAACCTATGAAATGGATGACTCACCTCCAAAATACAGACTTCCCAGACTAACAGAGGAAGAAGTAATTGTTTGAATAGTCCCATTTCAGAAAAAGAAATAGAACAGGCAATTAAACAACTCCCTAAGAAAAAATCCCAGGACCAGATGGATTTAATGTGAATTTTACCAAACATTTAAAGAACAATTGGCCCCAATGCTATATAAATTATTTGATAAAATAGGAATGAAGGAGTCCTACCAAATTCTTCTATGACACAGACATGGTAATTGATACTCTAAACCAGGTAGGCTGAAACAGAGAAAGAAAATTATAGACCAATCTCCCTAATGAATATTGATGCTAAAATCTTAAATAAGATATTAGCAAAAGACTACAGAAAATCATTCCAAGATAATACACTATGATCAAGTAGGATTTATACCAGGAATGTAGGGCTTGGTTCAATATTAGGAAAAACTATCAATATAATTGGCTGTCAATAACCAAATTAACAAAACCATATGATCATCTCAATAGATGCAGAAAAAGCATTTGATAAAATCCAACATCCATTCCTATTAAAAACACTTGAGAGTATAGGAATAAATGATTTTCCTTAAAATAATCAGCAGCATCTATTTAAAACCATCAGTAAGCATCATATGTAATGGAGACAAACTGCAACCATTCCTAATAAGATCTGAGGAAACAAGGTTGCCCACTATCACCGTTACTATTTAATATTGTATTAGAAACACTAGCTATAGAATAAGAGCTGAGAAAGAGATTAAAGGAATAAGAATAGGCAAATGAGGAAGCCAAATTATCACTCTTGCCGATGACATGATGGTATACTTAGAGAACCCCAGAGATTCTGCTAAAAGTTATTAGAAATAATCCACAACTTTAGCAAAGTTGCTGGTTATAAAATAAACCCACATAAGTCATCAGCATTCTTATATATCACTAACAAAATCCAACAGTCAGAGTTACAAAGAGAAATTCCATTTAAAGTAACTACTGATAATATAAAATATTTAGGAATCTATCTGCCAAGGGAAAATCAGAAACTTTATGAGCAAAATTACAGACCACCCTTTCACACAAATTAAGTCTGATCTAACCAATTGAAAATATTAAATGCTCTTGGATAGGCGAGCAAATATAATAAAGATGACAATATTACCTAAACTAATCTATTTATTTAGCCATACCAATCAGACTCCCAAAAACTATTTTAATGACCTAGAAAAATAACAACAAAGTTCATATGGAAAACAAAAGGTCAAGAATTTCAAGGAATTAATGAAAAAAATCAAATGATGGTGGCTTAGCTACCAGATCTAAAACTATACTATAGAGCAGCAGTTACCAAAACTATTTGTATTGGCTAAGGAATAGATTAGTTGATCAGTGGAATAGATTAGGTTCAAGGATAAACAGTCAACAAATATAGCAACCTAGTCTTTGATAAACCCAAAGATCCCAGCTTTTGGGATAAGAACTTATTGTCTGATAAAATTGCTGGAAAAATTGGAAACTAATATGGCAGAAACTAGGCATTGATCCATACTTAACGCCGATACCAAGATAAGGTCAAATGGGTTCATGACCTAGGCATAAAGAATGATATTATTAATAAATTAGAGGAACATAGGATAGTTTACCTCTCAGACCTGTGGAAGGGAAGGGTTTTATGACCAAAGCAGAACTAGAGAGCCAAGCATTGATCACAAAATAGAAAATTTCGATTATACCAACTGAAAAGTTTTTGTACAAACAAAACTAATGCAGACAAGATTAGAAGGGAAGCAATAAACTGGGAAAATATTTTTACAGTCAAAGGTTCTGATAAAGGCCTCATTTCCAAAATATATAGAGAATTAACTCTAATTTATAAAAATCAAGCTCATTCTCCAATTGAAAATGGTCAAAGGATATGAACAGACAATTCTCAGATGAAGAAATTGAAACTATTTCTAGTCATATGAAAAGATGCTCCAAGTCATTATTAATCAGAGAAATGCAAATTAAGACAACTCTAAGATACCACTACACACCTGTCAGATTGGCTAAGATGACAGGAAAAAATAATGATGATTGTTGAGGGATGTGGGAAAACTGGACATTGATTCATTGTTGGTGGAGCGAACGAATCCAACCATTTTGGAGAGTAGTTTGGAACTATGCTCAAAAAGTTATCAAACTGTGCATACCCTTTGATCCAGCAGTGTTACTACTGGGCTTATATCCCAAAGAGATCGTAAAGAAGGGGAAGGGACCTGTATGTGCATGAATGTTTGTGGCAGCCCTTTTGTAGTGGCTAGAAACTGAAACTGAATGGATGTCCATCAGTTGGAGAATGGCTGAATAAATTGTGGTATATGAAAATTATGGAATATTACTGTTCTGTAAGAAATGACCAACAGGATGATTTCAGAAAGGCCTGGAGAGACTTACACGAACTGATGCTGAGTGAAATGAGCAGGACCAGGAGATCATTATATACTTCAACAACAATACTAGATGATGACCAGTCCTGATGGATCAGCCATCCTCAGCAACGAGATCAACCAAATCATTTCTAATGGAGCAGTAATGAACTGAACTAGCTATACCCAGAAAAAGAACTCTGGGAGATGAACTAAAAACCATTACATTGAATTCCCAGTCCCTATATTTATGCACACCTGCATCTTTGATTTCCTTCACAAGCTAATTGTACAATAATTCAGAGTCTGATTCTTTTTGTACAGCAAAATAATGTTTTGGTCATGTATACTTATTGTGTATCTAAGTTATATTTTAATATATTTTAACATCTACTGGTCATCCTGCCCTTTAGGGGAGGGGGTGGGGGGGGGTAAGAGGTGAAAAATTGGAACAAGAGGTTTGGCAATTGTTAATGCTGTAAAGATACCCATGTATATATCCTGTAAATTAAAGGCTATTAAAAAAAAAAAAAAGATATAGAGTATTCCAGGACTTGTGGTTTATTGTAGCCACTGAGAAATCTCCTGCAATTCTTATTGTAGTTCCAGCATATTTTTTCTTGTTGCTGCTTGTAAAATTTTCTCTTTGATCTGGAGGTTGTGAAATTTAGCAGTGATATTTCTAAATATTTTCCTTGTAAGATCTCTTTGAGATAGTGATTGCTGGATTTTTTTCTACTTCTATTTTTTCCCTCTTGTTCTATTACTTCAAGACAATTTACTTGTTTCTTGTATTATTATGTCAAGGTGTTTTTTTTTTTTTGTTCATAGCTTTCATATCCATTTATTCTTATGTTTTCTCTTTTTGATCTGTTCTCCAGATCTATTATTTTTCTTATAAAATATTTCATATTTTTTCATTCTTCATATTTTATTATTTTTGGTCTCATAATTTCACTGACTTCCCCTTCCCCAGTTCTAATTTTTAAAGAGTCATTTTCTTCTTTAAGATTCTTGATCTCCTTGTCCAGTTGGTTGACTTTCTTTTCATAGTCTTCTAGTTTTTCTTGGATTTTTCTTTTTAAATTTTTCTTCAATCTTTCTCATTTGATTTTTAAAGATTTTTTTGAATTCTCTTATGACTTCTTTTTAGGCAGATAGCTATTTAACATTACTGTTTGGGGGTAGGAGAGGCTTTTTTTTTTTTTTTTTTTTTTTTTTTGCTTCAGGGTCATCCTCTGAAGATGAACCACATTCTTCCCTAATCCCAAAGTAACTTTTTATATTTGGGTTATTTATCCTTTACCTGATTATTTTTTAAAACAAGGACATAATAGTGTAATTACTTCTAGTTTTGGGGTGTGGGGGGATGGTGCCTTTGGCTTCAGGTCTTCCTTTAGTTCTTTCCTCTGACTTGCAACCCCAAATCAAGAGTTCCTCCCTCCTGTAAGTGCCCACAGCCTGTAATTTCCCTGTCCCACAACTTCTGCACTCACAAGGTGTGTGTTCCATTTCTCCCAGGTCACATATTAGCAACAGACCCCCATTTCCCCATGCTGTCTAGGAGGTGAAAGTTCCTGCACTTTGGACTGAAGATACCTCTGAATCTAGCTAGCCCCAAGTCTCTTGGCTTGCAGTGGTTAGCCTGGAGGTGTTTATACTTTACAGTAGCTAATCCTCCACCCTAGGGTCTTTCTTCAAGGCCTCTATAGGAATCTTATTCTGTCCCAACTCTTGTTTGCTTTTCACTGCTCTACATTTACCCTAAAACACATTTTTTGTTGTTGTTGTTTCTGAAGGAATCTAGAGAGCTTGGGATTTCCTGACTAAACTATCATCTCTTGACATGACTTATTCTTGATTAACCCATGCTGGCTTTTAATGATCATCTCTTTTCTAAGTGCTCATAAACTAAGCCTTGAAAATATTTTTTGGAATTCTGGAAATAATTGAAGTTGCTTTTGAATGTCTGAAGTCATTGATGCATGCACCAGTTGTGCTGATTCCTAGAAGAAAAATAAAGCTTAGAGTAAATCCTTGCTTTTATTGAGTTGTCAGTATGGTATAGGGTTAAAAGATACATGAAAATAGCTATGCTATGCAATAATACTCATTAAATGCACAGGAGAATTGTGAAACAAAGTGCAGTGTGACATCCAAGGTGGGGTATTGCTGTTAATTAGAAAGTTAGGTGGTTTGAGGTAATGGTTAGCTATGACTAACTGACAAAGTAGTTTGAATTTTGCTTAACAGGCAATTTACCATTGAATAGAGGAGAGAATTTAAATTTTTATGGCCTCCAAAGTTCTTAAGAAGCCTGACCACATCTAGTAATACTTATTTTCTTGTTGATTAATGGACAGAAAAAATAAATGAATCAGTTAAATTGGATTAAACATTAGTCGATCTCCCTAGTATACTGTGAGCTCCTTGAGAGGAGGCACTTTGCCAATTTTCAAGTTTTACCTTGGTGCTTTTGCACATTATAGACTCTTAAATGTTTGTTGAACGAATGAAAGAACAAAAAAAATTAGACAACCACAAACTGGAATTTTATAAATGTTCTGCTTCCCATTTTGCATGCAGTAATTGGGTAGGCTAATATACTGCTGAAAAGCAATAAAGGTAATTTAGGAGCAGACAGCATCTTCTTAGAAAATATTATTATAGAAACCAAGTGGCTTGCTATTATATCAGCTATGCATGAATGAAGCCAGAAGTTTTATTTCCTTTTCATCAAAGAGAATGCATAGTGGAAATAGAAAAAGAAATTTGGTTAAAATTTGGTACAATAGAGATCCTCTTGCATGGTGTTCAATTCATTTTAAGAACTCAGAGATCCAAGGACTAAAAATTGGAGGGGGTATCTTTTGGGGGGAGGAAAGTGCTATTTTCTGATACAAGAGGAAGAAAATGCTATTACAAATACTTGGAGTATGAAAATATGGATTCAAGTCTTGATTCTATTAGCAACTCCCTTGTGCTCTGGAACAAGGGATATAAACTCTACAGACCTCTTGAAGAATGCAAACTCCCTCATCTGTATATTAAATATGGTTATACTACTATTTTCTTACATTATTGTGAGAAGGAAATCAGAAGAAACAAAATTAATTGCAAGTAACTTGACTTCAACAGCAGTAGTAGGTAGGGCTCTAAGACATCTTATTCTTGACTGTTTCACAGCGTTGCTCTGATCTCACAAAAACTCATCTTTACATGGTAGCCAGGAAATTAAAATCTTCTTGGTACTACTTTCTGTGTCTTAGCTTTTTTCTTCTCTGGAGGATGATCACTGTAACTTCTGATAGTTTCTGTGAGTGGAGAAATAACTGAAAGTTTTTCACATTCCCTTTTCTTCTTCCTCTCTCACTTTTAAAATGGAGAGGTCCAGATAGCACTTTAATCTCTTTCTCATTGATATTTTGTTACATTAATTTGGAAAAAAATTATTAAGATCTCTAATTATTATGGTTTTATGGTTCATTTCTGCTTAGTAAATTAATTAGTCAGTCAGTAAACATTTATTAAGTGCCTTCTATGTGCCAGGGCACTGTGCTAAGACTGTGAATACAAAGAAAGGTAAAAGACAGTTCGGTTGTAAAGGAATTTAGTCTAATGAGAGAGATAACATGTAAACTATTATGTGCAAACAAGTTAACTTGGAAATAATAAACAGAGGGATGGTATCTAAATTAAAGAGGAATGGGGAAGGCTTCCTTGTAAATGATAGGAATTTATCTGAGAGTTGAAAGACGCCAGAGAAGTCAGGAAGCAGAGATGAGGGGAAATTTTTAGGGATGGGAGACAGCCAGTAAAAATGCCTGGAATTAAAAGATAGAGTATCTTTTCAAAGGAAGAACAAGAAGGACAATACCCCTGTATCCCAGAGTGTGTTAGAAGGAAGAAGATAGAAGAAGCTTGAAGATGTAGAAGGAACCAGATTGTGAAGGTTTTTGAATGCCAAACAGAAAATTTTTATTTGATCTTGGAAACAATAATGAGCTACTGGAATTTGTTGAATAGAGATAAAAGACTTGTGCTTTAGGAACATCAGGTAGACAGCTGAATGAAAGATGAATTCGAATGGGGACCAACTAAGAGATCATTGAAATCAATAGGCATGAGGTGATGAGGGCCTGCTGGGGTAGAGGTAGTATAAGAAGAAAGAAAGGGACATATTTGAAAGATATAAAGGTTAAATCAACATGACCACTACAGATTTGATATATAGTTAAAGATATAGCCAAAGTTAAAGGGACATCTGGGCTGTGAACTTGGGTGACTGACAGTAATATAGAAGTAATGACAATAATAAGAAGAGAGGAAGCTTTGGGGGGAAAATAATTAATTAAATTTGGACATTTTCAGTGTCAGCTGTCTGTGGGACACCCATTTTGAAATATCCAATACATAGTTGAAAATGTGAGACTGGAGTTCAGCAGATAGGTTAGGGCTATATAATTAGATTTGAGAATAATTATTGTCAAGATATTTGAAGACACTCTTTTCCAGGAAACAAGCTGTATTCTGAACTTCACATAACAACAAATCCTTTGCCTTCACCCTTTGGACGATCTTATCCCCTGGCAAAATGTATTGATTTGACCAGCATCAGGTGTTCTCTGAGGTACTGATGATTTTCAAGTTAATCTACAATTATTTAGGTTTGTTGGAGCTTCCCTATTTCCCAGGCACCCGAGAGCTGGAAGCAGCCAATGTGCTGTAGCAGACCTTTATCAATCAAATTTCCTGACACACTGAATACTCCCTGTGCTTGAAATTGCTAAGTGAACTAAATCCTGTCCCCATCATGCCTGCTCCGGTTCTGAATCCTGCTGAATGATCACAAGGCTCAGTGATCCTTGAGACTTGAGACAATCAATTAGGAAGTATTCCTACAGTACCCAAGAATAACTGTATTGTTCCCAAAATGTCTGCAAACATGGGTCTGTCATGGAAACCATATATTCGAGACCCAAGAAGATTGTGTTGTGGTCCTGATTTTTGTGGTTTTCATTCTTAAAAGCCCAATCCCTGCCACAAAACATAAGCTCCCCCTTCCCAGAAGAATCTTGGTCTGCAAATGTTTTCCTCACTCTGAAAATAAGCTTCTGTTTAATTCCCGACTATCCTGTCTCTATTCTGCTTTGTTTGACTGCAGTCACCTACAGGTTTAAAGACTGATTCTAGTTCATTTGCATGAATTAAACACACAGGAGCTGAGTAGGTCACCAAAGAAAGTAGTATATGGAGAAAAAATACTTAGGACAAGGTCTTGGAGAACATCCACAGTTAATAGGCATTACTTACATGAAGATTCAACAAAGGAGATCTAGAAGTGGATAGGTAGGAGGAAAAGCAGAATTAGTGTCTCAAAAAATCTACAGAGATGCAATTTTAAGGAGAGTATGACAATTTAGAGAACAATTTGTTCATATCTTTTGAGTCTTGTTAATTGACTTTTTCTACTACATATTTGTATTGGTTCCCTATATATTCTTGGTGATATCATGCTATAAAGAGAGAGATTTGAAAATCTATGTTTGAAAATATTGCCATTGTTGTATGATTTTGTTGCTTAAAATTAGACGTTATCTGTAAAATTTGTCATATCTGAAAAATTAAAAAAAATTAGAAGCAAATTTTTTCTAACATATTTAAAGTCTTCCAAATGAATTCCAATAGATCTTTAAACTCATTTTTTAAAAAAATGTAGCACTTCTTAATTTTGCAAGAGCAATTGAGTGACATCAGAAAAGAAATTTACTAGCCAAATTTCAGCAAAAATAATTGGTGAATGAGACTGAAAAAATGAGCATAATTACTTAATCAACACAAACAATGATGCATCTCTTTCATTTGGAGCTGTGCCTCTTACAAGGCATCTTTTCCAACTATGACAGGTAAGTATTATAATATACTGAACTTAAAACCTTATATATACATATCAATAAGTATATACACTATTGTGGTTGTCACTCAATTTATTTTTACTATATAATACAAAAAGTTTAGATGGTATTGCTCTAATGATTATTGATAAGATGGTTTTAAGAGTAAAGGCCCTTCACATTTAAGGTACTTTAGTTTTGATACTGCCATTTTTAAAGTTCAGGGTGATGGTATCTGCATTTGATTTAACAGAATTGGGAACTGAAATTTTATCCACTGATGTAGATTGAAAATTTATCTGTCATTTATAATTTTAGAGAATTGTCTTGGGAAGTGAGAACTTGTGTCAAAAGTAGGATCTGAAGACAAGTTTTCCTGATTCAAAAGCCAATCTGTGCATGTACCACTATGCTCATCATCCAAAATTTGCTTTATAATTGTGTTTTTCTTTCAACACATTTTCCTAAAATATTTTATGGACTTCTCAGAGAATAGCTACTAAATCATAGAGTATTTTTTTAAAACCTTTATTAATTATTACTTTAATAGATATTGTTAAATGAGTATTAATGTTCAGAAGAACAAAAGCAGTGGCAATTTTCAGAAGTCAAAAACTGTCTACTTCTCTTTTGGTTTTTCTTCTTGAATTTTCCAATCATTCTAATGACCTGGGAGTTCTGTTTCAGTGGATTGAAATCTAAAATTCATTTTCTTTCTTGATATTTCTAAAAGCTTTTTGGTCCCCTTCATGAATGTCACTGTACAGATGGATGGATTCCTAGCTGACTGTCACATTGAATTTGACAGCCTCCTACTCAGAGAGCAGTGTTAGACTGGAGCTGTGGGTATTATTGTATCCTACAATGAGTCTTCTTCACAGAAAATTTTTCTACTGCAGGACTTGAAAAGAAATCAATAATACTCCAAAGTTTCAGGAAAAAGAGTTTCAAACGATATATTTTCAGAAAATGATTTTCAATGTTAAGGCTGTGTGCTTATTCAAGGCACCAGTTAACATTCACCAAACAAGTAGTCTTTTCTTCCATTAGGAAAGATTGAAGGATAATTTTCTTCTCACCCTCCTCCACCTCCAGTACGTGTAGATATGAGTAATGTTATATTATTCATGCTGGAGAAATAGCAAAGTTCACAGTATTACTACTAACTCCTTCCCACCCCTCTCATGTGAACTGCTCAATTGTATGCCAAAGCACAAAAAAATCACTGATTCTGAGAACTAGAAGGATTTTAGAGACCATCAAGTCCCATCCATTCTTGAACATTAAGCTCTTCTAAAAATATAAAATATCATAGTATGACTGCTAGTGATTCTCTCGTTAGTGACAGAACACCACAGCTCTACTTTTTTGCCTTAAAAAAATCTAAGAATCTATGGTCAAAGATGTTACATTTAACCCATACTGCAAAATACCAAGATCCATGATAGCTGGATGTTTAGGCCAGGCCCTGATAGTTTGTTTCTAAGTTTAATAGTGGAACAAAATGAAACATTTGTATGTCATCCAACAGTTAACAAAAAGAGATTTACTTAGCTCTAACGGAAGGATATTCAACAAGAAAAGGCATTGTAGACACTGATTTGATTTATCTGAGTGAAGCTCCTTCACTAGAGTAGCCCATACTAATCCACTATCCATAGATCAGAGTGCTCCTGATTGCTCTTTCATACTCGGGTGAGCAAGAAGTGATGTCAATAGTCTGAACTGTTAGTTCTGTAAGCAAATCAAGATTCAGGGAATGTTGTCTCAATACTTGAAAGGCAAAATTAGCCTAATTTGAATTAGGGAGTAAGATTAGAATATTGCTCCTATTACATACCACATTTCTGGTGCTATATTTCTTAAGATCTCTAACCACTTAAATTACTTCAGGACAGTCAGTGACTGATCTTGACATTTTTTATTCAAGAAACCCAATATAAAACACACCATAGGAAGAAGTGAAAGGCAGAACCAAAACATAACAAAGAATGGATCACTTTTTTTTTCTGAGAAAGTAACTGAATTTGGGAAAATTTAAAGAGGGATTAAATTCCATGTCTAAAGATTAAGTCCATGTGATACATGATGCAAATTTTTTTTATTATAATAACTTTTTATTGACAGAACCCATGCCAAGGTAATTTTTTACGACATTATCCCTTGCACTCACTTCTGTTCCAATTTTTCCCCTCTCTCTCTCCATCTCCTCCTCTAGATGGCAAGCAGTCCTATATATGTTAAATATGTCGCAGTATATCCTAGATACAATATATGTGTGAAGAACCGAACAATTCTCTTGTTGCACAGGGAGAATTGGATTCAGAAGGTAGAAATAACCCAGGAAGAAAAACAAAAATGCAAACAGTTTACATTCATTTCCCAGTATTCTTTCTTTGGGTGTAGCTGCTTCTGTCCATCATTGATCAATTGAAACTGAATTAGGTCTCTTTGTCAAAAAAATCCACATCCATCAGAATACATCTTCATACAGTATCGTTGTTGAAGTATATAATGACATGATGCAAAATTTTTGAGGTTCACATTGGATTACTAAATATAAAAAGGTAACAATCAGCAGGAATAACATCAGAAACATCAGGGTTACAGTAAAGATAATGATACCCAATCCTTATCAGAGGTCATGTTAATTCCCATCACAAGTCTCCTTGTAATCTTAGATTGAAATAGGAAATTACTATGTTCATGTTTATCTAGTCTCTACTTTAAAAAATCCCAATTTTTATGTAGATCAATTAATTTTTAAAATAGTGATATTTATCATCAAGTTCTCCTTTGCATGGAATTCAAATTAGCCTCTTTGTCTTTTCTTCCTATATATCCTGGCTCTGCCCTTTAGGGCCAAACAGAAAACATCAATCCTTTTTCCACATGACAGCTCTTTGGATACTCAAAGACAGATGTTTTATTTTCATTAAGTTCTGTCTTCTCCAAGTAAAATATCCCTGTTTTTTTAACTTATAGGGCATTATTTCTTCTCCTCTCAGTATCCTAATTCTCTTTTCACTGTAATCTAGTTTGCCAATGACCTCCCACTATGAGACATCCAGAACTGAACATAACTCTGTAGTTGTAGCAGACCAGAGCAGAAAGCAGCAGGATTTTCATACTCCTCATTCTAAAACACAAACATCAATATTTTAGACAGATGATATTGTTGTAGTTACTGCAACTATCAATGCAGTAAATATGACTGTAGAATCATTTTAAAAGATGCTCAGAAGTATGAGAGAACTGGAAAGAGCACAACATTTGGATTTAGAAGGTTTAGAATAAAATCTTGGCTAGGATACTTTAACTGTTCAATACATTTGGACAAATATCTGTGCTTCAGTTTTTTTTTTAATCTATCAAAAAAGAGTTGATTCCCCAATTGATAAATGATCAAAGGATATGAACAATTTTTAGATAATGAAATCTAAGCTATAGTTACATGAAAAATGCTCTAAGTGTATTGATTAGAGAAATACAAATTAAGAGAGCTCTGAGATACAACCTTATACCTCTCAGATTGGCTAAGATGACAGGAAAAGATAATGATAAATGTTGGAGGGGATGTAGGAAAACTGGGACATTGATACATTGTTGGTAGAGTTCTGAAATGATCCAAGCATTCTGAAGAGCAATTTCAAACTATACCCAAAAGGCTATAAAACTGTGTATATCCTTTGGACCACCAGTGCCATTACTAGTTCTATCCCAAAGAAATCATAAAAGAGGGAAAAGGACCCACATGTGCAAAAATGTTTGTAGCAGCTCTTTATGTGGTAGCAAAATATTGAAAAATGGATAGATACCTATACATTGAGGGATGGCTGAATAAGTTATGGTATATGAAAGTAATGGAATATTATTGTTCTATTAAATTAATGAACAGGCTGATTTTAGAAAAACCTGCAAGGACCTACATGAATTGATGCTGTGTAAGATGAGCATGACCAGGAAAACATTGTACACAGCGATGGGAAGATTATATGATGATCAACTATGACAGACTTGGTACTCGGCATTTGGGCGATTGAAGGCAATTCCACCTTGGATGAAAAATGCCATCCACATGCAGAGAGAGAAAACTATGGAAACTGAATGTAAATCAAAATATGCTATGTCCAACAAGGGAATCAATTGGGGAATAGTTCTTAATTTGTATAAATTTGGCTCAGTTCTCTATATATTGAGAAATGAGGCTATTATCTTTGAAATTTGCTATAAAATTCTTTCCTATTTTTCTGCTTTCCTTTTAATTTTGATCACAATGGTGTTACTTGTGCAAATAACCTTTTAATTTCACATAATCAAAATTATCCATTTTATTTCCTGTAATCCTCTCTGTCTCTTGTTTGGTCATACATTCTTCCCTTAATTGTAGATCTTACAAATAAAAAATTTCCTTCTTTCTCTAATTTGCTTATGATATCACCCTTTATATTTAAGCCATGTATTCATTTTGATTTTATGTTGGTGTGCATTGTGGGATGTTGGTCTATGCCTAGTTTCTGCCAAACTGCTTTTTTGTTTCCCCAGTAATTTTTGTCTGCAAAAGTCTTGCTGCAAAAGCTTGGATCTTTGGATTTATCAAATACTAGGTTACTATGGTTATTTACTATTGTGTACTATATACCTAATCTATTTGACTGATTCACTAGTCTATTTCTGTGCCAGTACCAGCTTGTTTTGATGATTACTGCTTTGTTATATAGTTTTAAATCTAATGACATTGCTAGATGTTGTATAAAGATAAGGTATTGTATCTTTCCTATGTGAAAAGTTGATTGCTGAAAAGAGGAGAGACCAACACCTTATAAAAAATCATTAAGTTTGATAAGATCCATATATGGAAAAACACAATTTCTTTAATAAAATGTGAATAAAAGAATAGCATTTGAGAAGGACAGGACAGGGAACTACCCTTCAGATCCTAGACCTTCCTAGATCTCTTTGAAAGCAGAAAAGTGATAGGCTGCAGTGCATTGTGATCTTTTGGGTTTATTTTGGAATGTGACCGTATTCAGTATTAGGTTGAAACTCATAAAGTAAAAAAAATAATGAAACCCAAACTAACTGGAGACAATGGGAAAATTAAATAAGAACTATTAGTTTAATAAGTGACAGAAAAGTAGATTTCATTATTTTTACTTTCCAAAGCAAAAATGAGTCTTTATTAGAAGCCTCTAATTTAAAGCATTGGAGGTAGTTAAGAAGTCAGAAGGAGGCTATTTTGCCATAAGGGGGTGGTTTCAGAAAAACGCAGGAAAACTTATATGAATTGATGCATGTAGCAATTTACAAAGTCCTTTCACATTCACTACAATATACATAGAAATAAAGCATATAGCAGAAATAGTGCTGGCTCTGGATCCAGGCATGTGGGTTTAAGTTCTAGGTCTATTATTATTATTATTATTATTTTACAATTTATACAACTCTGGGAAAGTCATTTTAATCCTTGGGGTATTTGTTTTCTCATTTAGAAAATGAAGGATTTGGACCTATATGACACTTTTAAGTCTGTGAATTTATGATCCTATGATCTCATTTCATATTACTCATAACTTTGTGAAATGGATTTGATTACCCTGATTTTAAAAAAAATTATCAGGAAACTGAGATGCCAAGTGGTGACCACAGCTAGTACATGGGGGAACTGGAACTGCTGTTTAGTTCAAACTATTGATAGAAGATGCAGCAAATAAATGTGGGTAATCAACTTTTTTCACTCACTGCTGCTTTAATGTTAAAATATGTATGGATACATTTCATGTATATATGTATATATGTATGCATGTGTATATTTAAATATTTAGCACTGATTTATACAGGGATTGTTTCAAAACAATCCCACTGTGGAAGTTTTTATGACTGTATGACTCAAATTTTTTGATTGACATGGCTTGAATGTTCCTGCTGTGATGCTATTGGCAGTGATGAATTGGGGCCGTTCTACCCTAGAGAAAAGAAGGCAGAGAGAATGAATATGATCATTGTCTATAAATTCATAAAGAGATTTGAGTAGGAAATTATTAGTCCATTCATTGTATTTTAAGTTTGTTAGAATTAGGAGATATTCCCCAAAACTGGAAATAGGCAAATTTAGGATAAATACAAGAAAATAATAGAATTAGATCATTGATTATAGCATGGGCTCAAAAATATAAGTAATTTCTAGAAAGCCTACATTCTGCAAAATTGCCTATTGTAGTCTATAGAATCTTGTGGTCAAGAAGACTGAAGTTTGAAGTTTGCCTCAGATACTTATTAGCTATATGACTGAATAAATCATAAGATCTTAGGGTGATAACTCTAGGACTGAGGAGGAACTTAGATTATTTCTTCTAACAAAGTATTTAATCTTAGGCTCACTTGCCTCATTACAGAATGAGAATGATAATAATACTTGTGATATCTACCTTAAAGGGCTATTATGGGGTTCAGATAAAACCATGTATATAAAGCACTTTTCATATTTTAAAGTATGATATAAATACTTACTAATATCAACTACATGACAAAGTAGAGTTGGCATTGGGTCTGCCATCAGGAAAAATGATTTCAAATCCAGTTTCAGATATCTATTAATTTTTGTCACCCTAGACAAGTCATTTAATCTTCACCTCAAGTTTTCTCACCTGTAAAATGGGGATAATAGCATTTACCTTCCAGGGATATTGTAAGAACGCAATGAGAAAATATTTGTAAAACTCTTAGCACAATACCTGGAACATATTAGATGCTTAATAAATGTTTCCTGGAAGTCTTTGAGCAAATACTGGTTGACTACTTTTTGTTCATCACTGAGGTGACCTGAGTAGTCTCTTCTATGCTTTCCAATGCTGATGCTTTGTGAATCTGGCAAGTCTGAGCCTACAATTTGCTGGATATTCCTTCATCAAATCTAACCCTCTTTCCCCAAATGGCAGAAAAACATCTTGGGTAATTCCCTGTACAGGGATAGAGACCCTGTCGTGGGTGTTTCATAAATACAGGCTGTTGACGCTGATGCTGTCAAGTATACCCGAAATAGATCTTACCACATCCCTGCCAGCATGTATAACATTTGAATGTGGGGATGTAGCATTTATATACCATTTATATAATCATATTTTTTCCATTGTCAGGAGGGACTGTTGATGAAACTGTATAGCCAGCTGGCAGGGTTGCCTTCAGTTTCATAAATGAGTAAGGGGTTTTTCATCTTTGACCAATTACAAGAGAAACAAAGTAGATGAAGTTCTTTTTTATTCATGTATGCCTATGAGGCATTTCAAAATGGATCACTTTTTATTTATAGCTACATGAAAAGTGCCTTTTAGTGGAGGTACTTCAAAGGATTTTTACATAAATGAAACCTGTGAAGTGTATATGGCTAAAAATGCATTTTAAAATAAATTGGCTTGGAAAGAGAATGCTGTAGGGCGAAGAATGGCTCAATCACATTTTAAATTTGGCCCTTCGGATTATGTCAGTGGCTCAGCTGTATTTTAAACTCTCAGCTGTAGAATCAGACATTTGTCTCTTTTTCCTCCTCCTCTTCTTCTTCCTCCTCCTCAATATCATCATCACATTTCTATAGCATTCTAAGATTTGCAAAGTGTTTTTCTCACAATAATCCGATCAAGTAGGATCTAGATGGTGCTGCCAAGAAATCATCCAGAATCATACTCCTTTGCCAGTTGTGACTCATCTTAATAATAAAATATTTTTGCAATTGAATTTTTAAATTCACTAATCTTATTCATTCTAACCTTTAAAGAATCTGGCAACACTCTAGAGATTCCTAACTTTTGACACTTGGTATGTGACCTACAGGAATCTCATATCCTATCTGATCTGACTTTTTTTATCTGTATGTAACAGACTAACTAATACTACTTCAGGCTATCCTAGGTTAAATGTGAAGTTTTTTTTTTTAAATCATAATTATGAAAACATGTTTCAAGCCCCAAATCAGTACATTTTCTATCAACAGACCAGATAAGTAAAATAGTCAGATAACAAAACATTTAATTAGGATATATAGCAAAGCAAATATCACAGAAAAAGAGAATAGTAGAATCAGTCTTTTTTGGCTCCTTTTTATACACAAAAGGTTTCAATATCTGATTGACTGAAGGTCTACAGAATCATTTTGCTGACTTCATTTTTGTATTCTTGTGAAACTTGGACAGTCTACTAATGCCATACCAGGACATTGAGCCACTTCCATCTGAATTGTCTTGGAAAGATTCTGAAGATCACTTGACAAGATAAAAGTACCAGAAACTGAGGTTCTCTCTTGAGCTGAACTGCTAAGCATTCAAATTCTACTGCAGACAGTGCAACTTTAATGGATTGGCCATGTAACTTGAATGCCAAATATACTTTTGCCTAAAAATCATTTTACAGAGAACGTGCACAAGGGAAGCACTCACATGCATGTGAGAAGAAGTGATACAAGGATACTTTCAAGGTCTTTCTGAAGATTTTTGTTATTGATTGAGGGAGCTGGGAATGCTGGTATGAGACTGGTCAGGATGGCATATTTATGTCAAAAAAAGGCACTGTGCTCTCTGAGCAATGCAGAATCACCGCAGCCCAGAGGAAACATAAAATGCACAAAGCGAGAACATCTCCATCTATTTGTACCTGACTTACGTTAGAACTTTCCAAGCTTATATTGCTCTGATCAGCCATAGTCAAACATACTGTACTTCAACCCAAACCTTATCATGTCATTGCTCTTCTTTGAGTATGAAAAGACAGCAGCTGACTGCCTCTTATGTTGATTATGGTTTAATCAGGAATGTTGACCCAATGGGTATTTCACAAATACAGATTGTTGATGCTGATGCTGTCGAGTGTACTCAAAATAAATTCTATCATTCTTATCAGTGGGTAGCATTGAAATGTGGCAAGGCAGCTTTTATATACCATTTACATAATCATGTTTGTGGAAGGAAAAAAGAATGCCAATGAATAGCATTTATATTTATATTAGGGTTTGCAAAGTTCTTTACAAATACTGACTCATTTGATTCTCACAACAATCCTGAAAGGTAGATACAGTTATAAGCCATACCTTTATAGATGAGGAAATGGAGACAGAGGGTCATGCAGCTAGTGTCTAAGGCAGGATTTGAATTCAGGTCTTCTTGATTATAAGCTCAGTACTTTATCCATCATATTCTATAGATGTGAATAATTCATGCCAAAAAGTGAGGAAGAACTATATCGAGTGTGGAAGCCCCATCATGCCTCTGTAGCCTGGAAATTAGCTATGTTTTATTTGGTCCCAGTATCTCTATTTAGACTCTTACCATTCCCCTGGCAGCTTGGACCTGGGTCTTACAAATTGATAAGCCTTAAGGAGGCCCTTCAGGACACTGAAAGAGGAGGATGAGGGCTCAGAAATTTTGTTAATTTTTTACTTCTTGACATATTGAGTAAAAACATCTACCAAAAAATCCTGCCTCCTTTATATGTAAAATGAGAAAGATTCCTATAATACCTTCCTCTCAGCATTGCTATGGGAGTTAAAAATGAGAGAATCTATGGAAAGTTCTTTGTGGTCTTAAAGGAGTCTAAAAATGTTAGCATTTGCTGTTGTCCAGCCCTGAGACATTGTTATTGCAGGAAAATCCTTTATGTCCATGAACATCAGCAATTTTTCTTTCTTTTTTTATTAAAGCTTTTTATTTTTCAAAACATATGCATGGACAATTTTTTTGGGACAATTCTTTAACATTAGTCTTTGCAAAATCTTGTGTTACAGTTTTCCCTCCCTTTCACCAAGCTTTCCCCTTGATGGCAAGTAGTCTAATATATGTTAAACATAGTAGAAATATATGTTAAATACAATATATGCATACATGTTTACACAATTATTGTCATCAGCAATTTTTCTATAGAATATTGTCTTAAAGAGCTACCTAGACCACCTAGGGATCAATCAACTTGTCCAGTATTATACAAGTACACATCAGAGGCCAGCCTTGAACTCTGGTCAAGGTACAAGCAAGACCTTCCTAGATATTTCTACTTATTCTGCTATATTGCCTCTCATGTTCATTATTGTTACTTCTTTTCTTGGAATAGAGAGAATTTACATTAGTTTTCCATACTCCTTGCCTCCATCCTCTCCACTTTAACTATCAGTACAAATTGTTTCCCTCTCTGTCTCTCTCTCTCTGTCCCTTCTCCTCCATAAAAAAGGCTTCAAGATAGATAGGCCATTGTTGTCTTTCAGGGATAGCACTAACTTATGCCTAAGCAGTAGGCTAAGAATTCTTCCACAATCATAGCCAAATGAAAAGCACAAAAGCCAAAACATAAAAGAAAGGAAAAATAGTTTTGTGTAATGTTTTTCACAGGCTGAATTTTCATTAATCCCTCTGTCTGATATCCCTTTATTTCTGCTAAAATTTGTTTCCAAATTGGATACAAAGCCTTTTTATTAATGTTCTCCTTATCCTTTGTATTTCATATCTAGATACATGAATACTATTTGAAATCTTCCCCACAACTGGCTCTGGATACAGGTGGATTCTCTTCCCTACTTAAAATGTTAGGTAAAGAAGTCTCAGCATTTTTGCTGTCTCTGTACCTCTGCCCAAAGCCCAAACCAAAGCAGCTTATTTTCCATCAGACTGTCCACTGGATCTTCTCAATAGTGATGTCTTCCTTCTGGACACTTCAGAAAGGTTCCTTTTTTGACCTTCCTCTTTAGAGACAATTCCAACCCCTGGATATACTTATGTGGAGAAGGGCAAGAGATTATGTGACTTTAGGTAAGGTAGGCAAACTATGTGACTGTGAGCTATAGCCATAGGATCTCTGAGATCTTGACAAGGAATAATGTCTTAGTGAATCAAATTTTGAAATGCTGGTTGAACCAAAACACACTGTATCAGCCTAGGTGTCGATAGCTTTTCTGTCCCTCTCTAGCATTTTGCTTATACTCAGTTCTATCTTCAGCCTGATTAAAGTTGTGGTGAACACTGAATTATGCTGTCAATCTATCTCTTGGGCAAATTCAAAGTGCATTCAATATGGGTTGGTCAGGGACAGGAAAGAGCTTAAGGGTTAGATCACCTCTATTCTTAGTCCCTGAATGCTACCTGGGAATGTGGCTATAGGCAAGTATGACACAATGGATAGAAGACCATTCTTGTCAAACAGATATGGTCCAACTTTTGTCTCTGACACAATGGATATATGACCCTAGGCAAGTCACCAGACAACTCTATGACCAAACATTGCGAAAATATTGCTGATCTACATTGGAAGAGGGACTTTCCATACTGGGACTTCCATACAGCAATTAAATCACAGGTCCATATGGACCTCACTAGTAAAAATAGCAGGATGTGATAGATTGTTGCCCCCAACAGGAAGCAATCCCTATGGTATACACTGTGACAATTGCCACTGTAGCAATCTGTTTTTGTACCAAAAAATCAAACTTCCAAATATCTGGGTACAGTGAAGATCAGTCATGGGAAATTTAGGAGCCTCGTGAACTTTGTGGACTTACTCCTAGCTCAGAAAGATCACATTTTCTCATAGCTCTGTGCCTCCCCAATGATAGTCAAAACATGAGAAAGGTGTTAATTGGGTTTGGATTTGTTGAGAAATCATGTTCTTGAAGGAAAGAAGCACTAGCCAGTTCTTTCCTCTTCCTGTGGCGCTGGGAACTTTACCTGGCTCTGCTTAATCCAGTCATTAAGTGGTCTTTAGGCGAGATAATGCTCCATCAAACCCCTGATTAGTAGAAGCATTTTTTAGAGTAGAAAGATGCTACATTGAGCTACGCTGTTCTTTCCTTCAAGACCCCTAGAATAACAATTTTTCTGTTTTTCTTTTTAGCTTTTTAGGCTTTCTAGCTATTATAAGCATTGATTGGACATATTGTTGTTTGTCCTTCTTTCTTGAAAATAGCCATGCCATCAGGGAGGTGATTCCATGACTTGCAAGTAAATTGAATTTAAGTGAGGGAGGGTTGGACAAAGTCCCCAGACTCACTTCCTTCTCCAGTGCCATTCAGGTTGGCTCCAGCATTCTCCTTTCTCACATGAGAGATAGAGCTGCCTCAAATACTATAAATTGACTAGTAAGATAATGAGCCAGTTATTTATTCAGTCAGTCTGCAGTATCTATGTGCTAGAGGTAGTAGAGGCTTTCATCAACGCTATCCCAAGAAATCATGGCTTTATGTATAAATAACTTATTCCAATATGTAGTTAATTTGCAGGCTCTCAGAAATGTTGACACTGTGGAGCAAAGCAAAGGTAAAGGTATTAAAGAATACCATGAAAGAAAACCATGAAAGAATCTCTCTGTCCAGGGCAGAGAGATCTGGAGAGAAAATTGCTGATCTACAACTACCAAACAATTTCTGTTATGTGGCTCTCTCAAGTTCTGGGGTACCTTCCACTTCAAACTGCTGCTGTTAACCTGCTTGGTTCACTATCTTGCTTCCTTACAAACTACAAACTGAGGAAGCCTGGCTTCCTTCTTCTCCCAAACTATGACTTAAACCATACTTTCATTTCCTAAGGAGTTTTTCCTTTTCTAATTGGCCCCTTATAACCAGCATGCATTAGTTTCATTCTGTCTGTAGGTGGCAATGACTAATATACTTTAACTCCACCTCATTTTCTGGCAGAAATAAAGAAGTAAAAAGGGTCAATAGTTATCCAGTAGATTTTTTATTTCTAATTTGGCTAAATTTGTTGTAGTTCAATGATTTTTGTTGTTTGCAACTCTTTGTAACTCCCATTTGGGGTTTTCTTAAAAGATCCTGGAATGGTTAGCCATTTCCTTCTCTAGCTTACCTATGTATTTATTAAGTGTCTATAATATATATTAGACACTATACTATGTGTTGAGAACACTGACATAAAACTAAGGTGTTATCTGTCCTCAAAGGGCATACATTCTAATGAGACATGTATATTGCCTAATATATATATATGTGTATATATATATATACACATATATATATATATGCACAAACACACACATATATATGTTTTTTGTAGGTATATTATCTCAAAAGTCTTACTGCAGTTTTAAGTTTATTAAAGCCTATATTTTGATAATGATAATATTTTTGTAAGTATATATTTCTAAAACATCCAAAACACATTCCAGACAATTTTTAGGGAAAAGGCAGTATTAGGAGATAGAGGGATAAACAGGAATTCTCAAATTGATGTGACCTAAATTGAATGTTGAAAGAAACTATAAATTTCAAGAGATATGAAATGAGGAAAGAGCACACAGCCAATGTGAAAGTAGGGAAGAGGATGAGGAACATTTTCATAATTTTACCTTTTACTTTACATGAATTTTGAGAATATTTATTATTAGAGAAACATAGGAAAGGACTTCTTAATAGAAGTAAAATTGAACATGTTCTTTCAAAAATCCAAATAGAAATTTGAATAAAAAAAACTTAGATTTAAGATACATAGTGAAAAAATTATTTTGATCTAGGAGAAAAGTGGAAAAAGAGGAACAAAAATCCCAATTTAAATAGTTCTAAATAGGGTACTATCTCATCTATTATTTACCACTCTTGTCTAGAAAAGTTTTCATTTGAATTATAGAAAAATTATGTAGAGGATGCTCCTGACCAATGAAGCATGAATAAATCCATTAGATTTAATATTAATCCTATTTTCCAGGTTTTTTTTTTTTTTTTTTGGTCAAGGATAGAAATGAAAGAAGATTGAAAGTGTTCAAACAAATAGGCCTAGGCCATGCTAATTGCTAATTTAGGCAAATCTACATAGATTTCTATGTGAGCTTTTATTTGTATTAATCATATTTGACTAATTAACCTGTGATATAGAGATGAATGTAGTTCACCCACAATGTGTCATAGAATGTAGAACTATGAGTAATCCCTGGAAATTTGAAAGAGGCAAATTTAGATGATACAAATAAAAGCTTGCCAATCGAGCAACAAAAGAGAAATGGGCAACCTTGGGAACTAGTTTAATATTCACCGGAGGTATATAAAGAAAGGTTGAATGACCATTTATATATGTTATGTCTATATCAGAATTCACCATACTCATTTGTAGTCACCCCTTGGTTGATACTTGAGTCTTTCCTTTTCAATCTTAGAGTCCAAATTCAAGGGCAGTTCCTTGAATTAATCCATAATATTTTGATATCTCTGGAGAAATGTCTTTTTCTAATAGTAGCTACTCATCTCTGTATCTCTTTCTCTCTTCCTTTAGTCTTCTGTCAAAGTCCTTTTTTTGTCCTACCCCAATTCCTCTTTGCCTTTGTACCTTTTATGAGAAAAAGTTCCCTTGTGACAAATATGCAAAATGTCGATGATTAAGCAAAACAAAATTTTGAAGAAATTGCATCAGGAGTCTATCACCTCTCTGTTAGAAAGTGGTTAGCATACTTTATCATCATTTCTTTGTTAATGTAGTTTGTCATTAAATTGATTAGATTTCCCAAGTTTTTCAGAATTTTCTCTTAAAATGTTATTGTGTGATTTCCTGCTTTTGCTCATTTCACTCTGCATCAGTTCATATAGGTCTTTCCAAGTTTCATTAAAATATCCATTATATTATTTCTTACATTAAAAAACTAGTAACTTTCATTAACATACCATCACTTGTATAGCCATTGTCCAATATAAGGGAATGCCCTAAATTTCAAGTTTTTTGCTATCATAAAAAGATGTTACAAATATTTTTCTACAGATAGATAGCTTTCCTTTTTCCTCAGTCTTTTTTGGGGGATAGTGATGGTGGTAAAGGAAGAGTGGTTCTGCCAATAGTACTTTTAGTATTTATTTTCCTGAAGTCCTTCCAACATTTGTCATTTCACTTTTACCCTTATCTTTGCCGATATTATGGGTATGAGGTGGAATCTCAGAGTCACTTTAATTTACATTTCCTTAATTCACAATTTGGAATTTTTTTTCATGTATTTGTTCATAACTTCTATTTCTTCTTTTGAAAGCTGCTTGCTCATGTGCTTTGACATTTTTATCAGTTAACGATTTCCCTTCTAATTTTAATCATATTAATTATTTGTGAAAATTTCCTGTTTTGCATAGTAAAATGACTCTGCAGGTCTTTCTAGTTCTTGTTTGGTCATGAATTCTTCCCCTATTATTAGTATAAGGGGTATAGAGGCAAAAGAAATGGGACAATACTACTTTCAAGAAGCTTACTATCTTTCAGAGGAGATAATATGCACATAGTAAATATAAAAAAATTCAAAGTAGTTTGGAGCAATGGCACTAGCAGTTGGGAACTCAGGAAAATCTTTAGTTAGAAAATGAAGCAGAAAAGCAACTCTATGAAGCTAGGAAAACCTTCACTTAGAAAGTGAGAAAAGAAAGGGACTCTGAAGAAGTGATTAGGGGATTCCTTCTAGCAATGAGAGGGAGTGAGTACACAGGCTTAAGAAATGCCATGTTGCATGTGAAGAACAGAAAGACCAGTTTGGCTGAATCATAGAGTACAGGAAGGGATGTAATATAAGATGAGCCTGGGAAGTGGACCATTTGTCAGATATATTATATTGGCCATTCATTTCATTTATAGGTTGAACTAAATAACTGCTGAGATCTTTTCCAAATCTCAGATTTGAAATGAAATACAGTTTGGGGGCAGGTTGTGAATGGCTTAGAAAGCCAAACAAAATAATGTATATTTTATCCTTGAGGAAACAGGTAGCCATGGGAGTTTATTAAGTGAGAGGAATGATATTGTAAGGTCTACACTTAAGAAAAATTACTTTAGCAGCTGTGTAGAAGATGGATTAGAGTAGAGAGAGACTTGAGCTAGGGAGATTGGCTGAGTGCTAAGTAGTCAATGCGTATACGTCATGCCAGGGTGACTTCATTAGTGGCTGTGTCCAGCTCCACTGCCAGAGCGATAAACTGATTTGTTTGATGTTAATTGGAAGGGACAAAAATCACAAAGTCACTATCACTCTTCATTCAAATCCTGGCACTAGGCATTTAATAGTGGGGAAGGAAAGTATTTCTGTAATGTCATATCAGATTTGTACAGAGTCTGTTTCAAGGAGCAAAATTAAGTCCCTTGTGCAATACAAGTTTGTTAAGCTTCTAATTGAAGTGAATCTTATAGCTCAATACTTTGAAGGCTTAAGTGTTTTAGACTGGAGCATTTGCCCCTATCTCATAAGTATTCTCTGATTTTCCATCATACATGTTCATGTATATGTTTCCAGTTTATACTTTTGTTCCTAGTTCAAAATTATATATCTAGAAAAGCATCATTTTAGTTTATTAAAGATAGAAGTTTTTGTTCAATTTGGATTTTATACTACTATTAATCCTATATCCTTCTTATTCTTCATACATGCTCCATTTCTAACCTATCATTTTCTTTGTTCTAGCTAGAATGAACTCCTTCCTCTCTATTTAAACCATTTTCTTCTGTTTTTAGCGCCCAGTTTCATGATAGAACATGATTGATTATTAAACCAGAAATGAATTGAATGGGGATAGAAGTCTGAAAAACAAGAGATATCAAGCAGCAGAAGGATAGGGAAAACCTGTGGCTTGGCCTTCATTCTTGACCTGCTCCGTTTCCGACCTGGGCCGGTTCACCCCTCCTTAGGCAACCTGGTGGTCCCCCGTTCCCAGGGGGTCACCATATTGATGCCGAACTTAGTGCGGACACCCGATCGGCATAGCACACGGCAGCCCAGAACTCCTGGGCTCAAGCGATCCTCCAGCCTCAGCCTCCCGAGTAGCTAGGACTACAGGCGCGCGCCACCACGCCCGGCATTGGCCTTCATTCTTGAAGAGGGCCATAATATCAGGAAGGTGATGACATGACATACAAGCGAATTAGATTTAAGTGAGGGAAGCAGTCCAAGGTCACCTGTTTCACTTTCTCCTCCAGAGCCATCTGGGTCTAGGAGCAAGATATACATAAGATGACTGAAGATAGCCCTGGGTAAAATGAGAGACCTTGGCTTTTTAAAGCTAAGGTCTTAAACTTCTATTGTCTCAGTCTGACTGAGGGAGGGAAGGAAAGATTCTCGGTGTTTCTGGTCAAGGCAAAAATGATTGCTATTTACATTCAATCTGAGTCAACTGGACAATGGCAAAGGTCTACCAGACAAGATATTTTGATTCTAGAAGTTGAGTCAAGCAAATACTTATAGTAGATTAAGGCTGCCAGGATTCAGAATAGATCCTATGGTGCTAAAAGTCACAAACTAGGTAATTTTTTCATATTTATTTCTACACTACTTAGGAGGAGGATGTGACCAGTGTTGTAATTTAAATGTTTGATAGATTGAATTCAGTTGAGATCATGAGAATGCATTAACAACTAGAAGATACTAAGAGTAAATTCTGAGCCTGGGACCATGAAGAAGGTGGAGGAAAAACCCACTAGGAAGCAGCCTTTATTTCTTACCTCCTTTTACCTGACTTGCTCTGCCTTCTCTGGATATCAGTCATGCAACCTTCCTGGAATACCCATATCACTTGGCCCCTCAGATTTACTCCTTGTTTTCTAGTAGTAGTAGGCCAGGGCCCGCCCAGCCCCAGACTGGACATAATTACTTAGAGTATTTGAATGACAAAAGTACTTTTGGTAAAATGAAGAATCATGAGAACTTGCCTCTGTCCTAAGCCAGCGATTCCAGACCCCTGTATGTTGTTATTTGATCTGCCAGTGTACCAAAATGAAACTTGGTCCTTGTTATCCCCCTTTCCATAAACTGAATCCTTAGTCCTTTTGGGTTCTTTCATCACTCTGCAATAGTCTCTCTTAATCAGAGACTCCTTAAGAGCAGGGATTGTCCCCACATAATATGCACTTAGTAGACATAAAAAACTGAGATTGAGAAAGTTTGGGAGACTTTTCTATGATCCCATGGCTAGCATGTAGAAGAGATTGGATTTGTTCCTATATCTGTCCAGACTCTAAATTTTATGTGTTCCTCTAACTACACAATTCACTTAGTTAAACAATACACAAGTGAAGTCTCATCTGATCCATCAAGACCCAACTACTTATAAATCCTGTTATTTTGGGAATGTACCTTTTTTATGCAATCTGTTCTTAAATTTCCACATTGTTTTTTTTTTTTTTTTTTACAAAAGATGGAATTAGGCTGAAAATCTTTTTTTACTCTAAATCCTACACAGCCATAAACAATCCTAACTGATACTGAATTCTCCTTTTTTTGGATTCTTATTTCACTTAAAGCCAGCATCAGAGGAATTGTACTTAATTATTCTCTAATAATTCTTATGTTGTTTTCCTGACTATTACTTCATTCAACCTGCCAGCTCTTTGTTGGGGAGATGGGGAGAGAAAGGATGAGTTATTGATTCTCTGTAAGTGAATTTTCTAGTACTTGAAGTTTCTTTTTCTAACTTCTAAAATTTTTTCATTTTACTACTTTTGTGATAAAATCTTTTTATAATTTATAATGTACTTTACTAAACAAATCTGTTCATTATGCTTTGAATATTTTATTTTTATTTTTTTGAAGATTCAGGGTCACAGTAAGCAAAGGGTGTTTTATTGGTATATTAAATGGACCATAATGCCTGTCATTTGTCACATCACAGTGTCGGTTTCAAGAAACTCCTCTTAACCTTACTCTTCTTCCAGTCTTCTGTTTTTAATCTACTTTCTGGTGAAACTTAAGAAAGTAAAACTAGATAACCAAGTTCATTAAAATTTAAATTACAACAATTATAAGTCAATACCTGTGGCCTAATAGAAACTTGATCTCTGTTTCAGTGTACTAGAACTCAGAATTTCAATTAAGTTGCAAACTACTAAAAGACAAAGACCTCATCCTAAATTTCGAAATGCTCATTATTGAACACATTGTAAGTATACAATGGATTCTTGCTGATTGCTTGATTTCCCAACAAGATCATAAGAATCTTAAGATAGGGTAATTAAGTGCTATTATTTACTAAAGATTTGGATAACTACTCAAGTTGATTGGGGGAAAAAAACACCTCAACTATGGATTGTGTTACTGATGAAAAAAGGCAATACTTCATGCTGATACCTCTCTCTCATCACTATAAAATATTTATGGCAATCAATTACATAGAGTTTCTTTTTTGACTCTGAGATTGTGTAATAACAAATGAGGGTGGAACACACAGAAGAACAGAAGATTGCCTCAAGGCAAAGATGATGAAACTAAAAAGTACTTGGGTTCAAAGTGTGATTTTGTACTTACTAAATGGAACATTTGTTAAGGCTTTTTTTTTTCTTTCTCTTTTTCCTCCTCAAGGTAATTAGGATTAAGTGACTTGCCCAATGTCATTTAGTAACTGTCAAGTATTTGAATTTGAACTCAAATACTCCTGACTCTAGTAGGACTGGTGCTCTATTCATTGTGCCAATCAGCAGCCCCTTTTATTAAGCTATTTAAGCTCTGTTTTCTCACCTGAAAAATGAGGTAATTAGATGATACTTGTGATCTTTGATATCTATTGATAAATGAATAAAGTATGCCTTCTAAGAAAGAACTCTGATTTCAGGTTACTGGGATGCAGCATGGCATAGACAGTAGAACTCTAACCTCAAAGTCAGGAAGATGTGATTTTAAGTTCTGTCTCTTAACATTTGCTAACTGTGTGACTGAAGAAAATCATTTGACTTGTCAAGGCCCCCAGTAAATCTCAAAAAATAGAAATTACAAAAGTTGCCAGTTTTGGGATGATTAAAGAGAAGAAAAATCAGTGTTAATTTGAGATGAACCTTAGATTTTGAAAAAAAGTGATTTTAAAGGTTTCAGAAGAAGAATGGCTACTGTGGTATTCCATATATTAAGAATTAAAGACTGTGGGGAAAGTCAACCCAAGATAGTTGGGACCTCTCAACACAGAGATAGCTATCTAAAGATATTAATGTGAAGTCATTAGAAATTAATCGATTAAATGCACACACATATTATACATATACACAAATTACTATATATATCATACATACACTGAATACATGAGTGAGTAGATATTGAATACAAAAGTATGGCATAGTCGTTAAGAAAGATAAAACTCAGGGAAGAAGGATTTAGTGATACCATCTCAAACTCACAAAACAAATGAACACTTCTGAATAGCTTCCTTATAACAACTATGTGAAGAAGTTAGCAGGAGTATTTTAATCTCCATTTTAAAGATGAGAAAACTAAGGTTCTCAGAATGTAACTGATTTATCAAAACTTACAAAGCTCATAAATATCTGAGATGAAATTTGAAGCTAAGTGCCAAAGTGTGTTGCTAGGTGTAAAAGTTTGATTAAAAAAAGATATAGAGGAGCCAGTAAAAGCAGTTAATGTTGAAAATAAGATGTTCCTTTCCTTTTCTGTACTTTTGAGAAAGTCCCCTAAGGGAGACTCTGTGGCTTAACAGGACATTTGCACAGGATTTGAAGCAGAAAAATAAGGGAAGCATACCATGGCACATATGATACCTTTGCACTACTTTCCCCTCATGTCTGAATATATTCCATTCTTCTGAAATATATTCACCTCTTTTAATTGCTGGCTTCTGTTAATCTTCAGATCAAATACCATATCCTTCAACAGGCTATTGACGTCTTTCCCTGCAAAGATACTTCTATTTACTCCAGAGGTATCTTGTATGTACCTATTTAGAGAAGTTAGGTAGCACAGTGGATAAAGGCCTGGAGTAAGAGGACATATCATGTGATTTCAAATATAGCCTCAGTTATTTAGCAGCTATATAACTATGATCAAGTCACTTTATCCTGTTTGCCTCAATTTCCTCCTCTGTAAAATGAGCTGGAAAAGGAATTGGCAAACCCCAAGTGGGTCACAAAGAGTTAGACACAACCGAAATGACAGAACAAGACATGTACCGGATCCAGAAGTCCTAGATGAGTTCTGGAATTGAACTGGACTTGAAGAAAAGGAGAAAAGGGGAGGGATGGAGGGAGTTCTGACAGTAGCAGTTTTGAGCCACACAGGGCAAATAACAACCACTCTCATTGTCCAGTTTTAGAGATGAAGTTTTAGTTTTAGAGATGAAGATCTCTAAATAGAGATAATAACATCTACCACACAGTTCCCTTTCAAGGATAAAAAGAGATAAGAAATGTAAAGCATTTTGCAAACCTTAAAATGCTATGTTAATTTTCTTATTATTCATTATGCACATTCCCTCTTGAAGACTAAGGATTTGAAAAGGTAAAGAAGAAATTTTTAGGTTTCAAATGAAGGATTTTTCCTTTCTGAAAATAGTGGGTACTTGAATCTCATCTTCATTTTTTAAACTTTTCTAAGCTCAGCACATCACAAAATCCAGCTCACTAGGGGATAAAATAGAGTATTATGCCAGTGTTTAGATCATCCTCCATTCCTATTGAAGCCTACAGCTATCAAGATATTGAAGAGGGAACCCCCAAACTGAAAATCCTTAAAGGAGAAAACTCTGCCTCAGTGAGTGGACTCCACCCCAACACAAACAGTTTCATCTTTGTTATTTGGATGGGATTGGCTCAGTCCTGAAACCCATTGAATTCAATTCTAATTCTAATCCTAGCTGAAACCCATTGAGGAGCCAACCTGAGACTCTATCCACAAGCCCCCTTCAGTTTGTAGCCAAAGCCCCCTATTATAAAAGAGCCAAACTAAAACCCTCTCTTTGCAGAGGTTCTAAATATACTAGCTACCATGCTTGGCATCCCAAGAGCCTCTGCCCTCCTCTCTTTATCCTCACCTATTTCCTTACCTAGACTTTAACCTTATTTCCAATCCCCATAATAAACCTCTTTTATCAATTTAGGTTTTTGGGTCTGTAAATTCCTTTACAGGAGTCTCTTGTGCCGCCAGAAGGGAATCCCAGAACTCCCTACTCTTGTGCCGCCACTAGACCTTATTTAACTCCCTGACCACCAGAAACCCTAATTTCATTTGGGTACCCCAAATCTAAACTTCATCAATATGGCCACTTTCCTTGGCCAGCAAGAAGCTGATCATTTTGCCTGTTTTAAGTGATTGAGACAAAAATATTTTCACCTAAATGTTTTTTTTTTTTCTATAGAGAATTGCTTTAGAATTTGGTTTCTTTTAGTTCTTCTCAGATGTTTCCCCACATTCCTTCCTATCAAGAATGGGGATGATTTTCATGATATGTTCCCAGTGGGCAGGAGATTGGCAAGTGGAGTAAGCTTCATCTATCCACAAGTCCACCCTGAAGGTTCCAAGATTATGTTTGTTTCTTGGTATAGTCTATCCTCTCTTCCTCCCCTTTTCCTGTTAGCAAACCCCCAGAAATGTGTTGGCTGCAGAAGGAGAGAAGCCAGCATCTGCCAGAATAATTAGCATACAGATAATTGCTGCTTTGGCTCGAATGAATTAACATATTTAACTGCTGGGAGGAGGATGCCTTTATGGGAAATACAGATTGTGGCTTGTATTGGCTGAAACTTACATTTCCTTTCTCATCTGCCAATGCTATGGAAGGACTATCATGTCACAGAAGCAGACTGAGAGCTGGAAAAAAGTTCAGAGGATATCTAGTCCAACTTACTTATTTTACAAATAAAGAAACTAAGGCCAGGGGCTTCACCTAGATAGTGAATGCTAAGATATGGGATCTGTACCTCAGACCTTCTGATTGCAGAAAATATTTCCATATCATAATAACTCCTGGTCATTTCTTTTTTCCCCCCAAGGCAAATCCCTTTTTTTCCCTTTTTTTAATTAAAGCTTTTTAATTTTTAAAACATATGTATAGATAATTTTTCAACATTAATCCTTGCAAAACCTTGTGTTCCAATTACCTCCCTTCCTCTACCCCTCCCCTAAATGGCATGTAATCCAATATATGTTAAACATGGTAAAAATATATGTTAAATCCAATATATGCCAAATATTTATACAATTATCTTGCTGCACAAGAAAAATCAGATCAAAAAGGAAAAAATGAGAAAGAAAATAAAATGCAAGCAAACAACAACAAAGAAGAGTGAAAAATACTATGTTGTGATCCACACTCAGTTCCCACAGTGCTCTCTCTGGATGTAGATGGCTCTCTTCATCACAAATCCTGATCATTTCTTGATGTCAGTGGACTGAATGAGAAAGAGAGGAAGAGCCACTCTTCCAACATATGAAAAAACTGAAAATTCAGGAAAAAATTATTAAATATATACTATATGCAAGGTCTTGTGCTCAGCATTGGAGAAAGAAAGTTGAAAGCAAAATAGTCCCTACCTTTAGGTGGCTTACATTTTCCTGGAGGGGTACAATATGTATATAAATCTAACAAAGTTTAAGGACAATGACCTTATGAGCAGCCTATATGGCATCACCACCTACTTCTAATTGCTAATGTCTCTTTTTTTTGATATATTTTTATCTCAAGTTCTAAAACATCAACTTTTTCTCCTTCTTTTTTCTAATTAATAAAATTACAACATGTTTCTCATTAATTAGCAACAAGAATTTATTAGACACTTTTAATAGATCATATACAGTGCTAAATGATGGAGATACAAATTATAGTAAAAAAGAGAGAGAGTTCATATCCTCAAGAAACACATTTCAATGGAAAAAAAACAACATACAAAAAGAAGCTGAAAAGAAAGGGCAGATTGGGAAGAAGGTACCATCACAGGGGAATGGTGGTGGAATTCAAAGAGTCAAAAGCAGAGCTGGGAGTGACAGAAAGTACGGTTGTCCAGGGATTTTCCTCAAAATGGGAGTTCTGAGAGAAACTCAGCAGTGGGATGAAGGAGTAAAAGCAATAGAGGGGTCTTTCAGAGAGACAAGGTGGCAGACACTGTCTGGACTTCTAGAATAAGAAGAGTGCTGAAGTGTTGTGAGAAAGTCTAGAGAGTCACAAGCAGAATTATGAGAGGAACAAATTAACTTAATCAGCATATTAGTTTTGTCATTCAAGTATGTTAATTATTATTTATGAAACAGGAGAAATTAATTTCCTCACAAATTTTTATTATATTTCTCCACATATGTATATTCTATTTTATTCTCACTATATATGATTCTCTTTCTCTCCATATATAAAATCCCTTTCTATATATTCATATATTCTATGAAATTTGGAAACTTTATATACATACATGTATATATACATATGTATATGTATGTAAAATTCCCTAATTTCATAGAATTAAATAAACATCAAGATCTGAAGCTATATAATTTGTTAGTATTACAAGCAATAAAAGATAAATAATTATTTATAAAATATAAGTCACAAGAAAGATTATCTAGATTATCCAGAATCACTTCTAAACAGCACTGTTGCTGCTAAATACTGGAATCACAATCCCACTGTTTAGCTCTCTGAGGATGTTAACTAAAGTATCTTACCAAGAATTATTTTAATTATAGTTCTTTACAATATAAGTATAAACAATTCTTTTAGGAAAGACATTCCCTTAGTCTTTTCTTCTCATCATCTCTCTTCAGCCATTACTGTTTCCAGTCCCTCCAGAATGAAAATTAAATTGTCTCTCAAGATTCTGTTACCTATATATGATATGGTAATATTATCCATAGTCCCTATTGCTGAGTTTATCAAAGCTGGTGGTATACTTCTTTTTTCTAATAGTTCTAGGTGTTTTTATGTGACCTAGTGATCATAATCCATTTGTACACAAGTTGGTTGATGGCATAGTCTCTGACAATATTTCTAATGTCAATGGCTGGTTTCTTTCCCTAATGGACTTTAGACCTGAGGTTCCAATAGGAAAAGTAAGGTCCTTGGCTCAATTCCTTCCTCCCTTTGCCTTGAAGTTCTTTTCAATCCTAAAAAAGAGATTCTTTGTTAATTTACAAAGTCTGCTTGAGGCTCTTTTACTACTACCAAAAAACAATCTGGCACAAGGAAAATTGGGGTGTGAAAAAATGCTACTTGGGGGAATTCAGGAAGACTTGGCAGAGGGGATAAAACTCAACTTGAATCTTGAAAGAGACAAAGATTTTTGGGAAATAGATATAAGAATGGGATGTGATCTAGTAAAACTTAACTTGCTTAATATATAAAGTTAGACCATTGCCTAGTTAGTACAAAGATTAATAATAGCACCAAATTAGATGTAATGACAAGATTGAGAGAGATTGGGTATCTAGTTGACTCAGTGAATAATAGAGTACCAACCATGAAGTCAAGAAGAGTCATTTTCTTGAGTTAAAATCTGGTTTCGGATACTGATTAGCTGTGTGATCTTGAGCAAGTAACTGATCTTTACAGTTTTCTCATCTATAAAATGAACTTGAGAAGTAAAGGGAAAACTACTCCATTCTCTTTGTCAAGAAAACCCCAAATGCTATCACAAAAAATCAGACATGATTGAAAAATGATTAAACAAAACCAAGATGGAAAAAATCTAGGATATAATAGTTTGTCACCTTTTGTCCAAAATATTTGCTCTTCAACCATAAATATTTTTCTTGCTTCCTCATACTCTTTCGTTAAGTACTGAAATCTATTATGTAATAATCTCTGCTTGTATTTCTCCTTTATCCAAAGTTCTTAAATTTCTTCTCACAGTTTTCCAAATTTGACCTCTCACAGTTCAAGTTCTAGCTTCTTTCTCAATTCTAAAATCTTTTAAATAACCTTCAAATTCTTTTTTAAAAATTCTTTAAAAATATTCTTCATCTTCTTTTCTTTCCCTTCCCTTTTCTCTGTCTTCATAGGGTATTATACCCTTACCTGTGGGTGATTTGCCCAAAGGAATGTACATTCTGATTACTGAAACATCACAAGATATATTGGGATTTATGGGCTAGAACCAGTCCTTAAACACAAATCACTCTGGCTCTCATTGATTTATCAATAGTAGGACTAAGGCCAGGTCCCACTTGGTCATTATTTGGGTCCCAGTTGGCTCAGAGTGAATATTAATAGCAACTTTTTCTGTTCTGGCTAGAAACCCTGAGAGTTTTACCCTCTCAGACTGATTTTTTTTATCTAGTTAAAAGAAGCTATTCTCTGCTTCATTTATTACCTTAATCCCTGATTGGGCATTGCCTCCATCAAATTGAGACCTGTTAAAGACCTTAACTTAAAAAGGCCACGGTCCAGGGCCACCTGCAGTTTTCCTGATCTATATTTTGCCACTGGACCTGATGTCATGATCCTCTTCAGAATGAAGGAAAAACAACCACAGTAGCATTTAGGAATTACTAATGATCAGGCCATGTACATCCATACTCTGCCAACAGAATGTAGGAAACAGTATACTGGTACATACTGGGTATACACTTTCCCTCACCCAGAGGATTAATGGAAGGACAAGGACCAGACTTTTCTGTAGGATGGGTAGGTACAGATCACTTGATGGTTATGGTTCCTCCCCCTGCTTGTCAGTATTCAAACAGGCTGGATTACCTTCAGAAAATGGTAAAGTTCTTGTTGATTCCCAAATCTTATGAAAATAAAGGCTAATTTTAAAAATATACACATCCTACTAGTGTTGCAATATGACAACAAACACTGGCTAAAGATTCTCTAAAGAATAATAAGAGAGCGTGGAGGAGGAGGGCTGGCTTTGGAGCTAGAAGACAGGTTCAAATCTTCTCTCTGACATAACTAACTGAATGATCTTGGGCAAATGAGGTAATCTTTCTATGTTCTAGACAATTCTCCAAAATGATAAATGTCAGAAAAAATGCTAATTCATTGGTACAGACAATTTCTTCTCCTCAGAACATGGTCCGTATTTTAGCATAAAAAGGGCAGTGGGGTGGTACACAGAAGGTCTAAATAGGCTGCAACAAATAACCAATGAAAAAATTTGAAGAATAGTAGTAAAAATGTCCGCAAAGAATAATATGATAGAAAGAAAATATGGACTAACCATATGGCAAGGACACAAGATGACAGATCGATTATCAGAATGCTCCCCTGAGACTTAACAAAGTCAGAAGATGTTTAAGATGGCCACTAGTACATCAAGTAGACTCCTTGTGATAAATCTGAAGGTGATTTAAAAGATTTTGAAATTGGGAATTGGAATGTTTGGAATGTTATGGGTTCCATGGCCACTGTATACCCTTCCAACTGTTAAATTATATGGCACCATTTTGGGGTTCTGCGACATTGGAAGGAGTTCACAGATCCCCTAAAGTTTTTCAATATTTATTCCTACAAATCAGAGGAACAGCTTTGAGTATCTCATAGCTCACCAAAGTAAATGTGTAAGTGAATTCTATTAAATAACCTTGGATTTCCTATGCAAATGAAGGAGAATGGAACCATAGATGATGGAAGGGTAAGGAGAGGGGAGATTGGAAATCCATCTTCATCTTACCCTAAGGCATTGATTTATTCAAATGTACAAATCATGTTCATTATGCTGGGATTTGCATTCACAAGGTTGACCTTCACCAAGTTAGGATGTATTTGATCTATTACTATTTTGTTGTTATAAATTTGCCTTAATGACTAACTCCCATTGGCGTTTAAAATATGATTTATTTCCATGTTGAAACTGTTATTTAACCCAGATATAAATCATCACAGTAACTATAGATACCTTTTAATTTTTTAATTTATATAATTCACTTAGGATTAACATTAGAAAATCATTTTTGAGAGTCCTCAGTAACTTATTTGTCATCTTCTCTTATTTCCTCATTTATAATAGAGTTATATCAATAACACCTACTTCACAAGGCTGTTATGAGGATTAAGGGAAACAATGTGTGAAAAGCATTTTGCAAACATTAAATTGCTATATAAACATGCTATCATCATCATCATTAATAATGTTTTTGAATATGAAGTAATATCAGGCTCACCATTACCATTTTCACCTGAAATTTGGGATTCAAAGAATTCAAGGTACCCATCTGTGTGTTTTGACAAGAGTAATGATTAGCTTTCCATAATCCTAAAACCATTCATGATCATTTTCTATATTCAATTCACTAAGGATAGAAAGAAATTAAATTCAGGACCCATCATTCAATCCCTCAGGCAAAACTGATGTGGGGACATAGAGTAACAATGCTTTTGGCATTTGGATTAAAAAAAAATCACATAACCATATGCCTCCCTGACCCCATAGTTCAGGTTGCTCTAATTGTTCCATCTATCAAAGGCCTTAGACTATTGCTTTTTTCTTGCATGACTTCTGAGCTAGGCCATAATTTTTTTGGGGAAAAAGATAAACTCTTAACAACATGAAATTAAATTAGAAACCAGTGTGGATATTTGAAAATTTCTTTCCTCTAGTGCATCTATACTCCCTGAAAAAAATAAAATATAATTTATGGAAATTCTCCTCTGGAGTCCCTTTACCTTTGGTATTTTGTAGAGTCAAATGAGTCACTTTTTCTTTATCTAGGAATGATGCCTTAGAAATATTTCTTTCATCTTCTCCCTAAATTTTTGATCATTTGCATATTGGGGAAATGGTCTGAATTTAATGGGACAGGTTAATGGAGGGTAGGGGAATCTCTGGTATGTAGGAGGCTAAAGAAATATAATGTGATATGGAACTCCTAATTTAAGGTTTTTATTTGGAAGTTCATCTATGCCAAATGCAGCAAAAAATCTGTTATGTTCAATCAGTGTGAAAAAAAAATCACACTGATGAAGTTCAACGAACATGGGGGAGGTTGCATTACACATGCTCAAAAGGTAACAGACAAGATAGAACCTATAGAATATGTTGATTTGATCATACTCAAATCTAATTATTTTTTAAGCCTATGTGAACATCTGGGCAACACTGACAAAGTTATGGGTTTAGTGTGTGTAATAAAGTGATAACTTTCTGGGAGCAAGTACTGTCGAAACCTGAAATACTTTAAATGATAAAATCACATACATAGATTTAAAGGTTCCCTTTAGTCATAATTTAAGCAAATACACTGCAATTTAAAGCAAATTATTTCACTATTGAATAGTGTCCCTTCCATTTCTTCTATCTATTAGCCTGTCTTCAGGATCAAAGAATGCTGAGCTTCTTCTCAGCCCAAAGAAACTTTAGAGGAGTGATTACTGTGGCTTTTCAGGGAAGAGGCAGAAATCAATCAATCAATCAATAAGTATTTATTAAGCACTTAGTATGGTACCAGAAATTATGATATATAGTAGATGATAGATATGATATATATATATGTGTATATATATATATATATATATATATATATATATAGTATGGTACCAGGTCCTTAAAGTTACCTTGGACCTTTCATTGAATGTGAAAAATAATTCTGATTTTTACTACATATTTGTTTTACTTTGTTGTTGTAAGAGAGTAGGGGTTAATCATACCATATATAGTAACAAAAAAAAGTGCTTTAGCCCTGACACCTTTGTCAGATGAAAAAGTTTCCAATGAATCAATTAATCATTGCACCTCAATTATAGAGTCTGATGCAGAGTAGGTTCAAACTTGGAGAGTATATGTGGTAAAAGCATAATTCACAACCTGAAAATCCCTTTCTTCTTTTTGTGGGGAGTATTGAAGAATTATCAATTAGCATAGCATAATTTATTCTGGGTTCCACATATAGTGCTGAAGCAGCCTATCTAGGTTCATGAAAGTAGCTCTTTAGCTCCTGATGTAGACGCTACCATGAACAGGTATGCCGTAGAGATACCAATGGGAAATTATTTCAGATCATTAAAATTTCCAATGAAGAGGGAAGCATGACTTAATTTCCTTATTAGGACCACAAATAAGTATTGGTAATTGAGTATTGATATTTACAGAAATAAAAGCATTAGAGAGTTGTGGGAAGTGAAGTTGATATCTTTTTTTTTTTTTTTTTGGTTGTTAGCTTCTACCATTTTGTGACAAATAAAGGCAAATTTGGGCTATTTCCCTTTGAGCATATGACAGGAAAATTTCTCTCTTTAATGCATAACGATGATGGTAAAGCAAAACAATGAAAAAAATTCAGGCATAATTGGTCATGCACTGTGTAAAGAAAGAGAATAGAAAAAAAAATTGAGGGTTAATTAAATTGTTTGATTAAACAATGAGGAATTACCTAATTACAATCAGCCAGAAAGGAAAGAATCCATCAAATCATATGTAAATATAAAGGGTATGGAAGGAATAAGTTGAGTATCTAAGCATTTTTAATAGCAATATATCTATAAGCAGTGATGAACTCTTATTTTTCAGTTAAAACAAATGAATCTCTTTTCATCAATGTTCCAGGGGGGGAAAATCCAAAAAAGTGGAGCTGTTTTGTAGAGGAATAGTCTTCCTGAATAGGTAGTATGGTTGTCTATCATTGGAGGTATTTAAGTGGCATTTACAAATCTACTTGGTTTGCTTATATTATGGTAATTATTTATGGAGAGATATTGATCTTTGTATATATTGTAGAGGAAATTCTTGTTCAGATAGGTTTAGAATTATGGGATCTCTGGGATTCCTGCCAGTTCTAAGTTTCTGTGACAGTAAAGTTTCCTTTCATTCTCTGTTGGGGAAAAAAAAAAAAACAATTCCACAACATAATTCTCAAAAATAGCCTTATTTTAATTTTAGTAATATTAATTCAATCATCTGCAACCAGTATAATCTTGACTTATGACCCAATCACATAGGCTCTGGAGATGATTGAATTTAGTATAAGCTTCTTCTTTATAGATACATGATGCAATAAACCTTCCAGAGACTAGATAAAAGTCATTCATGTTGTTAGTCGCTTTTTTTTTTTTCGGTCTGAGGATTTGTTTGGGGGGGTGGTGTCTTCGCTTTTACCTATCACTTTTAGAGAAGAGAAGCTAGGACAGTAATAATTGATCATCTATTTCAAGACTAGAGGTAAAGCTAAATTAATTTTCTCCCATAGATAGGTGAGTCTGAAACTAATGATGTTTGGTACCGAATTCTACAACATTACTTGAGCACCGTAATCTTATATACAGCACATCTATGTGAAAAGGCAACATATTAGTATTCAACATTAATCTTTGCTTTAAGAGAAACATCCATGGACTCATTAAATTATACAATTTCAGACAGTTCCATCGTAATTGTGAGAGGAAGAAAAGGGTAATTTTTTGTTTTAAACTGAGGTAGAAGGAAATTTCTTCTACTTAAGTACTTTAAAAACCATTTGGAAAGTTTAGCTGTATAGAAGGGAAAATTCCTTCAAGGATTTTTGATAATTTGATCATAATACAGTTAAATAATTAAGGAGAGAAATAACTTTCAATCTCTCTGACTGACCCTTTTAATTGGTTGTCTAGCAGATATTAAAGAAAGTTTTCTGAATTATGTGGTAAATCTTACTAAATATCTATAGTCCTGGCCAACATAATGGCCAACCTAATGTAAATATTTTAAAATTCAATGTCCAAAGACAAAGGTGATGAAAATATTTTATTAAAACTACTTCACACAAAAGACACATTGAACATAAAGATATGAGAGAGGAGAAGCAGGGGAAAATTTTCTATCATGGAGATATTATAGTAGCAAACTTTATAAACAGTCAAGAGTGGCTATCAATTAATCCAACACCCTGTCCCATACTGCTGTATTCATTCCAGATCTCCTTTAATAGGAATATGACTCAATCAATGAATAACTCATGCCTCTATCCTTTCTATCTACTCCTGTTTTTCTCAGTATACTACATGAATCAAAACCTTACACAAAGGTCATAACCTTACTGAGCAGTTTAATTGAATTAAATTATAATAAAATGTCATCAAATAACAAAATTATCATAGAATCTACAAACATTTTAATCCCCTCTCCTTATCAGAATGGATTCTCACTCTTCCTGGCTCCCTATTACAATATGAACAAAATGAAATTATCCTGACTCTTGTCAGAAATAGAGTTGTGTCATTCACTTATGACAGTTGATGAAAGATGGGAGTTGAATTCTTCCCCCCTTTCTCACCTTGACATAGCTTGACTTCTACACTCATTGGCCCTCCATGGTCAGACTACAAAGGAACACTTGTCACAATATTATGGTTCTGCTCATTTTAGGGTCTGGCCAGAGCTTAATTATGTCTGGAACAAAGTAGTTGCTTAATAAAATGTTTATTTATTGATTTAGATTCGTATCTGCTATATTTTTCATCCTTAGCTCTGTGGAAAACAAAACAAAATATACCCATGGAAAGTGGTTATGGGGGTCTAGACTTTCTCTTCCTATCTCATTTCCTCTGATTTTCAATTGAAAAGTTGGATGCCTTGTGATACCAATATATGATCATGAACCCCATGTAGATAATCAATTTTAGAATTCACACACTTTGCTTTATGATATACTTATCCTTTTTTTGGGGGTGTGTGTTTGTAGAGACAAGTATATTGTAGAAAAAAGAGTGACACACTAAGAAATAACACTCTAACTGTTATAATTATAATTGGGAATAACTATAGAAATTATTAGATTCCAGATTTAAAAGGAAGAAAATGTATCAGTGAGACAGATTAATCCAGCATTAGAATCAAAGATATATCATAAAGTGGAAGGCTTTCTACCATCCCTTTCAGATCTAAATTAGAATACATATTATTCTATTAGATTTTTTCAATTAAAAAGCATTTATTTTCTTCCCTTCTCTCACTTCCTTCCCCATTTATTGGGGGAAAATAAAACAAAACCCTTGTGACAAATATGTATAGTCAAGTAAAATGAATTCCCATATTATCCAGGTATAATTGTGCACCTCATTCTACAAACTAATGCTAAATAAAGTCCATTGCTTTCTGACAGGAGGTTGGTGGCATTTTTCAGACTTTAGTTATTAGTCCTATGAAATCAGAGTTAATCATTGCATTGATCAGACTAAATGAGGAGGTGGACCAAAAGTCTTCAGCTCCTCCTGCTAATGTGACTATCATGAGACTCAGTTGCATTCATCTCTACCCAAACCACTTTGGTTAGTTTTCTCCTTTATGAGTTGGATCATCCCAAATTATAACAGAAAGGTGCAAGGGCATAGGCTTAATGCTCTGAGGCTTGAATTCACCTTGATTATTTACACTCTAAGCAGAAGTAAGGTCTCAGAGTTGGGTGGAGTCCCACCCAATATTGAGGAACTTATTTTGGAGAATTTGGGCAATCTTATCTATCAACCTTGTTCTTCAGTGACTGACTGACTCACCTACAGAGACTGGTCCCTCAGTGAAGAAATTAACTCTAATTTAGTAAGTGGTTATTAATATAACTTAAAAAAGAATAATTTTTCTCAAAAAATAAGTAACGTTATTTGTAATTTGCTTTTCTGAATGCCTATACCAATTCCCAACTCTACCAACAGTTTACCACTGTATCTGTTTCCTGTTCCACAAAACCTTCTGTGATATATAATCCATAAAGATTGCATAAAGTTGGAAATGGGGATTGAATCAATGATTTTGTTGTTTCTCATCCCTGGAGAGAGAAAACTCCCTAGGCTGATATAGATTGGTACCTTCTCTGCAACGAATAGTCTTAGATACTTGTTTACAGAACTGAAAGGTTAAGTGATTTGCTTGGGTTACACATGTAATTTGTGTCAGAGCAGGGACTTGAACCTATGTCTTTTTGGTTCTGAGCTCAGCTCTTGATCCATTATGCCAGACTGTTTTGTGCAGGATGACAGCACAAATGACCCTGGGTTGAGATTCATAATCCTGATATGTACTATGTCTAAATCTTATAATACTTCATAGTGACATGAAGATGACTTTAGTTGTACTATATGGAGCCTCACCATGATATCATTCTACCAAGGAAAAGCAAAACCTGTTTCTGTTTTTGAGAGACTCACTTTTTAATAGGAGAGACAATATGTAAATAAATAGATATATGATATATACAAAATAGAGTTAATTTAATTTCATAGAAGAGGACATTAATAGCTGAGAAGATGAGAAAAAACCTCCTATAAAAGGTAGGATCTGAACCATGGGAATTTCTTCCAGGAAGAAATTTGGGGTAAAGATAGGGAGAAGATGAGTTTGAATAATGAAAATGGTTATATATATATATATATATATATATATATATATTCCAATTTGAAGTATTCACAATTAAAATTACATAAAATTTGGTAATTGTTTCCACTCCAATGGAAATACCCAGTGTGAATTAGAATGAGTCCATTACATGGGATTTCCTATCTGCACTAATTGAGATAGGGCTATAATTCAGGTAGGGTGGAGAGTCAGTTCAAAAGGTTTAGAAGTGAGACATGAAGTGTCCTGTGGGAAGAACAAGAAATAGGTCGGTGTAGCTAGGTCCTACAATTGTTGTAATTTTGTGATCCTGTTTGGAGTCTTCATTGCAAAGATCCTGGAGTAGATTATCATTTCCTTCTCCAACTCATTTTACACATGAGGAAACTGAGGCAAATGGGTTTGACTTGCTGGGCCACACAGCTGGATTTGAATTCACATCTGTCTGACTCTAGATCAGGTGTTCTATCTGCCCCACTGAGTGGCTCCCCCATAAAATTTTTGAAAGGGCTAAAATAAGAAAAGACTAGAAAGTTAGGGATGGGCCAAATTCTGAAGCTCTTTAAATTCTAAACAGAGAAGCCAATATTCTTGGAGACAATGGGAAGCAGTGAAGTTTTCTGAATAGAGGAATGACATAGATCTGAATTTTTAGAAAATAAAAAAACAGATCGGAGTGGGGAGAGACTTGAAACACTGACTGGCTATAGCCCCTGTGAAAGGTGATGAAGACTAGAAATAGCACTTGACTCTGTGAGTGGAGATAAGGGCCCTGATTGATAATGTTCTTTTATCCTAAATCATTCTACATGCTGATCAGTAATCAAATCCAGAATTCAGAAACCCCACAGTCAAAGAGCTTCCTCACTATATAGCTCATCTTATTTGTATTCTTTTGTTTTTCAGGCCCCAAGTGTAGATACCTACTCTTTTCCTCAGCCACATTGAGTTTAAATCTGGCTTCTAGTTTCTGAAATAGCAACTATTGTCTTTTAAGCAGCTGGAACACCCCTGTGGCACTCCCCCCACCTCTCAGACACATGCATAAACACACTTTCCTATAGACACTGCAGGCTGTGAAACTTTTTGAGGAACACTTCACACTTTTGAGGGCATTACCCTTATCAGTAGTAGCAACATTCTGGATAAAGAGGCATAGCTCTCATGCTGCACCTACCTACTTCTGAAACATAATGGATAAAAGAAATGAATAAACAATGAATTTATTTGAAGTTATAAATAGAACCTATAGTTCTCAGCACCAAAATCTCTGGGCTTTGTTTAATGTTGTCAGGTTTTAAATTCTGGGGCTTCCTGGCACAGTGTGGTTCGCTATTCCTTCTCCAGCATATGTTATGGGGCAAACGGGTAGGAATCATATAATTCAAATCCAGGTTTGAACTCAGGGAGATGAGTCTTCTTGGCTCAGGGCCCAAAACTCTATCTACTTGTGCCCTTGGCAGCAGAGGATATGGTTCAAATCCAGATTGTCATTCACTACCTGTATGGTCTTAATCTCTTTGAGGCTCAGTTTCTTCATCTATAAAAAGAGGGATTTGGATTGTATCATCTGTAACATCTTTTCCAGGGCTAAATCTTTATTTAGTTCATTATATTTATTATTAAATCCTATATAATTATTATTAGGTTATTATTCTACCAATATATGTTATCCCACTCCTTCAATTTCCAGAAAGTTGAGAGTTTAGAAGTAGAGGAAGGAATTTGGATATTGAGATCTTGAGTTCCAATTCTAATTTAATTCAATTCAACAAGCATTTATAAACAAACACTGTTTGTCAGGTCTTATAGTAGGTACTAAGGATAGAAAGAACCATCCCATCTCCACTTCTATACTTGATCTTAAGGAACTTACTTTCTCTTGATGGAGTACAATATATAATCTTGATAAGTAAAAAAAAAAAAAGTAAATTGAAGAAGGCATAGGACATCAACTACTAGAGGAAATCAGGAATGACCCCCCTTTGTAGGGGGGGTATCTGATTGGATCTAAAGATGGGGATTCTAAAAATTACAGATAAGAGAGAGTGTGTCTCAAGAATGGGGAACAGCTTGTATAAAGAAAGGAGATGCAATGCTGAGTTTGGGGAGCAGCAAGTAGAACAATTTGGTTAGAACATGAGAGAGGAAAAAATAAGCTTAGAAAGAGCCTGGGATGACACTGTGGAATGCCTTATGTGCCAAGCTGAGGCTTTATTTACTTCCGGAAGCAAAAGGAGAACCAGTGAAGTCCTGAAGTGAGAGAGTGACATGGTTATACCTGTTAAACAATATTTTGGCAGATTTGTTGAGGATGAAATTGTCTTTGAGATTAATTTAGACATTCCCTGGTACCTATTGATGGTCTTCCCTAAAACAGAATCTCAGAGCTAGAAAGAGCCTTAGACATCTTATTTTTACAGATTACAAAAGTGAAATCTATTGATATGAAGTGATTTGTTGAGAGATTTATCAGAGCATCATAATGAAAGATTTGGTATATGAAACCAAGTCTCTGATTTCCTTGTAATTATGTCAGTTAACTATGATTATCTTCCTCTGATGTCCTATTCATCTGTCCAGTCTTTCTCCTGTTACTATTCTAGACTGCCAAGTGCAACCTTAATGGGTTTGTTTATGTTGGCAGTCTCTGCCATTTTAAGCTTTGCTTGTCCAACTTCCTTCTTTGGTCCAATAGTGATCATGAGGTTGTGAAAGCAATTTTGGGCTTTATTATACATATCAAATCAGGAATATTGTATATTTCATCTGTAAATTGAGCCATCTCTGATGAAGGTGATTTTACCTTGAGAATTAACATTTTATGAATGGCAGCATTCAGAATAAAAAAGGTTTTTGTTTTTTTTAAGGAGCTCAACTGAGTTTTGAAATGACAGAATATGAAAAGTGAGAAGGCCTTGCTTTTCTGTATTTATCTTGGCAAAGCTAACCTTCGAATTAAATCAAGGGCTTGTTAATTAGGAAAGTCATATTAAACTTGCTACTTTTAAAGCTTGGAATTTGGCTTGGAAGATTAATCTTGTTAACTCAAAGGAACCAAGGGAAGTTACTATCTCTGAACACATTGCATGCTGGCTATATTTCTGCTTGGAGTCAGAACAAGGAAGGGCCAGAAATAACAAAGTGGCTTTGGGCATAAAGCAGCCAGCTTGAGCTGTTTGGGGCTGTCAAAGTCAATTTGGGTACATGAAAGATTTAGGGAGGAAAAAACACAACAACAATGTAAGTATCTGTGAAATGCCTTATGCGTAAGTATAAGTAGAAGTCAACACAGGGTAAACTGGGCACTTTCCCAGGATTTCTTTCTGAGTTACAAGGAAAAAAAAATATTGTGATGATTATCTTTCATTTTGTCCTTTGCCTCTTCCCTCATTTCTTTCCTTTCTTTTTGCTCCCACTTCTTATCCTCTTCCCACTCTCCTCAATTTTCCCCTCTTCTTTTTTCCTTATTCTATTTCTTCTTCCTTCTCCTTGTAATCCTCCTTTTGTTCTTTCTCTTCCTTCTCATTCTCTCCATTTTTCTTTATCTCCTCCTCCTTCTCTGTATTAAGATTTTAAAACTTGCTTTCCTATTGAGAAGAAAAATTGAAAGTGAAAGATATAATTCACTTTATATTGAGAAACAGATTTTAGCCTTTGTAACTAGAAGGAAGCATTCTCAGTGACACTCAGAAAAACTTTAAGAAACACAAGATCTAGCTGGAACTTTCCCCCAGAATCCCAGAATCTCACAATGATAAGAGCATTGTGGTTATTTGGGACAGCTTTTAGTTCCTGGGAAAATGAAAGATATAATTCACTTTATGGTCCAATGTGAATAGTTGCTTTTGTTGTTTATCTTACTGGTTCTTTGGCTTCAGATTCAATTAGTACTCTCCTCAACCTTGCTATGAACTTAGGGGATTCAAAATTGTGTGATTTTTCCCCCCGTGAATATTAGAATCTGACAGAACTTTCTCAATGGTAGATACCATATGTAAGGTGGTAGGAAATTAAACTTAGTATGGAATTAGGCAATATGGAACAGGTATGAGAATAGCAGGACATCAGAAATATGGTGGAGAAAGGCATAAAACAATAATGGATTGATTCATTACTGAATGAAAAATATATTTTGAATGAATATGTAATCTGAAAGATGATTACTGGTACTCTGGAAGAGATACAAAGAGAGACCACGACAGTAGAAGCATCACAGAGTTAGAATTTAGAAGTCCCTTAACTAAGGGACATACTCATTTCACATATGAAGAATTGAGACAGAAATATTAAATATTTGCCCATGGGTAACACAACTAGTGAGCCATGTCACTATGACAGATTGCCTTCTGGGAACTACTCAGACAAAATTCATAAGGAAAAATATGGAAGGAGGTCCAAGGAATATTTAATTGGTTTGTTTGTGTAGAGCTATTCTCTTTCAAGAAAACATTCCCCCTGCTCCCACACATACCACTGTGTTGTGATAATTTTAAAGGTCAATCAAGAGTTAGAGAACCTCAGTTTCAATCCTAATTGCCCTGCTTAATTTATGTTGTCGTTCAGTTGTTTTTATTCCTGACAGACTCTTTGTGACCCCAGTTGGGGTTTCTTGGCAGAGATACTGAAGTGATTTGCCATTTTCTTCTTCAGCTCATTTTATAGATAAGGAAATTGATACAGACAGGGTTAAGTGACTTGTTCAGGATCACACAGCTGGTAAATGTCTGAGGACAGATTTGAACTCAGGAAAATGAGTCTTCTTGACCTTAGACCCAACACTCTACTAGTTTTTTCACCTAAACATGCAAAGGTAGATGGGAATGTGATGGTGGATTGGATAACAATTCCAATTCTAAATTGATGCTGCTCTGAATTGAGCCATATAGCAAGGAGTAGGGATGAAGTTATTGGACTGAAGAACAACTTACATTTACATGGTATTTTAAAAAATAATGGAAACCCTTTTAGCAACTTCATGAAGTATGATATGCTCCAGATTAATGAAGTTCATAGGATCATAAATTTAGTCTCAGGAAGGATCTCAGAGATAGGCTAGTCCAAATTTTTGTGCACATTCTCTTTCACAACTTATCTGACTGTACATATTAAATGCTTAATAAATGATTCTAGAAATGAATTGAACACTTGTTTAAAGTGTGATTTACCTAGCTCTCCTGACTTTATGTTTAATACTCATTTTAGCACCACACTGCCTCTCATTTATTGAAAAGATTGAAAGAGAAACAAAAAGTAGTGACACAAGATGAAATATATTGGATTAGCTTAATAAAATTAGAAAGAAGTATCTTTTATTTAGCTAAGATTGTAATAAAGGAAATTTTGACTATTGCACATTTATTATTTTAATAAAATAGGACATTAAAATTAAATTTGGTTATGATTCTATCAAGGGAACATTTCCTTTAAGGAAAAAAGAGAAATCAATCCTCAAAGAGCATTTGATTTTGTATTCTGAAGCCAGTGAAGAACTTCAAGGAAAGGGAAGTTGGTTTGGAGTTCTTGCAAATTACTATCTGCCTTTCTTTCTTTTCTTCTTTTTTTGAAAGAAGAAATACAAATAGTTTGATGGTGGTTTTTTAAACTTTGCCAACATTTGAAGTGGATAGAATCACCTTTTAAACTTTGCCAACCTTTGTTGCTGTGACTTTCAGTTCTGTCTTTGAAGAATTGAACAAGCGAGCTATTATTTTAAGTGTTCATATAAAAAATCTGTGACACCGCATAAAAGGGTTATAGACAAATAGCAATATCAAATCCTGATTTGTACCATGGTCATCAGAATTGGTCAGATATTATGTTGTCTTAAGAGAGTTCTAGAGTCTCAGAAATTCAACCCAAAGTGAGCTCATTTCCATCTTACTAGACATTTTCTTCCATAAAGAAGCAACTGATTCAAGGGGCTTTGCTTTTAATTATGAACTTGAGAATTAAAAAATCATCATCATCTTGTCTGTGAGTGTTTAAAATACTTGAGAATGAAGAGAATAATTTGATTTTGGTCATAAAACATTTTCATGTTGTGTCTACCTTCAAGGCAAACATGGCAGCCTATGAAATTCCTAGATTCCTATCAACTAGCATTTTTATGATGCTTTAAGGTTTGTTGTGTTGTTGTTTAGTCATTTCATTTGGATCCAACTTTTTGTGAAGCCATTTGGGTTTTTTTGGCAAAAATATTGGGGATGGTTTGCCATTTTCTTCTCCAGTGGATTATGGCAAAACATAGTTAAATGATTTGCCTAGCATCAGATAGCTCAGATATTTAAGGCCAGCTCTGAACTCAGGTCTTTCTGAACTCCAGGCCAGGGGCTCTATTGTGCCATCTAGTTTTAAGGTTTAGAATGTGTTTATGTGATACCTCATTTGATTCTCATAACTGCCTCAAGGTTTATAATAACTGAGTAGACTAGAAGGGGAGCTGGTGGTGGAGTAAAGGCAGGAACTCACCCAACCTTTTCCCCAAGTCACTCCCAATTCTTTAAATAATGACTCTAAACAAATTTTAGAGCATCAGAACACACAAAAAAGATGGAGCAGAACATTTACCAAAACATTTATCCAAGGCTACTTGGAAGTTCAGAAGAAAAGGTCTGGGACACCATGGTGAGAGTCCAGCATGAAGTCCTAGTGCAGACCACATCAGCAAAGCTTCTGCCCAACTTCAGCATCAGCAAGGAGGGTACAGGAGTGCACTGAAAATGAAGAGATAATTCTTTTTAAAAATGATGAAATTAAGGGCTGAGAGAGGAATGTCCTTGGAAAAAAGGAAAGGGAGAAATGGAATGATGCAAATTATCTGCCATAAAAAAGAAGCAAGGAAAAGCTTTTACAATGAAGAGAAGAGTAGGAAGAGAGGGGGAGTGAATGAACTTTAATCTCATCAGAATTGGCTCAAGGAGGAAATACCACACATACTCAATAGGGATATAGAAATCTATTTTACCCTGCAGGAAAATAGGATGGGAATGGGATATGGCAAGATGGAGAGAGGGTGATAAAAGAGAGGGCATATTGGGGGAGGGGAATAGGCAAAATACTTTTGAGGAGGGACATAATGAAAGGAGAGAGAGAATAAATGGGGGTAAATACAGTTAGCAATAGTAATTGTAAAAAGAATTTTGAAGGAAGTTTCTATAAGGCCTCATTTCTCAAATATAGAGGGAACTGAGTCAATAAAAGCCATGCCCCAATTGATTAATGATCAAAAGGTATGATCTGGGGGGGCTACAAAATCCTTTGTCCTAACAACATCATTACTAGTTATGAATACCAAAAGAGGTTTTAAAAAAGAAAATTATCTATATGTATAAAAATATTCATAAAAGCTCTCTTCTCAGGGCAAAAATAAATGGAATTGAGGGGATGCCCATCTATTAGGAAATGGCTCAATAAACTGTGGTATGTGTTTGTGATGGAATATTATTGTTTTATGGGGAAATGATGAGCAGAGTGTTCTCAGAAAAACAACAACAACAACAACAACAACAACAACAACAACAACAGCCCTGGAAAGTCTTCCACAAACTCAAGCAATATGAAATGTACTGTATAAAAAGTAATAGCAAAGTTCTGAGATGACCACCGTGTGGAAAAGTGAAGAACTTACAGATTAAGCACATATTGATCAGAGACTGTTAACTAGAGTAGCTCAGGCCTATAGGGCCCAGTCATGTGATTTTAGATGAGACCTGGACTGCATTCCAAAGAAGGAATTAAGTGGCCGAAGCTGTATATCACCTTTTTCGCTGCATTCTACTGACCAAATAGGGAGATAAAGGTTTATGTAACCAATCACAACCTATAGAGGGTGGGATTTTGGGGGTTCTTTGTCTGAAATGTATAAAAGTTGTAAGCATCTTCAAGTGAATGACTCTCCTCCTGTGGGTATCTTTGTTGTCCTTTCGGGCCCACAGGCCAGCAGTCCGCTTCTTGAGATTCTAATAAATTCTTTCTGTACATCATTTGGAGTGACTCCTGAGTAGTCAGTTTGGGTAGGTGCAATTGCCCCCAAAACCACTTATAAATGGCTTTGCCATTCTCAGTAGTACAATGATCTGCAAATACTCTGAAGAACTTATGAAAAATCCTATATATAACCAGAGAAGGAACTGATTGTGTTTGAATATAGATTGAAGCATTCTCTCTCTCTCTCTCTCTCTCTCTCTCTCGCTCTCTCTCTCTTTCTCTCTCTCTCACACACATTCATTCTCTCTCACACTCTTTCTCTCTCTCTTTCTGAATAATTCTCTCTCCTTAATTTTTTTTTGAGGGTTTTACTTTTTATTTGATGATGGATCTGTTTTTTTTTTCACAACTTTAATTTTATGGAAATATTTTATATAAACTTCACATGTGGTTTCTTAATTGTGGGTGAAGATAAGGGAGAGAACCTAGAACTCAAAAATTTTAAAAATAAATGTAAAAAATTATTTTAAATGGAACTGGGGAAAATATTAAATAAAATACAAAAAAAAAAAAGACTGAGTAGACTGAGGAATAGGGAAGTTATTGAATGTAGGGAGCAAATCTAATATGAGAAATTGTAGAGGAGAAAAAATTTTTGAGGCAGATTCTAAACTCATTGAGGAAGAAAGAATGTACTGAGTACTGATAACTTCAACTATCCAGATATATGCTAAAGCTTTTTCTTTGGTAAAGGCAGTTAATTATTTCTTGGCTTTATTTTTTAAAAAGATTTTAATTTTATTGGCTTTCTTAATGATCATTTCAACTTTCCTAAAATGAAGGCACTAACAAGGGGAAATTCAATTCCACATCTAATTTTCTACAACAACATCTGGTTTAGAGCTCATAGTTATCTTGAAATAGACATGACCTATCTGTCTTAAAATTTGTAATTTATTCTCTAATACTGTATCATTCAGATCCGAGGCCACCGAATCTGCCTAATATCTCATACATACAAAGCAATGCTGGTATTGTATAAATATTAATTTCTTTAAGCACATACTCCAGTTTTTTTTTAATTTTAAAATTCTGGTTCCTTAAAGTATTCAGCCATTGCCTTCTTATTGATCTCTTTAAGTGTGATGTGTTTTGCCTGCAGGAAACCAACTTATTTATATGTATTATTTTTATTTATTGGTTCAATGTGACTTCCAGTTTCAAGCATGAAGGCTTTAGTCCCTCACTTGCCTTAGGGTATGTTAGAATTTTATGCTTAACAAATGCAAATCATACTGTAATATCACTGGGACAATATTTCAACAGATGAAAAAACTGCTTAATTTTTTTTCAGGCTGATAGCTTAATGTCATCTATAAGCAACATATATATATATATATATATATATATACATATCAAACATATATATATATACATACATATCATAAATGCTTGTATATTTACATACATATGTGTATTTATTTATATATTATGGACTAGTTCAATACATTTCTGATCCAGATACATGTTCTAATTTGGACGAAATGCATTCATTCACTTTTTTTTTTCTTTTGTGAATAGTTATTGAAATGTATGAAAATGAGTTCAGAACTTAGGAAATAAACATTAAGGGTATTGCCATCCTGTCTCCAAGTCACTATTTTTTTTGCATGCTTTCCTGATACTGCTACTGTTTTGCTCCTGTTGCTGCTTTCACTATTCTTTGGTATTATATCTGTTGTCACTATTGCTATGTCCTCTTTCTTTTACAATAGCTAATAATAATACTTTATGAAATTTTATATATGTGTAGACACACACACACACACACACACACACACACACACACACATATATGTTGCAGAAAGAAAGACAGCTTCTGTCCTCAAGGAGATTACATCCTAATGGGGAAGGCAACATATAGAAGGAAACTGAAAGGGAGAGGTGTGATCTATTCTAGGGATGTGGGGAGGGTGATGGAGACGTCCAGAAGAGTTCTTGTGTGTACTTAGTTACTTAAGGATTATGTCACCCATTAAACATAAGCTCCTTGAGGGTAGGAACAGTTTTGGCCTTCTCTTTTTTTTATCCCCAGAAATTAACATTACTATGTAGTAGGTACTCAATAAATGCTTGTTAATTGGTGCCAGACACTGTTTTAAGCAGTGATACAAAAACAAAAATAAGATTTTTTTTTTACCTTATCTGCCTTATCAAAAAAAATAAATTCTACTGGAGAGGAAAGGAGATTAATATGAATATAAATAGATGAAAAATATATAGAAAAATATGAAATAGGAGTATTTTCAAGGAGATGGCCCTGGAGCTGAGCTCAAAGAGAGATCAAGTTTCCAAGAGGTAGGTATAAGAAAAGAGAGTACTTCAAACAAGTGGGACTCTATACAAAAGCTCATGAGAGATAGAAGATAAGAGGACCTGTGTTTGAGGTAAAGCAAGTAGATCAGTTTGGCTGGAATGTAGAATGTATGAAAGAGAGTAATGTGAACACAACTTGAAAATAAAGAAAGGCCATCTTGTAAGGGATTTTAAGAGCCAAAGATAGGATATTCTATTAATTAAGGAGCCATTAAACCTTCTTGAGTAGGGGGTAAGGTGATAAAATCAGGTCTGTGTTTTAGGAATATCTTCTTTGAAGAGGAGAAAAGCCAAATGAAGAGAGAGCAAATAGGAGGATATTATCATTTATTGTAATAGATTAGACAGAAGATGATCAAAATACCTCTAGAAGAGTGTGTGGTAAGGGTCATTGCTCCTCCTTCAATTAACTAATCAGACACTTGTCTGAGGAGAGGAAAAAAGGAATTTATTGCTTTCTCATGAGAAAGGACACACTCAGTGTCGACCAAAATGGCATCAGCAAAAGCGTGTAAAAGTGAGCAGTTTCCAGCAAGTTTATATAGACCCTAAAGTGGAGTCCCCATCCACCCACTAGCTCGTCAGAGCTTCCTAGGGAACTTTCCCCAGCCACAAAAGAGTAGGAAACAAAACTTTTGTTCAACAGGAAGGGTAACTTTTAGTCTCACCCTTTCCCCATCCCTAGTCACAAAGGGAGGTATGGTGTAAGAATGTGAATGTATTGAGGGGGCTTCAACAGTGAAAAGTGAGGGGAAATGAATAAAAGATGCTTTTCAACTCTCAGGTCACCACCTCTCATCACAAAGCCAAGTCCCCTGCCCCTAAGGAGCTTTCATTCTTACATTATCTCCACTCTGGCCACCCACTGACCTCCCTGAGGGATTCAACTCTTCCAAGTCCCATTTCTCCAACTGAACCTTCCCAACTGTGGAAATCAAACAAATACCCATCCATTTATCACAAGGGCATCAATCCACCCACCTGGAGAACAACTTCAGCAGACTTTTTTACTTTGCTTTGTAGTCAGAAATTCAGAGTTCAAAACCCTGAGCACATTACCTTATTTCTGGACCTCAGAAGAAATGATTTCTTTTTAAATCCCTTTCAACTTTAGTTCTTCTGATGATGATTATTACTATTTTTCAGTTCCAAGGAAATAAGATGCTATTGTTTTGGAAATTCATTACTGTGACTCTCCCATCTTTCACACAACATCTATCCCAAAATAACATTATGGCTTATGGCTTCAGAAACTGTGATCTTTAGCCAACTAATCAGTTAACAGCAGATGTCAATACGCCTGGGATTGAATTTGTAAATGATTTTATTCAAGTTTTTTTCAAGGACATAACTTTTTTTTTTTGTCTTGTCAAAGAGCTCAGCCTTTGAGGCATATTTTTTCTTTATTATCTTTTGTGATCAGATGGCTGCTGTAAGTGGTACAAATATATGTCCCTTCTTTACTTGGATTGGTTTTACCAAATATTTTTCCCCCATGTCAGTGGAATCAGTTTGTATTAAGGGATTCAAATACACTCTAAAAGTCATACTTCTTTCATGTCTTCCTCAGGTTTCCAATATTATAAAGACACAAAGTCTTTTCAGTAAAACCTTACTTGAAAATTTTAGAGCAACATTTCCATTTCTGTGAGCACACTGTAACTATCTTACTGCAAAGAAAAGAGGTACTGTTTTCTCATTTTTTTCCTCCTCTACTTATACCTCATATTAATTCAAGGAGAGATTTGAGAGATTCATTGAGAATGCCAAAGTATTCTTGCTGAAAGCCATAACAATTTGATCTTCACTGAACTCAAGGAACATTTTTGTCTCCAAAATTTCATATTATGCCATCCTCTGAAATTCTTAACTAGTATGTATGAGTCAGACCCTGAGAAAGGGGAAAAAAAGTTTCTGGTGAGTAGTCAGCTGAGAATACAATGACTGAGAAGACTGTTTTAGAAAATTAAGTAAACTGCTCCATTGGGAATTGGTTCCTTGAAGTTAGATTACCCAAACCTTTTGACACTAGTTTCAAACCCAGTGGCAGAGAATTTAATTGTAGCTTTTGCTAAAATCGATGTGAAATCTCTTTCTTAACAGCATTGTAATTATTACCTCAAGCCAGGAGATAGAGTTAAGGAAGACCCACTTCAGGCACATACTATTTGTGTATCTTCTCTAAGCCTCAATTACCTTATGGATAAAATTGAAATGATGCTGCTTATAGTATCTGCCTCTTAAGGTTATTAGTCTCAAATGACAATTTAAGTCAACTACTTTGCAGACTTTAACTCACTGGAAAAATGTCAATTCATATTATTGTTTTTGAAGTAGGCAGATGATATAATCTTCTAGGGAACTCCCAGTGTGGAAACCTCCTGTATCAATGCAAATCAGCAACTGTTTTGTAATTCATGGTCTCACAGTTCCCTTGGAGACTAAAAGGTTAAGTAACTTGCCTGTCATCACCCAGTTGTCATAAGCAGGACTTGAATCAAGCCCTTTGGTTTATTGTAGTGAATAAGGCCTTAGATCAGAAAAATGTAGGTCAAAATCCATCTCATATATTTGTTAGTGATGTAACCCTGGGCAAGTGGATTAATCTCCCTGGGCTTCAATCTCCTCATCTGTTTTGTGAGAGAACAGGAGGTGAGTTCAAAATCTATGATCTTATGCTCCTAACTCCAGCGCTATGCTTCTATTAACTGGGCCATGCTGCCTCTCCTGCTATTATTATTCATAGTCAACCACATGTAAATTTTGTTTTAAGATAGAAGACTGTTCTAAAGGTTCTGATGGGTTTAGAGGAAATACAGTTTTATCTATATACACAGCCTCTTCTGCTATTGAATTCCTTTCATTAACTTTACTTCCAATGGGTGTCAGTGGAAATTAAAATCCTTCTCTCAACCCTAAAAAATGATGCAAGGTATTACTTTTAAAATAACCATTTGCTTTTGTGAAAGACTTGGGCCGGGCAGAAATCCTGCTGAGACATCTAGCCCTGCCTTCAGCAAGATTTGCATTTTAAACAATCCCACATGGAGCCTATTTTAATTTATTTTTCCTTCCTCTGATCTTTCATTGTACTTTAGTTCTCTTGATGATCTTGTTAAATTTTAGTTACTGTTTACTATTATATATTTGTGTACCCAATAGAATGAATATAAGATTTTTTTAGGGTACAGATTCTTTCATGTATTTCTTTATGTCTACTAGATCCAACACAGAGACTTGCACTTAATAGGAGCTTAATAAATCTTTGTTTGAATTAAATTATTCATCTATTGTATCACTTTTCTTTATTATAAGCTATTTGAGAGCACAGAAATATGTATATTATCTTACATCTTCCAGTACTCTGCTCATGACTTTGCTCATATTAGGTACTAAATGGATGTTGAAGGAACAAATGAATATATTACAAACTTTATCCTTTGCAAATTTATACTTAAAAAGCCATTGTAATAAAATTTCAACATTCTTTATTTAAAATAAGGTAAATGATGATTCTTAAATTAGTAGAGGATGTCACATCGTTCATTGTCCCCTGGAGCTTTACTTCTTGATAAAAGACTTCAAAACTTTTTAAATAACTTAGTATTAATATTGTTCAATCATTTCCAGTGGTGTTTGACTCTTCTTGATTGAATTAGTTGTTGTTGTTGTTGTTGTTTTTGGCAGAGATACTTGAAATGGTTTTCCATTTCCTTCTCTGGCTCATTTTGCAGTTGAGGAAACTGAGGCAAATGGGATTAATTGACATGTCTGGGATTACAAAATTTATAAGTATTTGAGGTTGAATTTGAATTAAAAAAAATGAGTCTGGCATCCTATCCATTGTACTACTTACCTACCTCTTGAAATAACAAAGTACTTCAACTTCTGCTCATTCGTGGGTCTTCTAGAAGTTTGTTTTTGAGTCTGACTCTGATACTTTGAAAGGCAGGAAAAAACATCTTTTTTCACATGTAAACTTAGTGGATCATCTAGTTTCAAAATCTATAAGTACCATATGGTAGTAACTAAAAATGATAACAGGTTTTATAATTTTTTCTTTCTTTCTGGTATTTTTGGCACTCTAGCATGAGACTGAATTAGAAGACGAAGAATCATTTTTGGTGGAGAAAATATAGATCTCCTAATTCTATTTCAGATTTCTCAACTAATGAGCTTTCTCAACCTTCATGCTAGGAAACATGGAACAAAATTGTTTTAACAGGAAATTGAAGTTCTAGGTAAGTAAGAATGTAAGAGAGCACCTGGATGCCCTCAATTAATTTGAAACACCAGATGAATTGCATCCAAAGGGAATACAGGAATCTGTATGTAATTATTGAATTACAATTGACAATTAAAAAATAGTGTACATTTGAGGAGATGATGATAGAAATAGTTTTCAAGCTATATATTGATATTCTGGAGTTAGATTCCTAAAAATTTAGGTGTTATTATTAAAGGAATATTTGTAAGCAGTAAGGAAAATAAAGCATTTATCACTATGAACTGAGATAAGTTGATTAAGAATGCATCTTGAAAGATTAAACTTTCTTAAAAATGAGATTACGAAACTGAATGATAAATGGAATATTATAAGCATAGTCTGGCTTTCAGAAGGTCTTTGAAAAAGTTTCTCATATTCTTATGGGTAAGATAAAAAAATGGGCAATTTGATAATACACATGATCTTATTCAAAATTTAGGTGAATGGCTAGATCCAAAAAGAAATAATTAGTCATCTAAAATCATCTAATGATCTTAAGAGAGTACTACAGGCCTCTGTTATTAGTTCTATTCTTTTAACTATTTTTATTATTGGCTTTAGACAAAAAGCAAAAACATTCATATCAAACATTTGGATTGCATTAAACTTGAAGGAATATTTAATTTGTTGGATGGTAGAATTAGGAAAATATATTGAAAAAATATGATGGCTTAATGTGAGTTCAAATTACTAGCTATATGAACTTGGACAAATTATTTACTCTGATTCAGTTTCCTCATATGTAAAATGAGTTGGAGAAGGAAATGGCAAATGGCACCACAAAGAGTTGGACACAACTGAAGTGACTGAATAACAATAACAAATCTGAAAAGATTAACATATACACTTGGATACAGAAATCACCTTCATAAATAGAGGAAGGATATGATTAGCTATTCCTATATAAAAGAATGAATATACTTCCCTCTCTCAGAGCATGGTGCTTCACATTCAGATTCTTCTACATTGGTGATCCCATAGTTTATTGCATTGGCAAGAAATACAAGGTCATGTACTACTGTACTACAAATACTACTGTGTGGAGACATCCATTGCTCTTCATCTCCTAAAGCTTCTCCTGCTCATCTTCATAGATCTTCAATGATAGCTTGTAGTATTCTTAAAACGCTGGCACCTGAAACTCTAATAGAGAGTTAAGAGACTACATTTCAATGTAAAAAAGCAGAATATAAATAAAGGAAAGCAGAATGGAAACCAGCCTGTTCTTTCCAGATCACCAACTCAATGCATAAATAATAGTTAATACATGTTAACTCAGAAGCCTCTCTAATCATAGATTAGATTCCTGTTCTTGTCCCTACTCCAAGATCAAAATCCTTACTACAGCTCTGGTCTTCTGGCTTTTAAATCCCTAATTCATTATAACTTTAGATGCAGAGGCAAGAGGGACCCAAGACTTATTCCCAGGTACTCCCCTCTATCTCATGGAGTTAGATTTTCTAGCTGTTGGAAGTACCTTACAATGAGACCCTCCTCACTCCTCATCCCTACTTTATGCAGACAAACTGCCTTGAAGAAGTGAGAAGAAAATGTCCTTCTTTTCTTCCAGGATCATCAAAAGCCACTTTGGCAGTCACCTGCCCAGGGGCTAAAGACTCTGCCAAAGAAATAGAGCAAGGCTTTGGTATAAATGACAAATACATACATGGCCCATCTATTCGATGTAACATTTAATTTTTGTAAAGAAACTTATGCTTCTTCAGGGACATCTCTGAAATCTTTTGACTATGCATTAGATATTTTGATTATTTCCTAGACATTTTCCTCTGTATCTGCTATGCACAGAAGCTGCTTATCAGAAAATACTTCGAATGTGGTAAAGTTGATTTTAATTTCCCTTTTCTAGGAACAACTGAGTGACACGTACACTTAGTGCTTGCTTTAGGCACTTGCCTTGTGTTGCTTTGTTAATCAGGATCTTCACCATGGAGACACAATCCACATAACCCCTTAATTATTCTTAAAAATAACAAGTCATATAATTCTTGAAAATATCCACTGTTACTTATTTGGCTCTTAACAATCTTAAACAATGATCTTATTTCCTCAGTGGGGGAAAAGGTCTGGAAGTCACTGTAGAATTCATTAGAAATACTTATATTTTTATATGCCTCTTTTAAAGTATAACATGGGAATCTGGAAGCCCAAATAGGATAGTATAGCCCTTTAATATCTAGTTCAAAACACGTGAATAACTCTCCATGTAAACAAGGAATTCCTTGCTTCAAGCCTTGTCTCTATCAACTCACTCTGGAACTTTGAGCCAACTACTTAAAATGATGAGAACCTTGCTTTCATCTTCTGTAAAATGGGAATAATAATGCTCCCACTACTTTTCTCAGATCAGGATTATTTATGAGTTTACAAAAATCTGTATAAATGTAGACTTTGCACATTCTACTGCAATGTTTCATTACAAAAAAGGTGATTATCAGATTAGCTAATATGACAAAAAAGGAAAAAGTTGAATGTTGAAGGGAATGTGGGAAAACTGGGATATCAATGTACTGTTGCTGGAGTTGATGAACCCTATCCAATCATTTTGGAGAGCAATTTGGAACTATGCTAAAAGAGCTATAAAACTGTGCATTCAGCAATATCACTGCTAGGTCTAAATTCCAAAGACATCCAAAAAAAGGGAAAAGCACCTATTTGTACAAAAATATTCATAGTATCTCTTTTTGTAGTGGCTAAGAATTGGAAATCAAAAGGATGCTCATTAACTGGGGAATGACTAAACAAGCATGGTATATGATTATAATGGAATATTATTGTGCTATAAGAAATGACAGAAGGATGATTTCAGGAAAAACCTGGAAAGACTTACATGAACTGATACACAATGAAGTGAACAGAATCAGGAGAATATTGTACAATAACAGCAATATTGTTGATGAAGACCTGTGAATGATTTTAGCCATTCTTAGCAATACAGTGATCCAAAACAAATTCTAAAGGGCTAATGATGAAACATAGTATCTACTTCAGAGAAAAAAACTGATATTGTTTGAATTCAGACTGAAACATGCAATTTTTCACTTTCATTTTTTTTTTTACCTTTTATTTGAGTCTTCTTGTATAAAGTACAAACGTAGAAATGGTTTACATGATGGCACATGTATAATTTATATCTGATTGCTTACTATTTCAGTAAGGGGGAGGGGAGGAGAGATGGATAGAATTTAGAATTCAAAACTTTAAATAAAACTGGATTCTTGAAAGCTGTGCTGACAAAGTGCAGATTCTCTCAAATTTTACCAAAAAAAAAAAAAAAAAAAGGCTTTGAGAAGTGACCTGGACATTAACTATTTGTTTGTTTTCTGAGAGCCAGGTTAACTAAGTTTCGTGTGGCTCATTATCAGATTGACAAACATTGAGCCCATTGCAGTTTCCAAAGATTTCCCAATTTTTAGATATGATGTATAGAACATTGGCTCCAGAGTCAGGGGCCTACATTCAAATCCTGCCTTTGTTTTTAACGTATAGCTATATTCCTCTTATGTCTCTTATTAGAATCTGAAATTCCTTGGCTACAAGAATCCTGTTTTTTCCTTTTTTCTTAGTTCCAGTGAGTGGTAGAGAGCCCAACACATAGTATGAATTTAATCTATGTCTGGTGATTGATAGGTCCCTTTTTCCTGTTTCACTCTGAGAAAATTTCTGGGCTTCCTTTTTCTTGTCTGACATTTTACTGATGGAGAGGAGTAGTAAGGGTGGAAAACATGTATATTCATAGCCAATATAATTTCTAAGGTTCCTTATTCCAACTTTAACTTTCATAGATGATTCTTAAGAGTGAATCTTCCTCTATGGGTGCTAGGGATACATGAGGAATCAAGAGTATATTTCTAATACAACTGGTTTTGTTATTGGGGAGAGTGCATTCTAACCAATATTCTTAATTGAAAATCATTTGATGACCTAAGTAGCTTTTAGAATGGGATATTTCTAAAATGGTATAATAAAAAATATGATACAAAATATTCTCCCCCTTCTCTCCTACATCCCCATAAAAATATACACACTTTCTCACAAGTACATATAGTATTCAATAGAAAATAGACTGAAGATTAGAGTGTGTGTGTGTATATAAATATATCTATATCTATATCTATATCTATATATGCTGACATTGATATCAGATAAAGATGTAAGTTTCAACATTCTCCAGAAAATTCAAAATGATAAGGCTTTCCTCCAGCCAACAGGAGAGGGAAAGGTCTGGAAAGGAGATCTAGGTCAAGGCCAAAACATATCTCTTACTCCCTTCACCACCTCTTCCCCACATGATTTTCTTTAGTGATTTATTGGAACACCTTGCTTTCTCCAACCTTCTCAAATGATTCTGGTTCTGAATTAGCTTAATACTTTATAGAAGATTCTCAGGGCAGGATCCCTTTAGCATTTAAAAATATGATTTTTATGCAATGTCAATTTAATTACAAGGATCTTTCAACACTTAACCTAAAGCATATGCATGAGATTGATTGAAAATTTTATTCCTTATTTCAAGCTGGGTGACTTTATTGAGCAAATTAGTCATCCTCACTCTTACAGAATGCTAAATGAATACAAAATATATTAAAAGTAGACCCAAAGTAATTCAGGGAAGAGTGAACATTATTAGCTAGGAGAATCAGAAAGGGATTCTCAAGGAAGTGAAACTTGAGGTGAGCCTTTGAAAGAAGCTGGGAGCTCAAAGAGGTACTGATGAGAAGGGACTCCATACCAGGCATGGCCTTTTCAAAAACATGAAGAAAGAAGATGGAGAAGATGGAAAATGACAGGTACTTGATGGTCAATCACATGAAATCTATCTGAATAATTTGGAGATAGATGGCAAAGGATTTTGCATGTTTACAGAGGAATTTGTATTCTATGGTAGAGGAAACTGGGAGCTCTTGGAGGTTCTTGGACAAAGGACTGATATGTCTAAGCTTGTACTTTAGGGCTATCAATTTAGTATCTTTTTGGAGGATACTTGGGAAGGGGAAAAACTATAGGCTAAAAGATCAATTAGGAGGCTTCTATAATAGTCCTCCTGAAATAGTGAATGTAAGAGTGGTAGTTGTGTGAGTAGAGAATAGGGGAGTGCTATGTTGGGGGCACTAACCGCAAACAATAATCTAAAGTTTAAAAATGGTAGATTCTTAGCTGTGGGTTTATAGAAATCAAATAAAAATATTAATAAAGCACCTATTATGTACTAGTCATGCTTAAGTGCTGGGGATATAAAGGAAGTTCTAACAAACCAAAAAAATCATCCTCTTCTCAAAGAGTTTAATGTCCACATCCATATATACATATCTGATAAATTGGAGTTACTCCAAGAGGGAAGGTGCATAGATAAGTTTCTTGGAGAAGGTAACATTTTAGCAGATATTTGAAGAAAGCTAGGGAGGCAGAAAGATAAATATGAGGAAAGACTTATAAAGTATTAATAAAGGAAGACTGAATAATTTGAAAAAATTCAATGAAGAGAGTCAGCCAAGAAATATTTATCAAACATGTCCTATGTGACAAGCATTGTGCTAAGATTGATCCAAGACTCTTATCCACTAAAATACTTTGCAAACTATAAAGCACTATATAAACTCCAGTTCTTTGTCCTGCTAAATGTAGCTTTGATAAATAGTTCATCCCCCCACCCCAAAGTCTATCTTTAGTTATAGTTCATTGATGAATGATTGGGCTATCCATAGGGTTTTGTTCACAGGCAGATTTTCTCCCCATTCTTTTTCTTCTCTCCCCATCTCCCTCCAGTGTGTTTGTGCATCCTTCCATATAAACACACACACACACACACACACATATACGTACATATATATATACACATACTCATAACTAGAGATAAAGTAAAATAATTACATTTATTATAACATCATATCTTTAAAAACTATATGCAATATGTCCTTATACTCCAATCACCTGTTTTGCATGATTTTGCCATTGAGTCCACAAGATTTTCAATGCATATTCTTATTTTCATTTTCAAGTAACATTTTCATAATGCTGAATATTACTACTACTATTACTACCACCACAACCACTACCACTACAATCATTACTACCAGCATTACTACATTACTACCATTATTATTCTTCTACTGCTGCTGCTATTGCTACTCCTCCTCCTTTTCTACTACTGTTACTGCTGCTATGCTACTATTCTTTTTCTACTTCTGCTGCTGCTGCTGCTATTGCTGCTGTTATTACTACTGCTACTCTTTTGCTACTACTACTGCTACTGCTGCTATTATTGCTACTGTTATTACTCTTTACTACTATTACTATGCTACTAGTTTTGGCTTCTGCTACTATTTAACATTTAGATAGCTCTTTAACATTTGCAAAGCAGTTTACCTATTATTTCACTTGATCCTCATAACAACTCTCTAAAGCAGGTATTTGATATTATTATCCTTATTTTATAGATGTGGAAACTAAGCTAGACATTTGACCAGGGTCACACAATTAATAAGTATCTGATTTGAACCCAGGTCTTCCTGACTCCAAGTCAACTAACTGGCATTGCAAACTCCAAAGCACTATATCAATGTTAATTATTATAATTACTGCCAAATGTTCTTTTACAAATAGTTCATTTTTCTGTCTGATCTTGATAGGCTATGCAGTTTAAATTAGGTGAGTTTCTTACCTCCATCTCCTAGAGAAACTTATTAAATTTTCCTGAGAGGTATGTAAGCATTTCATCTTAATATGGGAATTTCTGGGATTCCAGGACAATTCTTCTTCTTGGTATGTTTATATGTCCATTATAGTTCATCATTTCCTCCATGGGCACAAAAAATTTCAGGGTTTCTGGTAATCCAAGGACTATCAGACATGTTTTGGGAGAGATGTTTTCTAGTCAGTTTAAGATTCCTAGATCTTACTTCAATTTCTTTTGATAATAGTTGAGTTTTTTTCCCCACCAGTTTTCTCCAATCTTAGCAATCCAGTATTTATATTGTCTTGCCCATGACAATTGTATTTTTCTTCATAGCAAAAGTTAGTATCTTTTTATGATTTCCATATGCTCTTCTTACTTTAAAATACTTTTATTGCATTGTAGAGGAATCACGGATATTGTTGCTCTTCCATGTCCCTCTGAAGGTTCTTGCTCATGTTCTGAGAGTCAACTAGGCTGTGTGCACCAATGATTTTTCAGTTGCGGACATCTTTTTTTTTTTTTTTTCCATTTTTGGTTACTCCTTCCAAAAGCGTGGCTTCCTCAAACCAACAGCTGTTACAATGATACCAACATTCCTTAAGCATGCACTTTCAGCACTATTTCTTTTGCACATTTTATTGGAGTAATATTCATTTTTAATGACCATGAAACTAAAATGAAACAGCAATGAAGTATGCATATAGCACAAAATCCAGCACAATTAACAAAGAAGTAACTAACTCCAGGACAATTAGCTCAATCTGATTTTTAACTGAATAAGGGCATATATTTTGAATCATCTTGGTATCACATATGATTGCTGTTCCAAGAGGAAACTCACTCTCTCTCTCTCTCTCTCTCTCTCTCTCTCTCTCTCTCTCTCTCTCTCTTTCTCTCTCTGTCTCTTGTTTCCTTCTCTCTTTCAGTAATGTAGAGAAGATAGAGCTATATTGGAATTAAATATAATTTAAAATGGAGAAGAATTTATTTTGACATAGTTAAGATGATGATGATTGACAAGAGAGAAATTAGGGCTGATTATTGCTTTTCTTCTGTCTTCCTTTACCAAGAACCAATGGAAATGACAGAACAAAATAAGTAACAGAGTTGATATCTAAGGTAAGAAAGGAAAGAACAAAAAAGCACCCAGTTGCCATTAATGAATTCAAACAGCCAAAACCAGAGGAACCACAAAGCTTTGTTGTTGATGTTCTAATTTTATTTTCAAAAAAAAAAAAAAAAAAAAAAAAAAGCAGAAAATGTGATTGCTGAGCCACTATCTGTGACATCTGAAGTACTGATGAAAATAAGAGAGGTATACAAGATGGAGAGAGGAAACTGTCCCAATTTTCAAAATAAGGGAATAGAATAAAATTTGAAAACTCTAGGCCAGTGAGCCTGACTTCAATTACTCAGATAATTCTAGAATGGATCATTAACAGGTTATCTAGAAAAAGGAATGGTGATTACAAAGAGTCAGAATAGCTTCAAAAACAAGTCATGACAAACTAACATGATTTCCTTTTTTAAAATACAGTATCAGCAGAGTGGCTTTTAAAATGTACTTTAACATATTTTTCTAACTCATAGAGAGACTTAGAACACTTAGATTTAGAAGACTTAGAAGGGACTTAGTCTTAGAGATTTAGAAGGGAACTCAGAGATCATCTATTCCAAATCATTGAATAGATTGCATTAGATAAAGCATCTGTAAGTGTTTGCTATGTAACAAGCTGTTGTTATTTTGTTCTTTGTTCTTAAAAAGGACCATGACATCAGGGAGCTGATGCCATGATGTGTAATTAAATCTGTGAGGTTAAAGAGAGGACAATTATTATTCCAATTGTAGAGATGTGGAAACTTAGGAGAACAGAGGTCATCTTTAAAATCTTGTCCAAGCCCTGCTTCTGCTTAAAGTCATCCTCTCTGATTTCACAATGCTGCCCAGAGATTTGGCATTTTAACATAACAACCCCCAAACTGCTGGATCCTGAAGCAGAAGATAATTGGATGCATCCGAAAACATGCTTCTCTTGTCATCTTTTCTCCTTACCTTCCATATTTTTAGAATAAGAGCAAAACCATTTGAAAAATGCCCATGTCCTTATTTTTATTTAATAAGAAATAGCTAGCTCTGCCATTGCTGTGTGATGTCTGTGAATGTCTGTTGTGTTTACAAGTAGGATGACTAGGTGAATGAAGTCTCTAGCAGTCATTTCATTTCAGGATTTTTAAAGGCAGTTCTTCCTTTTTCTCTTTTGTTCAATAGCACATTTCTTTGAAAAAGTCACGCAAATTTGATGTGTAAAAATGAGAGCTGCATACGTAATTTAGAACTTAACATGTAGGGGCTTATTTCATAAATCTATCCTTTAACCTTATTTCATGATGATTTTTATATTTGTATGCAGTTACCCATGATGAATAGTGTACAGCATGTTATAGCCTAAACCAAAATATATCGAACCTTTCTTTTCAACTGCAAAGTCTATTACTGCTTAGAGCTATAATGGAAAAGATGGCCTGAATTTTTGTTGAAAGGCCCATTTCTAAAGAATGCAATAACTTTTATACAATTTAGTCATTTATAAACCATAGGCATTTTCTGAGCTTCTCTTTCAAGGTCATATGGATTTATGACAATAAAAAACAAACAAACAAAAAAACAACTGAAACAGTATCAGACCATCTTGGAACATTTAGCTTTTGGAGAAATTAGTAGTGTTCTTGGCCTTCCATTTTCTATAGCTTCCAATTAGTGTTTATCCCTCTTGATCTTTCTATAGCATTTGGTAATATTGAGTCTCCTCCCTCAATCTTACCCTATTTTTATTATTTATTTTGCAAATAGCACTTTATTTTTTCCAATTACATGTAAAGATGGTCTTCAATATTCATTTTCATAAGATTTTGAGTTCCAAAATTTTTTTTCTTCTTTCCACCAAAATGGCAAGCACTCAACATTAGACTTGGATGGGGGCAGTTTCCTAATCTGCACCAGAAATTGGGAAGCATCTAAATCTGTAATCTATGATTCTAGAAATGAGTTTTGGTGCAACTCTGAGGTGGCCAGGAGTTTTTTTCAATCAGGAGCTGAAATGGTTTACATGTTTGATATAAAGTCAGAATGAGTGAAGACAGTGGAACAGGACAGGCTGTCTGCCATAACTTATATATTTATAGTCAATGGGATAGCTTAGCCTAAGTGACTCCATATTGAAGTCCTATTGCTTATACTACAATGTTAAGCAATAAATTTCAAAGATCATAATTATTATAGTTCCCTACCATATTCAGGATAAAATAGAAAATTTTATTAGTTATTGTTCAAAGCTGTCTGTGAATTGCCTTTAACTTACCTTTCCAGTCTTGTTTCTTGGCATTTCTTTTCATGTACCCTTACATTTTAGCTACATTATATTATTCATTCCAATAATCTTACACTTTTCCTGCATTTATGTATTGGTCCCTTCTCTGCCTAGAAAATTATTTTTTCTCTTAGCCTGTTGGTGTGTGTGTGTGTGTGTGTGTGTGTGTGTGTGAAGTTCCTATTCATGTCTCATATTCTATATTTTCTCTCATCCCTCAGCTAGTCATGTTCCTGCATTTCTTAAATCTTTTGGGTTGAGCTCATCTATTATTCTGAATTGTTGAATCTATCATCACCCATTGCATCTATCCACCCATGGCTATGCTCTACATTCCACCTCAGCCATCTCTATGTCATCTATTCTATGCCATTTTCTTTACTCAGCCCAATCCCACCAATTTTCCATTTTTTAGGGGAAAATCATTCTAATTGGTTGATTAATCCAAACAATATTGTTACTAGAAAGTGTTTGTCAGTCAACAACATCTATCATTTTATTTACCATCCCTGTGACTTCTCCATCTAAAATACCCCAGACTAATTTTCCTATCTGTATTTTTTCCTCCTATAAATATGTAAGATTTTTAAAGAGCAGGTGATGTTTTATTTTTGTATTTATATCCTTAATACTTAGTACAGGCTTTGACTCAAAGGAAGTACTTAATAAATGTTCATCCATCCATTCATTTATGTTTTCCACATCCCTATCCCCTCACTCCAATAGTAAGGACCTTGTCTTTAAATACAGAACCTAATAGCATTTGTTGAATTAAATTCATCATTGGGTTTTCTTTGTTTATCCTATTGTATTCACTTTGAATGGTTATAGTTAAAGGGCATATTAATAATTGAAATTGTCACTCAGAAGACATATTACCAGCAACGTGATGCCACATGTATAGAAAGAGGAAAGTCAGGTTTATTGTTCTTTGAACCAACAAAGGATGGGCAGGGCCTTCTGTTAACCACAAAATATTGCCAATACTAATTTCTGCTATTCCTGCTGTTCTGTCCTTTGAATACCTACTCTCCTTAGCACTCCAGTTGACTAATCATTTGGTTTCAAATCTCTGCATGATGCTGGTTGGCTCAGCATGAAGCTATGCAGAGGATGGGGAAATAGTGTGTTTGGGATTTGTCCTTGTTATTCTGTAAGAGAGCATGAAGTTCGAGCCTGGTGTTTTAAAGTGGAATAAAATGTTCATTTTGAATTTAGACCTTTAAGGTTTAATTTTTTCTTTCACTTTCTAGAAAATGAAAGTTTTTTTCTATTCACTGAAATTTAACAAACACTTATTAAGCATGTTATGAATATGTCAGGAGCTGTCCTAGCCTAGGGAATTTTTTGCAATGATGAAGAAAAAATTATTTTTCTCTTGAGGTGTGGAGGAAGGTAAAACTCACATATAAGTATAACATGCATTAAAAAAAACAATTGGGGGTTACAGGTAACTAGGGAATAGATGAATGTTTCTCATATGAAAGCCCTTGAGGTGGACCTTGAAAAGACCAAGATTCCAAGAGATGGAGGCAAAGGGGAGCTTAATAGGCAATGGGACGAGTCTATGTAAAGACAAGGAGATGAAAGATGAAATTTATATAAGGAACAGCAAAGATACCCATTTGACTAAAACAAAATGTCCCTGAAGGGAAATAATATAGTAATCTGAAAAGGTAAATTTTAGCAAAAAGTTTGTATTATACTTTTGAAGCAATAGGGAGCCACTGAAAATTTTTGAATAAGGGTTGGTTAGATTTGAATATTTAAAATATTTATCTCCAAGTAAAAAGGATCTTTTGACATTATGTTTGGAAATCTTTAAATATTTTGAATCTAGTAAGTACCATAGAGGTACAATGGCTTAATAGATGAAGGACTAGACTCAGAGTCAGAACTTGGATTCAAGTTCTTAATCTGGCACATACTATTTGGGTGACTCCACAAAAATCACTTAATTTCTTATTACCTCAGAGAGACCAGTTGCTTATTGAGGAGTATGTTGGTATGCGTTTAACTATCAGATCAGAAAAAAATATACAATAAACTCTTAAATTAAATTTGAATTATTATTATTTCCATCATTTTTTCGTCTAAATAATCAACAAATCAATAAATCACATTGTTATATATAACATTTGCTAATTTCAGAGGTGTAAATGCCACCCTGAAAATTTAATTATCAGTAGTTAGTTCAAGCTAGCTCCAGTACACACTTGCTTATCCATATTGGTAGAGGGCATTCTTTTTAAGAAGTTCTTAATATTAGCAAAATCACATCTGATTTTAAAAATTCTAGATATTGTTCTAGGCACTGGGGACACAAAAAATGAACTGAAACAGCCTTTGCCTTCATGGAGCTTACATTCTCTCAGGTGATATAACATTTACATAAATAAATAGAATTATATATATAGTTTACATATAAAATTCATGAAATAAATATGATCTTTTTTGGATAAGGGGGGAAAGAAGAGACATTAATAGTTGATGTATTAGGAAAGTCTTCATGTATAAGATGTCACAAGTTGAGCAAAGAATATGAGACAGTAAAAGGCAAATCTCTTCTTTCTTTTTTGGTAAGAACATTTGAAGTATATTACTTTTTTTAAAAAACTCAAACCTTTATTTTAATCTTTCTAATATTAGTGTGATGATTAGCTATCCAAAGAAATTAAAATAAGAAGTGAAATTTTATTTTATTTTAGATATGGAAAATATTTATTTTATATTATTTTGAATATAGAAAACAATTATTTTACATTCTTGCAAGAAACAACTAAATTTTATTTTTAAAAAAAAGTTTCGTGACTCAGAATGCATAGATCTTTCTCTCACACACACATACACCCAACTAAACTAACTTTTTCTCCTCTATATTTAGAAAATATTAAAAGATTCACTAAAGCCTTATAGAATAGTGAAATCCTAATTGCTGGACGCATACATGTTTTATGTTATACATCATTTTTAACATTAAAGTTTCACAAGAATACAGGAAACATCCAATAATGGGAGAGTTTTAAAAAGTGAGAATAACATTGTTTTCCTTTTCTGCTTTGATTGATCTCCATTTCTAAGTTGTTTTAGAATTTCATAATGTGATTATTGTGAAAAGCAAAAACTTCAAGAATAAGTGGTGGTGTCTTTCAAAAACCACCTGCAAAGTAATACAGTAACATGACAAACTTGTGTAGAACTCTGATTGTTTTTTATGTATACATATTTATACAGTTATCTTGCTGTGCAAGAAAAATTAGATCAAGAAGGAAAAAATGAGAAAGAAAACAAAATGCAAACAAACAACAACAGAAAGAATGAGAATGCTATGTTGTGGTTCAGTCAGCTCCAACAGTCCTCTCTTTGGGTGTGATAAGGTTTGTATCCTCTCAATTGATGTCATCAAGTGATGAGATTAGTGGCAAGGAGAAAATTGTTACAATTCCCCTTTTAGTTGGCTGCAGATTTAAAGTGAAAGAATTCACTTATTCCCGAATTATTAATTGAAAAATGAAAATTTTTTTTGTTGGATAGAAACCAGTTTGCTAAGAGACTAACTTCTATAGTGGCAGAGTCCTATTAGGGAAATGGAATTTTGTGCTGAGAAAGCACTATTGCTTGGGCCTTTTTGCAAGAAGTGAGTTTAAGGGAACCTGTTATGTGGGTATCTTTGTGGGGGGCTGGGACAGCCTGAGCTGATCAGACCAGGATTTCTCAATTGAATGAGAATTTAGAATTTCAAAAAGATGAAAGGGAGTTGATTTGCCCTTGAATAGTGTTGATTCTCTCATTCTGGGAAGATAGGCCCTGTCTCTAGACTCCTTGGAACCTGGGAGATCCTGATCTCTCAGATCAAAAAGGGAACACAATTTAATTTTAAAGGGAACACAGTTTAGTGTTGAATAATCTTAAAGGGAGCACAACTTCAGTAAAGGGAACAGTTTCCCTCCCACTTCAGGTGTAGATGGTTCTATTCAGTACTGAACAATTAGAACTGGTTTGAGTCATCTCATTGTTGAAGAAAGACACGTCCATCAGAATTAATCATCAGGTAGTCTTGTTGTTGCTATGTATAATGATCTCCTGGTTCTGCTCATTTCATTCCACATTAGTTCATGTAAGTCTCTCCAGGGTTCTCTGAAATTATCCTGCTGGTCATGTCTTACAGAACGATAATATTCCACAATATTCATATACCACAATTTATTCAGCCATTTTCCAATTGATGGGCATCCATTCAGTTTCCAGTTTCTTGGCACTACAAAAAGGGCTGCCACAAACATTTTTGGGCATGTGGGTCCCTTTCCCACCTTTAAGATCTCTTTGGGATATAAGCCCAGTAGTAACACTGCTGCTTCAAAGGGTAAGCACAGTTTGATAACTTTTTGAGCATAGTCCCAAATTGCTCTCTAGAGTGGTTGGATCAGTTCACAGATCCACCAACAATGTATCAGTGTCCTAGTTTTCCCATATCCCCTCTAACATTCATCATCTTTTCCTGTCATTTTAGCCAATCTGAGAGGTGTATAGTATTACCTCAGATTTGTCTTAATTTGCATTTCTCTGATCAATAGTAATTTACAGCACCTTTTCATATGACTAGAAATGGTTTTAATTTTTTCATCTGAAAATTGTCTGTTCATATTCTTTGACCATTTATCAATTGGAGAATAGCTTGAATTCTTCTAAAATTGAATCAATTCTCTCTATATTTTATAAATGAGGCCTTTATCAGAACCTTTGAATGTAAAAATATTTTGATGAGGTTCAGCACAGGGCAGAGAGTTGTGGGTGTAGTGCCAAAGAAACTGAGCAAAACAGAGATTAGAGACCAATTCAATAGTTTATTAAATGGAGAGAAACACTGGGACAAATGGATCCATGTGGATCCCAGGGCTAGACGAGACTATCATCTCAAAGAGTCTAGCCCTGAGTATCGGGGCAGTGAGCTTTTTATGGAATAACAAGAACAATGACATAATGGAGGGACCTAGGTGGGAATACCTAATGGAGGGAGGTTACTGATATTCTAATGACATCTAAAATGGATAAACCTTTATCTTGTCAAATATTAAGAAGGAATGTCTATAAAACCTTTATCTCAAACATTAAGAGGGAAAGGTTATAATCTAAGGCAGAATAACTAAACAGGACAATTGGAGGAACTGGGTCACCACATTAAAAGGGAACTTTGGCATAACAGTGGGAATCCCTTCTAGTCAGCATAGATCCTTCATAAAAGAATTTATGAACCTGAAAAGTTTGACTGGCAAAAAGAAGTTTATTGGCACTGGGAAGTCAGCTTTTGCTAGGAGGCTGACTTCCTTAGTGGCAAGGTCCCGACATTAAAGTAAAGGTCTAGCAGAGGAATCATGGCAGAGAGAGAAAAAGTTTCTAGCAGAGAAATCTTTACAGAGAGGTAAAGAGGGGTATGGTCCTGTTATAGAAATAGATGAGAAAGATAAAGAGGGGTTAATGGTGAAAAGAGAATTCCTTCTCAGCGGGCAGAGGGTCCTCAAAGTCAGCTATGCCAAAGCGAGAGAGAGGTTCCTTGGCATGATTCCTGCTTTGGGTCTCTGCAAAGAATTGAGCTAGCAAATGCCTATTTTATCTTAACTGAGAGGCTAGGCGCAGTTTGAGTTGGAATCAGGAGATTTTTGGAACTGAATAGAAATTTTCCAATTGAATGAATATCCCTGGACTAATCTCCAACTCAATAAAAGGTGTAATCAGTAGTGTGTTATCAATGGGGAGTGTCCAGGTCTCCTCCAGGATAACAGAATGAAGCTACTTATCTTGATCCTTGGGGCAGATCTTTCAGAGTCAAGGGTTCAAGGAGATTCTCACTTTCAAGGAGTTTCCAAGTGTTTCTTGGAAGTAAGGTTAAAGTATAGTTAAGGAAATAGGTGAAGGTAGAGATAAGAAACAGGATTCCAGTGGACAGAGGGTCCTGGCATGCCAGGCGTAAGGCTGGCATGTTTGGAACCTCTGCAAAGAGAGGGTTCCAGCTTGGCTCTTTTATAATGGGAGATTTAGCTAGAGGGGCCTATGGGTGGAGTCCCAAGTTGGCTCAGATCTGGGTGGGGTTGGGACAGGCCCTGATCTATTGGAATTCAAAGGGACCAGGATTGATAATACATCAACTAGGAGGGGTTGGGAATCAGAAAGAAAGAAATCTTAAAGGGACCACACCCACATCATCTAGATCATGAACCCATTTCGACCTTATGTTAGTATACAGTGTTATGTGTAGGTCAATGCCTACTTTTTGCCATACTAGTTTTCAATTTTCCCAGCAGTTTTTGTCAAATAGTGAATTCTTATCCCAAAAGCTGGGGTCTTTGGGTTTATCAAACACTAGATTACTATAGTTATTGTATTCTGTAGAACTCTGATTGTAAAGTCCTCTGTAAGACTGTAAGCTCTTTGAAAGTAGGGACTGTCTTTTGCCCCCTTTTTATGCCTAATGCTCAACACAGCTAGATGGTAGAGTGGATAGAGTACTGGTCCTAGAGTTAGGAGTCCCTGAGTTCAACTCCAGCCTCAGGCACTTAACACTAGTTGTGTGATCCTGGGCAAATCACTTAATTCCAATTGCCTCAAAAATAACCAAATAGACAAATGTTGATTGATTGGCTGACTGTGACTTGGAATTCCCAATGCTCTCAGTAATTGCAGAAAGTAATCCATTTTTCCTATAGTTGGAACAACTCTGGTCTCTTACTCTGAGTATTATCTAACATTATCCTAACAATGTTAAAGTTTATAATCTGAGATCCCCAGAAGCTTTTCTGGGGGTAAATATCAGGAAATTCATGAAGTTGTTTAGGGAAAAAATGACATCTTTATTTTCACTAACTTTTGGTTTCCTTTCTAAGTTAATGTATTATATTTCATACATTTCCAGTGAATCAATCAATGTTTACTAAGCATACACTATGTTCTAAGCACGCTCCCAAGCTTTGGAGATATAAAAAGAAGTAAAAGATAGTCATTGCTTTTAAGGAGCTCACAATCTAACAAGGAGAGGCAACAAACAATTACGTAAAAATAAGCTGTGTAATGAATAAATGGGAAATAATTAACAGAGGGAAGACATTAGAATCAAAAGGGATTGGGATAGACTTCCTATATTAAAAACATTTATAAAACATTATTCTGAGAAGGGATTCATAGACTTCACCAGACTACCAAAAGTTACCATGACACTGAAAAAAGGGTAAGAGACCTTGTATTAAAGTGATTATTGAAGTGATTCATACAGACTTTTCATTTCTACTCCAAACAATGCTTACTGATTGTCCATTGGTAACTGAGTGGATTTTACTTATTGATCTGCTCTACTTTGTTACAGAGTAGTTTACTCTAGCTTATATTCCCCATTGTAGAGATCTAGACTCACAGATTAAAACATTAGACTGGGCTTGAATTTCCTTCAGGGGTCTAAGGAAGATGCCAATGCTGTGGTACTTCATCTCATACTGGCATCTGTTATGGACTTCAGCACTATTTCTATCAAAGAAAGTGCCTAGTCAATTCAAGTTTAATGGAATCCTAGAACTGCTGTTGGACTTTCAGGTATGTACATGAAGCCAAAATGAATAAATTTTGGGGAATCTGTTTTGTGTATTATAAAATTATAAATCATAGATGGGATTATCCATTTAGAACTGAAAAGAACCTCAGTCTCATCTGGTCCAAAGCTTACTATACAGGTAAGAAAACTGGGACCTGAGGAACTTTCTCAGGAATAACAGGGCACTTGTTTTCATAACCAATGTACTTTCCATTGTCCTACTCTACAAGCTTAGGCACGTAGGAACAAATTTCTGTTCCTTGTCCATGGATTTTGTCCAGTTCTGATCAATTTAAGTTTTGTTTTTTTTTTTTTGAAGAAGAGAAGTGGGTCCCATCAAGATTTGACCTGTTAAGAATCCATCATTCATTCATTAAGCTAATATTTATATATTAGAGTATATTTGCAAGAAATTGATAAACTGCCAGGAAGAAAATATATATATACTCAAATTGCTATAATACAAGGTTAGAACAAAATTTTCCTGTTCCCCTGAGTCAGGAATAATTTGCATTAAAAAAAAAGAGGAAAAACTGGGAGAGGAGAGAGGAAAAGAAGTGAACAAAAAGGAACTTTGTTTATCAAAGTGATTATGGGGCATTGATATCCAAGTACTGAGTCAATGGCCAATTAGGAGTCAAAGCCAAGAGGATAAACTAAGCCTAGACAATTTAATTGTAGGGAGTTAAGCTCCTTTCTAGACACGGGGATATTTTAATTTAGGAAGCAAATAGGTTCTCTCCCTAATAATCTAGATGCTTTTTAGCACTTGATATTGAATCTCATTCCCTCCCTGCTAACAGCCACTCCCAAGAGCTTTTATTTAGCTAAATATCATGGCAGAGATTTAAAGAATTGTGAAAGTTTAAGACCAAATTCCTTCCAGAATAATTCTAGCTATGTTTCAGACTACAACAATGATTTTTTTTTTTAAATATTATTATAGATTTTTATTTACAAGTTATATGCATGGGTAATTTTTCAGCATTGACAATTGCAAAACCTTTTATTTCAATTTTTCTCCTACTTCCCCCCACCCTCTCCCCCATATAGCAGGTTGACCAATACATGTACAACAATGATTTCTGATTGTGATCCAGAAACCTTGATTGAAAAGAAATCATTTTGCTTGAGTTCTAAGATAACTTCAGTAACTCTATCTATACTAAATACAGGTTAAGTTCTTCAATATATTGGTGGATTTACTTGGATCACTTATAGACTGAAGGGAAGCTTTACCCTTTGGTGCAAAATCTTCAATGGGATATTTATTCAATTAGACTACATCTCTTCCACCTCATTCATTCCATCAATAAAGACTCATCTATTTATCCATCCATCCATCCATCCATCCATCTTTTTTTTTTAATTTTTATTTCCCTATCATATGCAGACTGGAAATATAGTGAGCTACTCATGAGCCTGATCCTAATACTGATTAGTGTAGAATCTTTAACCAATTTCATTTGTCCAGCCTATGCTGATTCACTCCCTTTACTTTCCACATAGGCAGTCTAGTGATCCTCCATTCCTGGGGGGTCTCATCATATTGAATTTAATGTGGACATATGAATGAATGGTCTAGTCCTACTGAATCTCAGAACTTCTTCAGAACTTCAGAAGTTTAGCATGAGAGCTGGCACATCATAGATATTTAATAAAGTTGTTTACTCATTCATTTATCTATTTACTTATTTATTGAACTCAAATAATCCATTAGTCTTATCCTCTCCAGCAGCAGGAACTATGTCTGACTTCAACAAATACTTATTAAGTAGTTCCTGTATGCAAATAATTGGAGAAACAAGTGCAACTTTTAAAAAAATTCTCTTTATTCACAGAGCTAGAAAAAATAACCACAAAATTCATCTGGAAGAATAAAAGGTCAAGAATTTCAAGGGAGTTAATGGAAAAAAAAAAGCAAATAAAGCTGCCCTAGCTGTAGCAGACCTAAAACTATATTATAAAGCAGCAGTCATCAAAACCATTTGGTAGTGGCTGAGAAATAGAGTAGTTGATCAGTGGAATGGGTTAGGTTCACAAGAAAAATTAGTCATTGATTATAGTAATCTAATGTTTGATAAACCCAAAGACCCTAGCTTTTGGGATAAGAACTTACTTTTTGACAAAAACTAGTGAGAAAGTTGGAAATTAGTATGGAAGAAACTAGACACTGACCCACACTTAATACCCTATACCAAGATAAGATCAAAATGGTTTCATGATTTAGACATAGCCAAATTGATGCAGTTTGAGTGGTCTCAATTCCTAGAGATTAGTGGCAATAAGAATTGTTAAGAATCCTCTTTAAATCAGCCACATGTCAAAGAGTGAAAGAACTCACTCATTCCTGAATTATTAGTTGAAAAATTGTAATGCTGGAGAAACTGAGGCAGGAGAGAGATTAGAGAGCTTTTTAATATTTTATTAATTGGAGAGCATAAGTGACTGAACAGGACTCTAGTCTCAAATTATCCAGTCAGACAGAGATAAAGATGTACTGGGACCAAGGAATCCCAAGGAATCCATGTTGGTCCCAGGGCTGGAGGAGACTGTCATCTCAAAGAATCCAGCGTCCAGTAGCCAGCCAGCCTCCAGTTGCCAGCCTCCAGCAATGAATAGGAGAAACCCAACTTCTTAAATACCTTTTAGAAACAAAGAAGGGGTAAGAAGTGCGGGAAAATTTCTGTCAGGATGGGGGGAGACCATAAATCCTAAAAATCCAGAGGCAGGATGTCTGAATACACAGAGGTAAAGATGTCAGTGAGGTATCTTGGAATATTTTAAAGGGATATTGTAAATTCTTGAGGACAAAAAGAGGTCTACTCTCTTGTTTATCTTGCTTGCATTAACAATTTACAACCTTAGAGCAAATAGTCCTCAGTCTTAATGGACCAGAGTGGGTTTTTACATGTTAGGGGATTGAGACAGAATAGTTAAGGAAACTGAGACAAGGGAAACTAGTATAGGGAAACTGAGCCAGGACAGTTAAAGAGAACTGTGGCATAACAAAATGAAAGTTTATTGTTGGATAGAAATCAGTTTCTAGTGGGAAAATAGAGTTTTGGCACTGAGAATGCTTTCTCAGTGGGCAGAAGGATCCTGGCAATTGAGAATGACAAAGATCTCAAGCTACCTAGGTCCATCAGCAAAGAACTGAGTTGAAGGAAGCTGTTATTTTGGGTATCTTAGTGGGGGCTGGGACAGCCTGAGCAGATCAAACCAGGAGGGGCTGGGACAGCTCAGATCAGGATTCCTCAATTGAATGAGAATTCAGAATTTCTACAGTAATTGATTCTCTCATCCTGAAAGATTTGAGCTCTGTCTTTACTCTTTGGAGCCTGGTTGATCCTCATCAAAGGGGACACAATCTTGGAGTGATAATCTTAAAAGGACCACAACTTATAGTAAACAAAACCGTTTCCTCCTGCTTCAATATTATGAGAAAATTAGAAAAACAAAGGATAGATTAACTCTCAGATCTGTAGAGAAAGAAGGAATTTGTGGCCAAAGAAGAACTCAAGTACATTATTGAATGCAAAATGGATAATTTTGATTATATTAAGGTAAAATGGTTTTTAAATAAACAAAACCAATACAGACAAGATTAGAAGGGAGCAATAAATTGGGAAAAATGTTTACATTCAAGTGTTATGATAAAGGCCTATTTTCTAAAGTATATGGAGAATTGACTTAAATTTACAAGAATTCAAGCCATTTTACGATTGATAAATGGTCAAAGGATATGAACAGGCAATTTTCAGATGATGAAATTGAAATCAATTCTAGTCATATGAAAAGGTGCTCTAAATCACTATTGAGCAGAGAAATGAAAATTAAAGCAACTCTGAGGTAGGATTACATATCTCTCAGAATGGCTAAGATGACAGGAAAAGATAATGATGAATGTTGGAGGGGATGTGGAAAAACTGGGACACTGATACATTATTGGTGAAACTGTGAATTGATCCAACTATTCTGTACAACAATCTGGAACTATGCCCAAAGGACTATTAAACTGTGCATACCCTTTGATCCAGCAGTGTTTCTACTGGGCATGTATCCCAAAGAGATCTTAGAGGAGGGAAAGGGACCCATATGTGCAAAAATGTCTGTGGCAGCCACTCTTTGTAGTGGCAAGAAACGGGAAACTGAGTGTATGCCCATCAATTGGAGAATGACTGAATAAATTGTGGTATATGAATGTTATGGAATATTATTGTTCTGTAAGAAATGATCAGCAGGATGATTTCAGAGAGTCCTGGAAAGACTTACATGAACTGATGCTAAGTGAAATGAGCAGAATTAGGAGAACATTATACATCACCACCACAAGATTATATGATGGTCAATTCTGATAGATGTGGCTCTTTTCAGCAATAAGATGATTCAGACCAGTGCCAATGATCTTGTGATGAAGAGGGCCATCTGTACCCAGAGAGAGGTCTGAGGGAACTGAGTGTGGATCACAACAGAGTATTTTCACTTTTTGTTGTTGTTTGTATTTTGTTTTCTTTTTCATTTTTTTCCTTTTTGATCTGATTTTTCTTGTGCAGCATGATAATTCTGGAAATATGTATAGAAGAATTGCACATGTTTAATATATAAATGTTTATGGGGGATGGGGGAAGGGAGAGAAAAAATTTGGAGCACAAGGTTTTGTAAGGATGAATGTTGAAAATTATCAATGTATATATTTTGAAAATAAAAAGGCTTTAATAAAAAATAAAATAAATCACCTTTATAAGGAACTTGTCTTCTAATGAGGGAGAAAACAAATACATATGTAAGTATATGCAGAATTTATCTAAAGAGAATAAATACAAGTAAATACTGTGTCCATTTATTTTTTTTTCAAAAGAAAAAAGCCAAAGCAATTGAAATTGATTTGAGTCTAAATCATTTGAGAAAAGGAAGTAATGTTAGTCATCAAAACAACCTATGAACCATTGTCCATCTCTCTTCTTTCCCCCTACTTTAGAGGTTAGATAAAAGCTTGTTCTTTTGTCTAATCATGGACTTTAGCCAGGCCTTTCTGCCTGCCTTCTGACAATCTCAGCTGATGCTTCTCTCACTTTTAAGCTTCCTTCCCTTTTCTGCATATTTCTTCTCACTCATGTATTCTACACTTTTTAAACACCTCCTTAGCATTTTCATGTGTTCTTCCATGTATTCAAGTTCAAAGAGGAAAAAAGAGAGAGACAGAGAAACCCAAACAAAAAAAAAAAAAAAAAAAAAAAAAACAAAAAAAAAAACCAGGCTACAGGGCAGCCATAATTGAGACACAGTTGCCCTGACAACTAAATGTCTTTTTTCACTCCATTAATTTGAATGAATCCACACTACTCTTTGCAATAATTACTTTCTAGTTGCTGATCACCTCCTGTGAGTGAGCCATGTGGAAGAAGCAAAGGTGTAGTACCACCCTCAAAGATCTAAACACCATCTAGTTGGGGAAATGAGACATTACCAGGTGTAGGCAATGAAAGATTTAAATACCAATTCAAGGCAAGAATAAGTAGAGACCATATGTATTTAACTTCCCAAAGAGTTGTATAGAATCACTCTTATTTTTAGAGGAGGGGAAGATTTTTTTAGGCTGGGGCATCCATACATGACTATCTATCTAATAGGAGATGATTTCTTGAAGTCTTGAGCCTTTTCTTGAAGAATGACTATGCACAAAGTCTACAACATGTAAATATGGAAAGAACCGCAGGAAAACAAAAAATGAATGCTGAAAAATTACCAAGACTTGAAAGACTTGAAAATTATATATGACTTGAAAGTAGAGACATAAGAAGACCTGTCACTCCTTCTCTTTGCAGAGGTGGAAGATTCACAAGTATTCCACATTGCACCTATTTTCATACTTTTAAAATATATCAATAGTTATGCTGATTTTCATTTTTTCTCTCTTTTTTATAAAAAAAATATTCTATTAAATGGGATAGGTCTATGGGAGGGGAAAGAGTTGCTGGAAGAAACTATTGTGATATAAAAAGAGAGTAAATAAAAATTAATGTATAAATTGTAACAAAAAAGAGATCACTGGTGATTTTGGAGAGAACTGGTTTAAATAGATGAAGCCAGAAGCAGAATCCTAAATTCCTAAAGTATCTTGACTAATTAGAATAAGTAGAAATCCTCTGTGGAGTCAGCCTTTTCATTTAGCAAGAACCAACAACATCTGTTTAAGATAAAGCCACAAGTTAAGTGTAGCCGAGATTCATCAGAGAGGTTGCAGTCTGAAGTTAGTACTTCTGGTGTATCTGTGGGGCTTCTGCCATATTGGTTTAATGAAAAAACAAAAACAACTCCAAACCCCCCAAAGCAATTCTTCCCAGGAACTCATTCCTTCTTCTGGAATAGGGTAAGGAGGTAATAGGTAAGGAGGATTCTGAGAGAAATGCAGCAAATAGGGCCAAGTTTAATTAAAAAAAAAAAAAACCCAACATATTAGTAGGTAAGTCAGTCAATGCTTATATGCTTACCATATGCCAGAAATTATGTTAAATGCTGAGAATACAAAGGCAAAAACCTGGTCTCTGCTCTTGATAGGGACCATATTCTAATGCAGACAATATGCAAATAGCTATATCTATATTCAAGGTAAAAAGAGCTAAATATAAAGTAAATATGGATTGGGGATGGGACCTGGGGAAAAGGCATCATGAGAGTTTTCTTGAAGAAAGTTGGGTTTGAATTAATTCTTGTGGGAAACAGGAAGTAGAGATGGGGATTGAAAATATTCCAGTTATGGAAACAACAGGTTGTCAGGATCATATTGTATCATTGGATTGAAGAATAGATGGAAGGAGCAAACTGTATGAAGATCAGAAAGGTGCTGTTTCCTTCCCTTTAACAAGACTGAACCCTTACTATACACATACATACACACATATTTTGAAAATAACAATCTCCCCCTGCTTCTATTTTCTTTACTCAATCCTGATGTTATTTTACTTTTTTTTAACCTTGTCAATGTTGCCAACAGAGGCTTCTCCAAGTGAAATTAAGTCTTATTTTTTGCCCTTGAAACAACATGTTAAATCATTAAATAAGAGTTGAGCTTGTGATTGATTTGAATGTGAGAGGAGAAACTATTTAACATTACTCATCTCCTTACTTCCTACCCCTAAAAGTAGGAGATTCAGCTTTTGGGTGCTTGGAAACATCTGAAAGGAAAGAAGCAATAGTGACCTGGGGCTGTAGTGGTTGCCAATTTCTTCTTTTGCTTGATTAAAAGCATTGAAGCTTATAACCTAAAAGAAAATAATACATTTTAAATTGAGCTTTAACAGATTTCTAATTCACCATTTCAAATCATCTGTGTGACAAATATTTGCTTAAAATTATTTAATAATTGAAAGAAGGAAAACATATAACAAAAGTAACACTAAAATGAATAGAGAAGACAGACATAGGTAGATAGCTAGAAACAGAGTCAGATAGAAAAAATAGAGAATTTATTAAATACTTATGTGTCTGGCACTGTGCAGGTGATAGGATACAAAAATAAGAAAATGGGATAGTCCCAGACCTCAAGGGGCTTATATTATAACAAGGGAAAAACAGATTAAGGAGAACTAAAAAAAATGATAGGGGAGGAGTAGAAAGTAGAAATCTAAATCTAGGCAAGCTAAGAGGAAACTCACCAATCAGAGACCATGGTGGTTCTGAAAGCAAAGTTTTAATGAGACTGAGCTATAGATGATGGTTTTTGTTTTGGAGATGCTTTATTAAAGGTTTCCTCACAATAATCCTATGAGTAAGACAGAATTGTTATCTCCATTTTACAAAGGTGGAAGAGGCTCAGAAAGATTAAATTACCCCTAGTCAAACTGGCATTTGTCATAGGCCTGAAAGCCAGCTTCTCCAATTCCAATACCCTTTCTATTAAGTGGTAACTGGCTGTGGGTGGTCTGTGTTGTATAAGTATTCAAGGAAGACTAGCATTTGTGAGGCAAGGAGTTGCAAAGCCCCTTTCAGGGTTGTTTATCAATTCATCTGGCACTTAACTTCACCAGTGGGTCCAAGAAGCTGGAGGACATATATATATATATATATATATATATATGTATGTCATACCTTAGTAAATCATATTGGCAAATGGGCTACACTAGGTTGAAAGTAATCCATAGGCTGTAAACCTCATGGCAAATTAGGGGAATATCTACCCTAAACTTGGGAAGATGTTCCCTGGAGAAACTGGTGGATGAGAACAATTTGTTCCAAAAGCCATGAAGGCAGCTGAAGCAGGGAATGTGGAAAGCATGGCCAGATATCAAAGATGTCAAAGTCATTCATTGCAATTTGGGTCATTTCCAGACATGTGAGTCAAGATATCATCCTGGATATCATTGGTCCTCTTTGAAAAATAAAGAACAAAGAAAAGGACCACATGTCCAAAAATGTTTGTAGCAGCCCTTTTAGTAGTGGCAAGGAACTGGGAATGAATGAATAAGTTGTGGTATATGAATATTATTATAGAACAATAATTGTTCTATAAGAACAATTGTTCTATATTGTTCTATAAGAATTATAGAACAATATTGTTCTATTATTGAACAACTTATTGTTCAATAACATAGTTATTGTTCTATAAGAAATGATCAGCAATATGATTTCAGAAAGGCCTGGAGAGACTTACATGAACTGATGCTAAGTGAAGTGAGTAGAACCAGAAGAACATTGTACACAGCAACAAGATTATGCAATGATCAATTTGGCTTTTTTTAGCAATGAGGTGATTCAGGCCAATTCTAATAGACTTGTGATGAGAGATCCTATGCATCCAGAAAGAGGACTAAGAGGACTGAATATGAATCATAACATAGTATTTTCACCTTTTTTTGGTTGTTTGCTTGCTTTGCCCCCTATTTTTCCCCTTGTTGATATATATATATATATATATATATATATATATATATATTATATATATTTGTAACAGCATGATAAATGTGGAAGAAATGTATATGTTCAACATATCTTAAATTATTTGTCGATCAGGGGAGGGAGTGAAGGAAGAAAAATTTGAAACACAGGGTTTTGCAAGAGCAAATGTTGAAAACTATCTTTGCATGTATTTTGAAAATAAAATGCTATTTTTAATTTTTAAAAAATCTTCCTAAAAAAAGAAAATAAAGAACAAATAGCAACAGCAACAGCTGATTGTAAAAGATTGGGTCCTAGAAATTAGGAAGATATGAGTTCAAGCTAATCTTTGATGAAGCACTATGATTTTTGGGGGCAATTGGATCTGGAATTAAAAGACCAAGTTTTGAACTTTATTTTCTTTTTTATTCCCTACATGATCTGGTTTAAAGTATTTAACTCTTCAGATCCCAGTTGCCATTTATAAAATGAGAGACTAGAGATGATCTCTAAGTTTCTTCCAACTGTGAATCAAATGTGTAAGATAAGAGAGAGGAGCAAGACTGAGCACAAAGGTGCTTTGAGTTTTGAGCTTTCAACAGAGTAGAGTTCCAGCCCAACTCATTCATACTGGAGGGCTCTCAGATACTGAAAACCTTCCATTTTGAAGGGGAAAAGGGTGGTTCCAAACCAAATAGTTCATCTTGGGGCAGTCTCAAGTCAGAGATACTTAATCAAGAATTGTTTTCTATTCTCTTAATAAGATACCAGTTTGGTCATTTGAGCTTGTCCAAATACCTTCTATGGGGGGAAGTAGGAACAAAGATTCTAAACAAAGGATCAAGTTTCAAGCAGTGAAAGAATCTTGTATTTAGAGTCAAAGGACAAAGATTCAAATTCTGACTGTGATTTACTACTTACCACTTTATACAAGTCATTTAACATTTTGGGGTCTATTTTCTCATTTGTAAAATGGTAGCTTTGGACTAAATATGACTCATGCTCCTTTTAGCTCCCAATCTATTTTCTATGATCCTACAACCCCTGACAAGATCATCAATTTGATTTAGAAATACCTCAGATCTATTCTTTTCATACAAATTCCAAGTATACACATTCTAGTTTACTTTGATTATTGTGAAATCTTGGTTGAGTCACTGCAATTTAGGAACTAGAAGTGAGAAGATTAGAGACTGATGAATGTTGCAGAGGGAGGCAATAAAACAGGATTCAAGTGATAATAGAATTCTTCTTCATAGCTATTTTAGAGAGGAAATATAAGAAAATCAAGGAAGGAAATGATAGAGTACAGTGAATGATTCAAAAATCCAATTTAATGAATAACAGAGTGATCATACTAATTGAAGAATTCATTCATTATATACTATCTGAAGCTGAAATTTTACAGTTGACTAAGCAGATATTGTGTATTGTATGAGTACCACTGATTCTGAAATAGGGTTCCTGAACTTTGAAGGTATGTGGTCCATGGTTTGAGAGTTCCTATGTAGCCTTTAAATTCTTCTGGAGCAGAGAGTGTTTGTTGAGGGATAGCTCAGGAATGTATTTCTTGGTCATATTCTTTGTTGAGAAATATGCCCTGGCTTTGGGGCAAGTTTATATAACCCAGAGATCATTTTTATTCTCTAAAGATTTTTAGTGCTTTTGGACACCAGCTGGGACACTGTGGGTACTTTCTCTTCTTTGGGGTCAGGGAATAATAGATTTAGAAACAGACTTAAGAGGCATAATGTCCAGCCTCCTTACATTCCAGATGAGGAAATTGAGGTCCAGAGAAATTCAGTGATTTGCTCTCAGGTTACACATAGATAGTAAGAAACAAAGTCAGTATTCAAATATTGGTTTTCTGATTCCAGATCTAATGTTCATGGTCACACAGCTAGTAAAGTTTTCAAGGCAAGATTTGAACCCAAATATTCCTGATGACTAATGTTCAATCCCAAAATGGAATTCTCCTCATTATAATAGTACAGGAGGTATGTTTGCCATCTAGAGTTAGTACACATTAATGTGCTTCCTAGTATTTGATTGATGTATCACTACAAAATAGCTTTTCCCATTAGGGGTTTATCTGTTCTCCACATTATCAGTGGACCTAGATTCCCTTTAGTCTTTTCTTTGCCCTCCCCTCCCCTCCAGTGTTATCTCCTTCTGATTATCTCTATTCTTCTCCTTTCCCTTCTTTTTTTTTTAATCTCTTCCTCCTTCTTCTTCTTTTCCTCCCTCCCTTTCTCCTTCCTTCTTTCCTTCCTTCCTTCCTTCCTTCCCCTGGTCCTCCTTCTTTCTCTCATAATTTTCTGTTGATGGAAGGCTTGTTCTTAGATTCATCCAATGTCTAGGGTGCTGGATTCAGAATTAAGAGATCCTGGTTTCATATCCTGTCTCTGACGCTTATAAGCTAAGGAACCCTGGAAGATCACATAGGCTCTCTGAGCCTGAATTTCTTTGTCTGTAAAATCAGACAATGAGCATTTCATTTCTTAATATGTCCAGGCACTATGAAAATATCTTTGGCACTTCCCTCAAGATTGTTGTGAAAAATGATCTCATTAAATGTTTTTCTATTTTTGACACTTCTGAACCTTTCCCTATTAGAAAGTATATTATTTCTGTGGAGCAGTAAGTGGAAAATTTCTCATCTGAGAAGCAGTGAAATGACCAGGGAAGAAACCTAGACAGGGGAGTCAAAATTCTGAATTAGAGTCCCAGTTTGGTTAACTTTTAAGTATATGATCTTAGCCAAGACACAACTTTTATAAGCGTTAGTTTCCTCATTAATAGAACATTTAAAAAAAAAATTTTATTTGAAAACAGAATAAAAAAAAAGAAAAATAGAAAACAAAAGAAAATATTGTCATGTGCCCAGCAAAACATCAGAGAGGATTCAAAACATATAACAAAAAATTACCAGATCAAAAAAGTATATATATATATATATATATATATATATATATATATATATAAAATATATTCATGTCTAATTTTTCCCTTTACTTTCTTGTAAATTGTTTTTTGGTTCTCTGCTGTGCACCTTATTTACTTCATTCTTTTTCTCCCTTTCATCCCCCCATCCCAAGCAAGCTACAGTTGAGAAAAGATATATTTATGTATACATATTTATACATATACATAACATAACCTATTAACACCTCCCCACACACACCCTCTTTCTTATCCCTGCTGACTCTTTAATTAAAATCTGCCTTTGCTATTACTTAACCTTCCCCCTCACAAAGATCCATCCCTTGTCCTCTTCCCTCACCCTTTGCTTCCCCATCTGTCCATCCCTCCTCCTTATTTCTTCATAGATTTTGGAGGGTGCTATACCCTTCATGATATATATGTAGAACCTATTAAGCCTAGTAAGCCTGTTGAACCTATTCCCTATATGAGTAGGTTTTCAGAACTAGGAGCCCTTCTGCCTCTTCTAATGCTTCTGGGTCCATTTTTTCTTCTGTCCCTCATTTGAATAACATGATTACTATTTTTACCATAACTCACCAGTCTTTCTTTTAAGCTACCCTATTAATGTGAATCTTAAACATATAGTATACATTTCCCATGTAAAAGAACCCATAAACAATTTGTTCATATTTAAGCAGTTGGTCCATGCTGAATTCCTTAAAATTGATCTTTCATATTGATTCTTACATGTTAAATTTTCTTGTAAGTTCAGATTTGGTTGATACAAAGTCCTGAAAATCTGCAAGTCATTGAATGTCCATTTTTTCCTCCTTCAAAATTATAAATCATTTTGCTGGATATGACTTTTTGGCTGCAGGCTTAGTTCTTTTGATTGTTGGTAGATATAATTTCAGGACTTATGGTCTTTTATTGTGGCTGCTGAGAAGTCTTATATAATTATAATTGTAGCTTCAGTGTATTTGAATTGTTTTTTTTTTCTTGTTTCTTGCAAAATTTTTGAAATTTGGCAATAATATTTCTGTGTGTTTGTCACAAAGGATCTCTTTGAGGTGGTGTTGGTGAGTTTTTTCTACTTGAACTTTCCTCTCATGTTTTATCTTTCTAGGACAATTTTCTTGGATTATTTCCTGCATTATTGTGTCAAGATGATTTTGTGGTCCTCTGATTTTAGGGGGCCTTCTGCTCTAACAATCAGTCAGTAATTCTAAATGTTCTGGCTTTGGAGTTTGCCTCAGGGACTTCCCATATTCCCAGTCTAATAACAATAATCTGTCTGATTCTGAATAGACCACTCCTCAATTCATTGCTGATCGTCAGATAGCTTCTGGCTTCAGGATAGTTCCGCTGGACCAAACTCCTGAGACAATAGTGATAATTTTTAGGGGCAGCTAGGTAGTGCTGTGGGTAGAGCACCAGCCCTGAAGTCAGGAAGACCTGAGTTAAAATGTGACTCTAGACACTTAACACTTCCTAGCTCTGTGACCCTGGACAAATCACTTAACCCCAATTGTCTCGGCAAAAAAAAAAAAAAAAAAAATTGTGACAATTTTTTCAGTGATAACCAAATTTCGGAGACTACTCCTGAGCTGTAGAATTAGCATGCCAATGATAGAAAACTGGATAAATATGGTCTCTCACAAGTTCAATGACTTCCCCTTGCCTCATTCTAATTTTCAAAGAGTTTTATCTTTGAGTACAGTCTCTTTTCTAGTTGGTTAACTTTTTTTTATAATCTTGTTTTTCTTGGATGGTTTTATTTTTTTTTCTTTAGTTTTCCCTCAATATCTCTCTTTTGATTTTTAAGTTATTTTTTGAGTTCTATAAATTGTCTTTGAGCAGGGAGTCATTTCATGTTACTCTTTGGGGTAGAAGCTTTTTTTTTTTTTTTTTAACCAAAGTGTCCTCTTGAAGAAGGGACCCTGGAACTCCTTGAAGGACAAATTTTCCTTGAATCCTGACTCTGTGGGAACCCGAGGACAAGCAGTTTAGGTGGGGCTGCATGAGTTCAGAGCTGGAGATACCAATCCTATTGAATTAAAGAGACTCATTCAATTCTATTCAAATTCAGCTCAAGCTGAAATCCAGCTTGTAGATAAAAGAGCCTTGGAACTCCACCCACTAGCCCTCACTAGCCCCCTTTAAGCCAAGGTTTAAAAAAACAGCAACTTGTAACAACTCCTTGCAAAGGTCCTGACATGCCCTGGTATGCTATGCTTACTATGCCAAGGAAACCTCTGCCCACTGGAAGTATATTCTCTTCCAGTGCTACCCTCTCTTTATCCTCACCTATTTCCCTAAAAAGACTTTATGCCTCTCTGCCAGAACTCCTTTAATGAGGAATTCAGCCTTTCTATTCTTGCATAGTAAAGGCTGACTTCCCAATGCCAATAATAAACCTCTTTTATCAGTCTAGCCTTTTCAGTTCTGTAAATTCCTTTACAGAGAATCTCTGCACCACCAGAAGGGAGTCCCCCAAACTCCCTACCCTTGCATCAAATCCCAAGGAGTTGCAGGGGAGCCAAATCTCTCTATTTGGTTTCCTGACCTCTGAATCTGCCACTAGACCTCATTTAACTCCTTGACCACTAGGAACCCTAATCTCATTTTGGTTCCCTAAATCTAGACCTCATCATTTGGTACCCCAAAAGGGAACCCCAAAATCTAAACCTCACCACTCTGTAGATGAATCCTGGTCTTCCCTGTTCCTATAATATGTTTCAGTGGTGGGGTTCTTCTTTGCCAGTTCATTTTTTATGAGATATTAATATAAATGCCTCTAATTGTGGGATGGAGGGATAGTGCCTCAAGCTTTCCTTCAGTTGTCCCCTCTGACCAGGGACCCCAAACCAAGAGCTTCCCACTTCTGCAAGAGCTCACAGCCATCAGTGTCCCTGCCCCTTGTCTCTGCACTCACTGGAAGTTGGTTCCTTCTCATTCAGGACTGCATGTCAGTAGCACAGCTGGGACTACCTTTCCTAATCAAAAGAGGGTTATTTAGCTCTCCCAAACTCTAGACCCCAATTCAATAAACAGTTCAGGATATGAAAAGTCTCAGCTGTTCCTGCTGAAGCTCCAGCCACACTTCACTAGCCCGAGGGGTCACTACTTGATGTTTCAGTGGAGCTAGCCTTCAGACAGATTCATCCCTAGCCTTTGGATTTTTCTTCAGATTTTATTGGTTTGTATCTAGAGGACCCCTGTTCTGCCCCAAGTCTTCTTGATTTTTCACCAATCTATGTTTGCCCTGAGGCACAAATTTGTTCCATTTGTGGGGGAAATCTGGAGAACTTGAAATTTTCCAACCTACTCTATATCTTCTCAGAATCCTCCCCCTAGAACAACATTTCTTTTCTTTTTTTTTTTTTTTATTAAAAGAAGTTTTTTTATTTTTTTTTATTTTTTTATTTAATAGCCTTTTATTTACAGGATATATACATGGGTAACTTTACAGCACTAACAATTGCCAAACCTCTTGTTCCAATTTTTCACCTCTTACCCCCCCCACCCCCTCCCCTAGATGGCAGGATGACCAGTAGATGTTAAATATATTAAAATATAACTCAGATACACAATAAGTATACATGACCAAAATGCCATTTTGCTGTACAAAAAGAATCAGACTCTGAAATATTGTACAACCAGCCTGTGAAGGAAATAAAAAATGCAGGTGTGCATAAATATAGGTATTGGGAATTCAATGCAATGGTTTTTAGTCATCTCCCAGAGTTCTTTCTCTGGGCATAGCTAGTTCAGTTCATTACTGCTCCATTAGAAATGATTTGGTTGATCTCGTTGCTGAGGATGGCCTGGTCCATCAGAACTGGTCATCATCTAGTATTGTTGTTGAAGTATATAATGATCTCCTGGTCCTGCTCATTTCACTCAGCATCAGTTCGTGTAAGTCTCTCCAGGCCTTTCTGAAATCATCCTGTTGGTCATTTCTTACAGAACAGTAATATTCCATAATTTTCATATACCACAATTTATTCAGCCATTCTCCAACTGATGGACATCCATTCAGTTTCCAGTTTCTAGCCACTACAAAAAGGGCTGCCACAAACATTCGTGCACATACAGGTCCCTTTCCCTTCTTTATAATCTCTTTGGGATATAATCCCAGTAGTAACACTGCTGGATCAAAGGGTATGCACAGTTTGATAACTTTTTGAGCATAGTTCCAAACTACTCTCCAAAATGGTTGGATTCGTTCACAACTCCACCAACAATGCATCAATGTCCCAGTTTTCCCGCATCCCCTCCAACAATCATCATTATTTTTTCCTGTCATCTTAGCCAATCTGACAGGTGTGTAGTGGTATCTTAGAGTTGTCTTAATTTGCATTTCTCTGATTAATAATGACTTGGAGCATCTTTTCATATGACTAGAAATAGTTTCAATTTCTTCATCTGAGAATTGTCTGTTCATATCCTTTGACCATTTTTCAATTGGAGAATGGCTTGATTTTTTATAAATTAGAGTTAATTCTCTATATATTTTGGAAATGAGGCCTTTATCAGAACCTTTGACTGTAAAAATATTTTCCCAGTTTATTGCTTCCCTTCTAATCTTGTCTGCATTAGTTTTGTTTGTACAAAAACTTTTCAGTTTGGTATAATCGAAATTTTCTATTTTGTGATCAGTAATGATCTCTAGTTCTGCTTTGGTCATAAAGACCTTCCCCTTCCACAGGTCTGAGAGGTAAACTATCCTATGTTCCTCTAATTTATTAATAATTTCATTCTTTATGCCTAGGTCATGAACCCATTTTGACCTTATCTTGGTGTACGGCGTTAAGTATGGATCAATGCCTAGTTTCTGCCATATTAGTTTCCAATTTTCCCAGCAATTTTTATCAAACAGTAAGTTCTTATCCCAAAAGCTGGGATCTTTGGGTTTGTCAAAGACTAGGTTGCTATATTTGTTGACTGTTTTATCCCTTGAACCTAATCTATTCCACTGATCAACTAATCTATTCCTTAGCCAATACCAAATAGTTTTGGTAACTGCTGCTCTATAATATAATTTTAGATCTGGTACAGCTAAGCCACCATCATTTGATTTTTTTTTCATTAATTCCCTTGAAATTCTTGACCTTTTGTTTTTCCATATGAACTTTGTTGTTATTTTTTCTAGGTCATTAAAATAGTTTTTTGGGAGTCTGATTGGTATAGCGCTAAATAAATAGATTAGTTTAGGTAATATTGTCATCTTTATTATATTTGCTCGCCCTATCCAAGAGCATTTAATATTTTTCCAATTGGTTAGATCAGACTTAATTTGTGTGAAAAGTGGTCTGTAATTTTGCTCATAAAGTTTCTGATTTTCCCTTGGCAGATAGATTCCTAAATATTTTATATTATCAGTAGTTACTTTAAATGGAATTTCTCTTTGTAACTCTGACTGTTGGATTTTGTTAGTGATATATAAGAATGCTGATGACTTATGTGGGTTTATTTTATAACCAGCAACTTTGCTAAAGTTGTGGATTATTTCTAATAACTTTTTAGCAGAATCTCTGGGGTTCTCTAAGTATACCATCATGTCATCGGCAAAGAGTGATAATTTGGCTTCCTCATTGCCTATTCTTATTCCTTTAATCTCTTTCTCAGCTCTTATTGCTATAGCTAGCGTTTCTAATACAATATTAAATAGTAACGGTGATAGTGGGCAACCTTGTTTCACTCCAGATCTTATTGGGAATGGTTGCAGTTTGTCTCCATTACATATGATGCTTACTGATGGTTTTAAATAGATGCTGCTGATTATTTTAAGGAAAAGTCCATTTATTCCTATACTCTCAAGTGTTTTTAATAGGAATGGATGTTGGATTTTATCAAATGCTTTTTCTGCATCTATTGAGATGATCATATGGTTTTTGTTAATTTGGTTATTAACATGGCCAATTATATTGATAGTTTTCCTAATATTGAACCAGCCCTGCATTCCTGGTATAAATCCTACTTGATCATAGTGTATTATCTTGGAGATGATTTTCTGTAGTCTTTTTGCTAATATCTTATTTAAGATTTTAGCATCAATATTCATTAGGGAGATTGGTCTATAATTTTCTTTCTCTGTTTTCAGCCTACCTGGTTTAGGTATCAGTACCATGTCTGTGTCATAGAAGGAATTTGGTAGGACTCCTTCATTCCCTATTTTATCAAATAATTTATATAGCATTGGGGCCAATTGTTCTTTAAATGTTTGGTAAAATTCACATGTAAATCCATCTGGTCCTGGGGATTTTTTCTTAGGGAGTTGTTTAATTGCCTGTTCTATTTCTTTTTCTGAAATGGGACTATTCAAGCAATTTACTTCCTCCTCTGTTAGTCTGGGAAGTCTATATTTTTGGAGGTAGTCATCCATTTCACTTAGGTTATCAAATTTATTGGCATAAAGTTGAGCAAAATAACTCCTTATTATTTCTCTAATTTCCTCTTCATTGGTGGAAAGTTCTCCCTTTTCATTTTTAAGACTACTAATTTCATTTTCCTCCCTCCTTTTTCTAATCAGATTTACCAAAGGCTTATCTATTTTATTGGCTTTTTCATAGAACCAACTCTTAGTTTTATTAATTAGTTCAATAGTTTTTTTACTTTCAATATTTTTAATTTCTCCTTTTAATTTTAGAATTTCCAATTTAGTATTTGATTGGGGGTTTTTAATTTGGTCTTTTTTTAGTTTTTTTAGTTGCAAGCCCAATTCATTAATCTTTTCTTTCTCTGTTTTATTCAAGTAAGCCTCTAAGGATATAAAATTCCCTCTTATTACCGCTTTGGCTGCATCCCACAAATTTTGGTATGATGTCTCATCATTGTCATTATCTTGAGTGAAATTATTAATTGTATCTATAATTTGCTGCTTCACCCAATCATTCTTTAAGATGAGATTGTTTAGTTTCCAATTACTTTTTGGTCTATTTCCCCCTAACTTTTTGTTGAATGTAGTTTTTATTGCATCATGATCTGAAAAGAAAGCATTTACTATTTCTGCTTTCTTGCATTTAATTTTGAGGTCTTTATGTCCTAATATATGGTCAATTTTTGAATAGGTTCCATGAACTGCTGAGAAGAAAGTATATTCCCTTCTATCTCCATTCAATTTTCTCCAAAGATCCAACATACCTAATTTTTCTAATATTCTATTTACTTCTTTAATTTCTTTCTTATTTGTTTTGTGGTTTGATTTGTCTAATTCTGAGAGTGCAAGGTTGAGATCTCCTACTATTACAGTTTTGTTGTCTATTTCTTCTTGCAACTCTCTTAACTTCTCCTTTAGGAAGTTGAGTGCCATACCACTTGGTGCATATATGTTTAATATTGATATTGCTTCGTTGTTTATGCTACCCTTTAGCAGGATGTAGTTTCCTTCCTTATCTCTTTTAATTAGATCAATTTTTACTTTTGCTTGATCTGAGATAAGGATGGCTACCCCTGCTTTTTTGACTTCACCTGAAGCATAATAGATTTTGCTCCAGCCTTTTACCTTTACTCTATATGTATCCCCCTGCTTTAAATGTGTTTCTTGTAAACAACATATTGTAGGGTTCTGACTTTTGATCCAGTCTGCTATCTGCCTCCTCTTTATGGGGGAGTTCATCCCATTCACATTTACGGTTAGAATTACTAAATCTGTATTTCCTGCCATCCTAATAACCCCAGATTGTGCTTTACTTATTCTTGCCTCCCCCAACCCTCTTTCCCCCTTTTAAACTTATGTACCCCTCTTGTATCACGATACTTATCCTCTTTATAATCCCTCCCTCCCCCCCTTTGAGTCTTTCCCCCTTCCTTCCCTTATTACTCTTTTTCTTTTCCCTTTTCCTCTCCCCCGTTTTTAATGAGGCGAGAGAGAATTTTCTCTAAAACAAATGTCAATTATTTTTTCTTTGAGCCAACTCTGATGAGAGTAAGATTCACACAATGTTCCTCCCCCTCTCTAAATTCCCTCAGATATGATAAGTTTCCTTAGCCTCTTTGTGGGATGTGGTTTCCCTCTTTTTATCCCTCCTTCCCACCTTATTCTGCCATCATCCCTTTTCCATATCTACTTCCCTTTTTTATGTTATATCAGTACAATCAAATTATACATGTATTCTTTTTGTATATCCACAACAGAAATACAATTCTCAAGAGTTATTTTTACCTTTTCTGCATCTCTTGAGTTCTATTCTTGGAGATCAAATTTTTTGTTTAGTTCTGGTTTTTTCTTCAGAAACAAATGGAATTCATTTGTTTCATTAAATGTCCATCTTCTTCCCTGGAAGAAAATGCTCAGCTTAGCTGGGTAGTTTATTCTTGGCTGCATCCCAAGTTCTTGTGCCTTTCGGAATATCATATTCCAGGCCCTTCTTTCCTTTAATGTAGAGGCAGCCAGATCTTGGGTGATCCTTATTGTGGCACCTCGGTATTTAAATGGTTTTTTTTTGGCTGCTTGTAAAATTTTTTCCTTAATCTGATAGTTCTGAAATTTTGCCACAATATTCCTTGGGGTTTTTATTTTAGGGTTTCTTTCAGAAGGTGTTCGATGAATTCTTTCAATGCCTATTTTACCTTCTGATTCTATTACATCTGGGCAGTTCTCTTTGATGATTTCTTGTAAAATAGTATCTAGGCTCTTTTTTTCATCATAGTTTTCAGAAAGTCCAATAATCCTCAGATTATCTCTCCTAGATCTATTTTCCAAGTCTGTCGTTTTTGCAAGTAGATAATTCATGGTTTTTTCCAGTTTGTCATTTTTTTGTTTTTGCTTGACTGATTCTTGCTGTCTCAATGAATCATTAGTTTCTATTTGTTCAGTTCTAATTTTTAAAGAATTATTTTCTTCATTAGCTTTTTTTACTTCTTTCTGTATATGTCCAATTGAGTTTTTGAATGTATTGTTTTGGTCTGTGGAATTTTTTTCCATTTCACTAATTTTTTTTTTTAGTGAATTATTTTCTTTTTCCAATTCACAGATCCTACTTTCTTGCGTGTTCTTTGTCTTTTCCAATTCACGGATCCTACTTTCTTGCGAGTTCTTTGTCTTTTCCAATTCACAAATCCTACTTTCTAGTGAATTCTTTATTTTTTCCAATTCACAATTCTTACTTTCCTGAGATTTTTTTACTTTTTCCAATTCATATTTCAGGAAGTTGTTGCTCTCTTGTAAGGCTTCTCTTTCCTTTCCCCATTTATCTTCTAACTCTCTTTTGAGACTTTTAATGGTCTCTTCTATGAGAGCATCATGTAAAGGAGGACAGTCTGATGCATTTTTGTTGTTTGAGATCTCTTCAGGTTTGCTGACCTGCTCTTTTTCTGCATAGAAGCTGTCGATCGTTATTTTCATCTTTTTATTCATGTTTTAAAGCCTTTAGGGTAGGTCTCCTAGGCAAGGGGGTTACTGGCTTCCTCTGCAGAGCAGGGAAAGATGTAAACCGATTTCCGGCTCCGAGGTATGGGAGTGCTCTGAGTGAGAGTTTTCCCTTCCCCCAACAGGAAGTGGATTCAGCACTGGCGGAGCTATCAAACTGCTTAGTAGGGCTGAGTGGATTATCGATTGCCCTCGGCTAGAGACTAAGTGGTGAAAGTGTCACCGCCCCAGGCTGGAGCCTCTTGTGGGACTGTGAGTATTAGCAGCTGACCACAGACCACAGACCGCCCCGAATTCTGCCCCAGTGTCTCTGCCCAATGCAAATCGGCCCTGGAAAAGCTCTATGGCCCCAAACTGAGCTCTCCACTGCGCAGATTGGAGGCTAACCCCGGCTGCGTCCTCCTGCCATGCAGGATCACAACTGCCCCAAGGAAAAGCCCCGTACTGTGGGTTGGGGCTGCGAGCTTGTGCTGAGATCTGTGCTTTCACTTTCGGTTTGAGACTCTCCTCAGAACCTAATTTCTCTCCCTGTATGCGCTGATCTCCCCCCTGGCCCCGGAACCAACCTTTTTTGGCGAGACTGCAGATTTTCTTCAGCCGGTGAGTTGTTCTACTTCTTATCTTTACGAATTGTAGCAGTCAAGACTATTTTTGAGGCTTGATATAATATTGACAAAGAGGCTAAGAGAAGAGCTTAGAAAGTCGCGTGTGTCTTCTCCGCCATCTTGGCTCCGCCCCCCTCTTTTCTTTTCTTTTTCTTTTTTTAAAGCTTTTTATTTTCAAAACTTATGCACAGATAATTGACCCTTGCATAGCCTTGTGTTTCAGATTTTCTCCTCCTTCCCCTCACCTCCTCCCCAGATGGCAAACAATCTAATATATGTTAAACATGTAGAACAACATTTCTTAAACATCTACTATTCGCAAAGTTTTGTTGTTATTCAGTCAAGTCTGACTCTGACCTAATAAGAATCTTCTTGACAAAGAGTGGTTTTCCATTTCCTTTTCCAGCTCATTTTATAGATGAGGATCTGAGGCAAACAGTATTAGGTGTTCAGGGTCACATAGCTAGAAAGTGTCTGAAGTCAGATTTGAGTACAGAAAGACGAGTCATCAGGATTTCAGACTTAGTGCTCTATCCTCTGTGCCACTTCTGCTGCCCCACTGATGGCAAGACAGTTATATAAAGACAAGAATAAATTATTCTCTGACATCAACAAATTTATAGGTATTGGATAAGATTATTTCAATATCCCTCTTAACTCTTTAAGTCCATGTTTCTAGGTTGTAGAAAATGAACTATTTGGAATTCTAAATTTAAAATTTTAGCGCTTACAGACCAAAGAAATGAATGATGTTATGTGTCACTGAAAAAGTTAATCTGATGAAATAAATAAAGTTCAAATAAATCCAGTTTCTATGATTATTATATAAACCAGCAGCAAAACTTTCTTCTAGATTCCTTTGCTTTCTCCTCCTAAGCACCCTTTCAATTTCTGAATTTGGATTTGTTAGCCTTTCCTTTTCTCCCTCAACTATTCTCTATCTGCTCTGACTCAATCACCTCTTCTTTGGCCAATCCAAGGGATTATCTTTACTCCTAATAAATGCTAGGAAAATCCTTGAAACAAGAGAAGTTTGTTTTTATATAACCCCTTCCTTTTATCTGTCTATTCTATCCTCTTTTCCCTAGGAGCCTTGTACTGCCTCAGCTCCTTGGGTCTCTCAGTAGGTGACACCTCAAAAAGTCTTCAGCATTGCAGCCTTATGCAAATATTTCCAGATCCCATCCCTTTACCTAAACTCTAATCTTTCCCTCACACCAGCAAATTAATAGATGAGCCAATAGGATTAATTCATTTAAATTAAGATGTCAATAGATGATGTTGGGCAATTGTGAACTCTCTCGATAGTATTTTGATTTTAATGAAAGCTTTGTGACTTCTAGTTGAAGTAGTAAACTGGTATCCTTAGGCATCTTAGGCAAGGCCAGGAAATTTTTGGGGATAAACTGAATTTTCCCTACCCTTCAGATTGTCCTGCATCCAATTTGTTCCCAGGAATCCTCAATGTTTGTGAATTCAATATAATGGGAGAAACTCCCATGCTTCATTTTTCTCCCATAATTGAACTGTCTTCTGCTCTATAGACTACAGACTGAAGAAAAGAAGATAATCCAATTGCCCAGTGGCTTTAGTAGCTGACTCTTGGAGTCCATATATAAGTGGAAACAAAAATAAAAAACAAAATAAAACAAAACAAAAATCTCCAAAGGCTTCATCCAGGTTTAACTGACAAGATAAAACCCATTAAGTCAGACCCTGCAATTCAATATTCAGCTAACTCCAAATCATTAGTCAGACCATTTTTCACTCTACTTAACCTAAATCCTAGCCATCCTTCACAGCCTAACTCAAATTCTTCCTTTTTCTCTATTGAATTTCTCTAGTCCACACTGGTCTCTTTACTCTGCATTTCCAGTAAATACTACACTTACACTGTTTGGAACCTAAATTTTCTCTAATTGTTTATTCAGTTACTTTTCTCTCCCTTCCTAGCTGTAAAATTCTGGAGAGATGAGTGAATATAGAAGATTCTCACCATCAGTTGGAGAGTGACAGAATAAGTTATGATATAAGAATATTATGGAATATTATTGTTCTATAAGACAATCAGCAGAATGGTTTCCAAAAGGCCTGGAAAAACTTGCATGAATTGATGCTGAGTGAAGTGAGTAGAACCAGGAAAACATTGTACACAGCAACAGCAAGATTATACAATGATCAATTCTGATGGCTCTTTTCAACAGTGAAGTGATTCAGGCCACTTCCACTGGTCTTGTGATGAAGAGAGCCATCTGCTTTCATAGAAAGGATTGTGAAGACTGAGTGTGAATCAAAACATAGTATTTTCAGTTTTTTTTGTTGTAGTTTTGCATTTTGTTTTCTTTATCACTTTTTGATCTAATTTTTCTTGTGCAGTATGATGAATGTGGAAATATGTTTAGAAGAATTGTACATATTTAACATATATTGGATTACTTGCCATCTAAAGGAAGGGGTGGTGAGGAAGGGAGGGAGAAAATAATTTGGAACACAAGATTTTACAAGGGTGAATGTTGAAAATTATTTATGCATAGCTTTTGAAAATAAAAAGCTTTAATAAAAAAGATACCCAGTAATAGTAATAATTAACAAATTGTTGAAGACAGTGATTAGGGTTCTCATTTCATTCTTTTATTCCTTCAATTGACATTAAGGACCTACTTTCACTGTGTTATATGCTGATCGAGAAATCAAGGCATTTATGGACTGCATAGACAGAATGATATAATAAAGCTTTAGCTCTGGCATCAGGGGGTTCTCACTTGAAATTTTTGCTCTGATATTTACATATGAACAAGAGCATCTTCTCAGAGCCTCAATATTTTTGTATAAAATAAGAGTCCAAATAATATTTGTATTACCTGTTTCAGGAGGCATTTGCTGCTAGGAAAGTTTCAGTCAATCAATTATCTAGTATTCATTAAATACCTATTATGTTCCAGACATTATGCTAAATTCTAGGGATCCAAAGTAAGTCCCAAATAATGCTTATTCTCAAGGACCTTACAATCTATTAGGGGGTGGTAGATAAGGTATAAGAAACTATTTACAAATATCATATATATATATATATATGTATATATATATATGTTTATATGTGTGTGTGTGTGTGTGCGCGCGCGTGTGTGTAAACACATACATGTAGTATAGTATGCTATATAGTATACAAACAGTATAAGTTGGGAGGTAATCTTATAGGGAAAGCATTAAGATTAAGGAAGACTGGGAAAGGCTTATTGAAGAAGATGTCTTTAGGTGAGACTTTTTAAGAAGGAAACAAGGAAGTTGAGATAAGGAAATAGAGCTTTCTGGGCATAAGAGACAGCCAGTGAAAAAAAATTTAGAATTACGTAGCAATATTGTATAACCAAAATGGCAGCTAGGATGGTAAAGAAGTTTGAGTCAATCCATGTCAAATGATTACAAATTGAAAAAAAAAATTGAAATGGTTAGCCAGAAGAGAAGAATTGGGGGTGGGTGGGAAGTGATGTCTATTTTCACATATTTGATGGATTTGTTTAGTTTGGCTCTAAAAGGCAGAATCATTAGCAATAATAAAATGGCACATATATATGCAAATTTCATTTTGAGGTCCAAAAAAATAATCCTGTAACAGACTATTGAAAAGTGGAATGGGCTATCCAGGTTCCCTTTCTTTGGAGATCTTCAAGCATAATCTGGATGGAAACAGACATGTCATTGTGAGGATTAATTTCATATATGGTTTGGACTAGAAAGCCACTGAGATCTCTTTCAAATTCTGTGATTCTGAATAGAGGAAACCAATCAAAAAACATTTATTAAGCAGAACTGTGTTAAGCACTGAGTCTAGACAGGTAGACATTGAAAGAAGACCAAACCTTGATAAAATCATATTCTATGTGAAATAAATAAATGATAGAAATAAATAAACAATGAGTAGATAGACAAATAGCTGGATAGAAAATATAAATATACCTGCAACTTGAAACATAAAACAAATATGAAATATTTACAAAGTATTTAAATATTTATAGAAGTGGGAGGTGTGGAAGGACACTCTTAATGTCTAAAAAGATTAAGAAAGATCTCATTGAAGGGGAATCTCTTAATTCTCAAGAGATTTGAAAGAAATTAGGGGTGCTATGAGGCAAAGATAAGAGTGAATTGCAGGAATAGGGAAATAGACTGAATAAAAACAAATAGATGAGATGGATAGTTATCTGTGAAGAAAAGTAAATCAGCTAGTTTAGTGTGATGTGTAAGAATTGGGAAGTGTCATAAGTCTGAAAAACTAGATTACAGAAAGATTTTAAGGGACACTTATGGCCAAAGAAAGGAGTTGATATTTTATCCTAAGGACAATAGTTAGTAGTGGAGTTATCATTGGAGCTTTTGGAGCACTCAGACCTATGGTTTACAAATATTACTTTGGCAGTGTTGTGGAAAATTAAATAGAGAGGGAAGACTTGAGTCTAAATGCTTGTTGGTTATTAAGTGCTTACTCGATTGGGCAAAGACAGTTTCTATTTATGACACATAAAATGAAAGATGCCCATGGAACTTTCAGCAAAAGTCTCCAATAGGCAGTTGATGATGTGGGAATGAAGGTCTGAAAAGAGATTAGCATAAATTATACAGATCTGGAAGCCATAATCTCCAATGAGATCATCAAGCAAGAATGTGCCAAGAGAAGAAGACAGAACCCTGGAATATGCTAAAAATCTAGGGAGTGAGAATGAATAACAGATTCAAAAGAGATTGAGAAGGTGCAGCCTGACACAGGAGAACCAAGAGAGAAGTAATAATGAAAATCTGGAGAATGATGAAACGATGTCTAAAAATGTAAAATGCTTTGGAGTGGTCACTGAAGATCAGGGTCAAGAATTGATTATTTTAGGGGGAGTAGTTTCAATTAGGTAATGGATTGAAAGCAATATTACAAAGGATTGAGAAATGAATAAAGGTAGAAGAAGCAAAGGCGATGAATATAGGAAACTTTTTCTAAGATTTTTGTGTTGAAGGCAAGGGAATATATGAGATTTGGCAACAGACAATCTTGTCTCAAATTCTGATTTTAAGTATCAGTGTGACTTTGCAGAAATCACCATACCATCCGAAGCCTGAGTTTTCTCACCCTTAAACTATATTGGACTGAATATCTTTTAATGTTCCTTCTAGCTCTATGTCTGAACCTATGTAAATTTAGATAAGACATTTTCTATTGACATGAACCTTATAATCCAATAAGGACAAAGATAAGATATTAATATAAATAATTGTAAAGCACACATAGTACAATGTAACAGACATAATATTTTATAAGATAAATGTGTTGAGAAACAGTGTGTGAGCTCTAGGGCAGACAAGGAGGGTGTTAAGGGAAAAGGAAAAGTTATATTTGAATTTTGTTTGCAATAAGGCTTATCTATTTGGGCTAGAAAAATCTAAGGTTTCTGTTTCTGTTTCTATTTCTCTATTTGTCTCTCTGTCTCTGTTTCTCTCTGTCTCTCATATTTGCAGACAGGGAAGAGAACAAACTCTAATGCCTTCAGTTATAGATAAAAAGCCATATTTTTTATTATAAATTCACTCTTTCCCATAAGACAAGGTCATCTCAGGGGTTATATAAAGATGGCTGAGTATAGAGATTGCAGTCTAATTTTCTTTTTATTTGGGGTTTGGAGAGTTAGAGAGAATGTAGGAAGGAGCGAAGATTACTTTACAATTTCTCCTCTAATGCCAAGGATAAGATGAGTAATACTTATCTACTCCCATCATTATTTAGTTTCTCCATTTGTAAAATGGACATGGTGATATTTTTCCAACTTTACTTCTTCAAGATGTTTGTTTACTGTCAAGTTAAAATGACAAATTTCAGTGCTATTAAAAATTCAAGTGCTGAGTGGCACTTGATGGCAAAGTGGATAGAGCACCAGACCTAAAATCAGGATGACTGGAGTTCAAATTCAGCCTCAGACACTTAACATTAACCAGCTGGGTAAATCTAAGGAATTCCTTCCCAATTCCCTCTCAAAAAACAAAAAATAAAGTTATTTAATGTGGTATTCATTATCCTTTCTTTTTAATTTGATGATTTAGATAGCCTGAGTGTACCTTGAATGCTCTCATTCAATAACTATTACACAATAATTTTAGACTTTCACACCTCCTACCTTCCTGCAAGTTGGAAATATGTTTGTCTCATTTTATTTGCCTGTCTCTGGGCATCTCACCCAGTTCTTTGATTAGCAATTTGTACTGCCTCCAGAGTCTCTGAAGCCTCCTTATAAATTGTAATTATTATTGGGGCTTTCTGTTACAGACATGTTTAGGTTGTTTCCTCATATTCATTTTGACTTAATTGGCTTTGTGGTCCCTGTGGCTTAGACAGTAAGCAGACTCACAGAAAGCAGCAATATATTAAGATCAAAAAAAAAAAAAAAACCCAACCCAACCCCAAAAAACAAACAAATGAAGATAGAGATTAAGCATGTGGACAGAGATTTTCCTCAGAAGTACTGATTTTCCTCAGAAGTACCCCTGTCTACAAATAAACAAGAAATAATTCCCCAAGAAATAATTTTTTTTTTTTACTTAAGAATTGGTAATGTCTTTTAGTTTTCAAATATAATGCTTTTAGTCATTCCTTAATGAAAAAAAGTTCCTGCCTCCTCTCTTTCACCCTCTGTTACTGTTCTTAGTCACATAATTTGGGCTTCAGCCCATGGTCTGAAGATAGGGAGGTTAAAGAAAGGAAAAGATCAGCCTCAAGGATCCATTTCATTTGAGTTCAAAGTCTTGGGAGATTTTGGGATTCAAGTTAAATTCTGTATCCCTCACAATGTTTTTCACATAATGGATAGTGAATATTAATTAATTTGAAGAGGACAGAAAATTGCTGAGAGATACTTTGAAAGAAAAGAGACAAGGGAGACATAAGAGATAGAGTCTCAAAAATGCTTAACCTGAATATGAAACTTTAGACCAAAGAAATGTAAGACATTGTCCCTTTCAGGTATTATTCATTCATATGGAACAGTTTTTTCTGAGTTAAGTTCTGCTCTGAGTTCTAAGAGACAGTTATCCTTACTCAGGTTTCTGAGTTATTTTTTACTTTGAATGTGACAAGTTGTAGAGAGATGGAAATTAGAACCATTTTTTTTTGATAGTGGGACAAAGGTAATTTATATGATTAAAATCAGAAGATGAGAAACTGATTACTAACTATAAGATAAGATGAGGTCATTTTCAGAGTCTAAATCCCTCAAAGAGAAAAGACCAGTTTGTGAAAGATCAGTTTTTGAGAACTGCATAAGCTAAAGTTTAAGGTAAAAGAGAGAAGTGTTGGATATTACAGTTACTGTTGAAGAGTAGGTTTAGAAGAGCAGAGTTTGGAAGTAGATTGAAAAATATAATGCCTTGAGTATGTCTTAGATCTTAGTCTCAGTGAGATAGCAGGCAAGTACAACATAGATCAGTTCAGCTTAATAATGGAAGCCTTTGTTCAACATAGAAGGTGTACTTGTCAAAAAACTTTTATGGAAGTAACTGAAACATTTCTTAAATGCACAGAAGAAAACAGAAAGGAACTTCAGATAGTTGTGTTACACTGAGCACATGGCTATTCTTTACTCATTCCTTTATGGCAGTTTTCTATTAACCTGTACCTATTTCTTCACAGAGACACCGAGTATAGTGGTGCAAAAATATGATCCCAGATTTTTAAAGGAAGTAACTGAAACGTTTCTTAAAGTTAAACCAAAATCTTTGTTACAAAAAATTTCTCCAGTTAAACCAAGATCTTTGTTACAAAAAAATTTCCACAATAGCCATGCCAAAAATAATGTTTTATTCTTCACTTTCAGTCCATCACCTACCTCTTTTTCAGGAGAAAAGGAGCACACTTCTAATGAAACCTAACATGAAAGTGAATTATTTAATGTTCAAAGATGAAAGACATTTGAATAGTGATCATATTCTTTGCATAAGGGGAACTGTCCTGGAATGGTATTTAGCCATTAGAAATGTCAGGAGGGAATCTTTGTGAGATATCTTGAATAACAGTAATAACTAACTTTTATATATAACTTCAAGGTTTTTAAAGACTTTGCACATTACTTTTTATTTGGTCTTTCAATAAGTACTATAAATATTATAATAACATTTGCCCTTCCCAACTTAGAGATCTAAAACCCAGACTTTAGAGAGGCCAAAAAACTTCTTCATTCACAGTCATTCAGTTCGTTAAATATTGATGATGAGATTTGAATCCAGGTTTTCCTGACTCCAAATCTAGCATTCTCTTCACTAGAATATGCCATGGTGATTTCATTGTAAACCAGGCTATTGAGATATCATTTAAATGATCAATACAAGGAAACTATCTAATGTACATTATCAATATCACTCTGTTATATTTTTGGATTTTTAGGTTTCCTAGATTTTGCTAATTTTCCACTGGAGCCCCAAAAGTTAGTGTTCTCTACATTGTGTTAACAATATTGATTGATAAATAATCCAAGCTTCTCACTCTTTAGGAAAAACATTCCTGGAAATATGAATAAGATGATTTCAGATGTAGATTATCTTATGCCGTTAGTTGTTTGTACTCTCTACTTATTGGAAGAAATTTCTTCTGACATTTTATTCCCCCTCCTCCAATCCATATTATATAGTCTTTCATTTAGACTTAAAAATATTAATAATAAAAAGACTCTTTACTCCTAAAAATCTAAACACAGTTGCTTAAAGAACCTATCCTACATCTTTGGCACCAGAAAAACATGAATACCATAAATAATTTTTTCTGAATTTTTGAATGAATACTTAAAGTAATTGAATTTCATTTCTACCAAGATGGAAGATGTTTTCATTAATGAAAAAGAAAATTATGGCAGCTTATAGAAATCTGATAAGGTCAGCTCATGCTTTTAAATAGGAAATGACATTCATATCTAACTTGCTGACAAACTGTGCCATTAAATAACATCCTCTGAAACAAATTTTAGAAAGCATTTAAATGAACAGTTTTATTTAATGGAAGAAAATCAAGTTAGTTTCTGCCATCCCCTTTGTGTTATGGGGATTTTTCTGTGAAATCTCAAAAGGAAAGATTGGCATGCAACTCAATAACTAGGAGGTGTTTATATTCCTTTGCATCAAAGCACTATAGGAAATATGTGACTTAAATTTCCTATCCCAAAAGATATAATGTAATTTGTACATATCTGCTGAGACTACCTGAAGATTATGATTCTAATGATGTTTGATGTAATCAAATTCTATGAAGAAAAGGAGATTTGACTAGAATCCTGGCTCCAAAAATTGACTATGTGACACTAATGTTTCACTTCAAATCTTTTCTCAAGTGACAACAATTTTTTTATGCTCTCACTTTTGGTCTTTCCATTTTCCTCTATTTAGTTTTTCCCATGGCCTACCAGGCAGCACTCCAACTCTAAGTGAAAAAGCACATTTTGGCTGACTGAATAATCAGCCTGTATTCAAAAAGTGTTTAGAAAAAGGACCATCAAAGGGATAACAAATAAAACTTTCTTCATGCAGCATTAAGCTTTAGAGTTCTCAAACCCAGTGACTTTTTACAGTGCTCCTGAGAAAAGGTGAATATTTTGTATATTAAAAATTAGCACATGAAAATTTGTAATACATTTTTACTGGAGGATAAAAGCTCAAATTTATAAGTATTTGTTAAAAGGTACTATTATTTTACTCCTATGTATATTTACTTTATTGATTTCAGTGATAGTAGGAATGATTGATTATTCAATATTTAATTTTTTGTTGGTATTAAGGAAGTAACTCATTAGCTAGGTAGGTCCTCAGGCAGTAGATTTAGTCAATTACTTAGTTTGTAATTAAACCTTCTTGGGTTTGTCTACATTACCTTTAGGTAGGTAGTGCAATGGAGAGAGTATACCTGGAGTCAGGAGAACCAGAATTCAAATCTGACTTCATACACTAGCTGGATTACTCTGGGTAAGCTCCTTCACCTTGTTTGCCTCAGTTTCTCATGTGTAAAATTGTCTGGAGGAGAAAAGGGCAACTCACTCCAGTATCTCTGACATGAAAGCGAACAACACAATGAAAAAAAACCACATTACTTTCAAGAAATTAATTTAATAATAATAGTAAAACCTAATAATAGCAAAAGTTAAAAATTATAAAAAGTAATAATAAAATAGTAACTAATAAATATTAATAATAAGTAACTAATACAAAGCATCTACCATGTCAGACACTGTGCTAAATGACTTATAAATATTAATGCATTTTATCCTCACAATGATTCTGTGAGATAGGTGTTTTTATTTTTCCCATTTTATACATGCCTACACAGGGAAGATGTAAAGAAGGAAATTTTATAGGTTATCTGTATGAAATGCAAAGTTAAAGCATGGTCTGATATGTAGGGGAAACCAATAGATATAGTGAAAGAAATAGACTCATTTGAACACATTTGGTTTCTAAACATTTGAATTTGACCACAGAGAGGGAAATCTAAATATGAAGGGATTCATTTTCCCAGAGACTGATGCATGGATGTAGAAAAATTCAAATATTGAATCCCAAGTCTCAGATATACTCTGAAGGAAGGAAGAGAGAAGTTAGCAGCAACCGAAGATGGTAAGATAATGTGGTTAGATGGATTCCTCCAAAGAATATGAAGCTGAAGTCTAGATTGTTGTCTAGGGACATATTGATAGAGATTATGAGGTTTAAGGTGAAGTTAAATTGATGTCAATGTGTATTGTATAATAAAGATAAATCAATTTTGCTGCATACCAAAAACATTTTCCTATAGTAATTTTCCTTTTTGTATGCTGTTTTCTTATCTTTTCCACAATATGCTAGCTTTTATTGACATACATTTTCATTTTGTTGTATTTTTCTTATCTTTATTCATTGATAGAAATAAAAATCTCTGTTGTTATTAATACTAGATTCATACATTTTTATGTCACTTTTCCTTATCTCAGAAGTGTAAAAAAAAACCTGAACATTTATAAGGTTGTTATTATAAAGTAGCTATTTATAGTTAGACAACTGGCATGGTTACCATAGAAACTAAGACAGCAATCAATTTGAAAACCATGGAAATGTGAGCAAAAATCTGAGTATTACGAACACAAGAAATTATTTTTATTTATTTTTTTTTATTTAATAGCCTTTTATTTACAGGATATATACATGAGTAACTTTACAGCATTAACAATTGCCAAACCTCTTGTTCCAATTTTTCACCTCTTACCCCCCCACCCCCTCCCCTAAATGGCAGGATGACCAGTAGATGTTAAATATATTAAAATATAACTTAGATACACAATAAGTATACATGACCAAAACATTATTTTGCTGTACAAAAAGAATCAGACTCTGAATTATTGTACAATTAGCTTGTGAAGGAAATCAAAAATGCAGGTGTGCATAAATATAGGGATTGGGAATTCAATGTAATGGTTTTTAGTCATCTCCCAGAGTTCTTTTTCTGGGTATAGCTAGTTCAGTTCATTACTGCTCCATTAGAAATGATTTGGTTGATCTCGTTGCTGAGGATGGCCTGATCCATCAGAACTGGTCATCATCTAGTATTGTTGTTGAAGTATATAATGATCTCCTGGTCCTGCTCATTTCACTCCGCATCAGTTCGTGTAAGTCTCTCCAGGCCTTTCTGAAATCATCCTGTTGGTCATTTCTTACAGAACAGTAATATTCCATAATTTTCATATACCACAATTTATTCAGCCATTCTCCAACTGATGGACATCCATTCAGTTTCCAGTTTCTAGCCACTACAAAAAGGGCTGCCACAAACATTCGTGCACATACAGGTCCCTTTCCCTTCTTTATAATCTCTTTGGGATATAATCCCAGTAGTAACACTGCTGGATCAAAGGGTATGCACAGTTGGATAACTTTTTGAGCATAGTTCCAAACTACTCTCCAAAATGGTTGGATTCTGAACACAAGAAATTAAAGGAAAAAAAAAACTATCAAATGATTAGGAGCAACAAGACTATATATATATTTTTTTTTTCCAAGGGAGATACCATTAAGGGGGAATGTCACTTGTATCATATTAGGTTAATAGTTTCTCTTATGATTATGCCTTGTCAATCGACTAAATTTTTTTGGAGTTTATAATAATCAAGCCCTTATTTTAAAAATAAAATCAGATATTTTAAGACAATTGAAAAAGTGCAAAATTATACTGAGTATTTTGTAGGTGACAAGGATCAGCCTTGTCTGTACATTTTGGTTCATTTTAGGCATAGGAGTGATGATTACAATGTTCAAATGCTATATTGGATTCTTGATCATTACTCTCTGTGGAATGATATATGCATAAGACAGGGAGGAAAGAAAGAAGTATTAAACTTTTCCACCCAAGTCATTTAAATTTAGCAGTTAGCAGTTTAGTTAGTAGTTTCCCCTTTAGACACTCGGCTCTCTGGTTCTGGGTCAGTCATATTATTAGAGGCTTAGTAATCCAAGTGATCTTGAGAAAGCCCAGGTAACTGTGGATAAACCTCAAAGAATAAAATTCCTTTGTGAATTAACCATATATCTATTTCTTCCTTCTGGTTAGTCTTTGAATTCAAGATTTCCAGTGGTGGCTCTAACACATTGTTGTTGACCTCACGGGCTATAGTTCGTTGATTAAAAAAATAAATAGAAAATATTGTAGTAGTCTGTGCTACTACTATATGTGATTTATTCTATTCTTGCAAAAATGTGTTAGTTTAGAAAAGACATGAATATTTTTTAATGTTTAAAAATAAAATTTCTTTTTTTGTTGTGAACTTAACAGATATGAACAATGACATCTATGAATAAAAGTAGAAAGCTTCATATATGAAGCTGAGTTCTTGTTAATTTGTTTCTAAAACATATGTTTAAAATGGGATGCCTGGAATCTTGATTTCCTGGGTATTAAATTAATACAAATAAGGCAAAAAATCCTTATATAAATTTGTCATATAATCTCTTATATAAATAATGGTAACTGTTTTTAGAAACTGCAGATATATTCACTGAAGAGGACAGTGAATAATTTTCCCCAGAGACTAATGCATGGGTGTAGGAAAATTTAAATATTGAGTCCCAAGTCTCAGATATACTCTTAAGGGGACTGGTCTAGGTGAGAAGGAGAGAAGTTAACAACAATAAGAAGATGGTAAGATAATGTGGTTAGAGGGATATCTCCAAAGAGTATTCAGCTGAATATTTTGTTTTTCAATGGCAGTTTTCCAAATTAATGTAAAAAAATAAACAGTGATCATGGATGGTTTCCCATGTCAATGTCTAGAAAGAACAATGAATGAGTAGAGCATAGAATCAACATATTCACCTATACTGGTGTTCTCCATGTGCCTAACCCAACATAAGCTTGTTATGTAGCTGCAAACTATGGATTCCATCTATAATAGGGACAGGTTAGATAATTTAACTAGCCTTTTTCTAATACTTCAGCCAATCCGCACCTTTAAGGAAATGTGTTTCCATGGTGGCACAGTGATTAATATTCCCTAGTCTAAAAATGTTTCTCTTTTAAAGAATCAGTATATAATTTCCTTTTTCATAATTTTTAAAGGTCACCCATTCATTTGAACACTTGTATTGTGCATAGTGAGTACATGGGATAATAATATGATACAGAGGCTCTTTACTAGAAGAAAGAAAATAAAGTAGGGTGGGCTTTTGATGCCAAATATAAACTGTCCTAGGAATGAAGCCACTTGTATTGTGACAATATCTTCATCTGCAGAGTTCAAAATAGAAGATGGAATTTTCCATTAAGTTAAAAAATATTTCTCTTTTCAAAAATAATTCTGGGATTTTTATAGAGATAACACTATAAAAATAAAATATCACCTCATTAATTTTTCCTCTTGTAGCAGAAGCAAAATTTTTATTTTAGTTCTGATTTCCTGTCAAGAACAATTAAATGATCTCAATGGGTTCCTAGCAGTGCAAAGATAACTTGTTTGGTCAAATAGGATGGATAATATACCAATGTCAGATGATAGCTTTCATTCTTTTGTTGTTCATTTCACAAATCCTCACATCACCTTTAACAATAATGCTTTATTTCTTCAATTTCATGATCTCACTGGGCTGAACAGTAATACCACTTCAATAGGTCTCAACTCATGCACACTTTTTCATCTTATACACTTTTTTAGTGTTCAAAACTTTTGTTTCATTAACAGGAATATGAGTCAAAAGTCTCTTTTACCTTTTTTCTTTTTAGGCTGTTTGATTGTATTGCTATTCCATTAAAGAGGTGGTCTAAAGTGTCAGAGAATCACTATAGTATTTTTTAAAATGATGGTATACAGTTTATTATTAGGTTGGAAGAAGGCAGGGGTTTTCCCACTGAAATTTCTGCCATATCTAGTAGTAATACCAAGGATTAGTTGTCCCCATACTATCTGCTTTTATTAGTGAAATAAAGGAAGGAGACAGATATTCTTTTATACATTCTGGTCACTACTAGATGTGATGACTTAATGACCTCAGAATTTCTGAGGCAGATTTCTTTGGCAGAGAATAAAGGGATATTAAGAGATCAATTCCCAGTAATTTGTACTGACTCCATTGTTCAGTCTAGTCCTGTGGGGAGAATACTGGACAAAAAGTTTTCTTGGATGATGTGATTGATGAGGAATCCATCTCCATGGATTTCTCTGAATCTTGGCAATCTTAATCCACAAAAGTTGTAAGGATTGGATATGCTTGGAGAAAGTGAGATACCTGAATGTGGCAAGCTGCTAGAGAAACTAAATTCATTGGAATGTCTTCCAGTGTCATGGTAGACAGCATTAAGACAAGGCCTCCAAGACTGTGGGACTCAAAGATTAGGCTGGAGTGCTAGGATCTTGAAGACCCAAACATGAGGGCAGGCTGAACCTATCCAATGGCTCTTCTCCCTTTTTGACATCTTAAAGGCTTCTGAGGAAAAGTGCCCAATTTGTGAGATTGTTATCTTTAATCATTTATATGTTTTTCATATGCAATCAACCTATGCAGTGTGCAAGAAATATTTCTCTTTAATCTATCTTTCTTTCTTTCTCAGGTTCATTTAGCTAGGAAGTGTTAAGAATCTGAGGCCAGATTTGAACTCGGGTCCTCCTGACTCCTTTTGTGCTCTATCCACTAAGATGCTCAATCTACTTGTTCACATTATACAGCTCCTTTTCTGCTCCTTAATGAGAATTTTCCTCCTTTAAAAAAATTTAAATATTACTTTTAAAGGATTTTGATTTTCATTTTTCCCCCTCTTTCTTTCCCACTATCTCTCCAAGATATGGCAATCAATCTGATGTAGGTTATATTTGTACAATCATATTAAATATATTTCTACATATATAATGTTGTAAAAGAAGAATCATAATAAAAAGGAAAATCTTGAGAAAGAAAAAAATTTAAAGTGAAAATATGATGCTTCATTATGCATCCAGATTCCATAGTTCTTTCTCTGGATGTGGATAACACTTTCTATCATAAGTCTTTTGGAATTGTCTTAAATCATTATATTGCTAAGAAGAGCTAGATAGTACCAAAGTTGATTATCATTCAATGCTACTGTTGCTGTGTAACATGTTCTGCTTCTCACTTCATTTATCAGCAGTTCATAGAAGTCTTTTCCGGTTTTTCTGAAATCCACCTGCTCAACTTTTCTTAAAGAAGAATTTTTCCATTTCATTCATATACCACCATTTACTCAGCCATTCCCCAATTGATAGACATCCCCTTGATTTTCAGTTCTTTGTCACCACAGAGAGAGCTGTGGGAATCAGACGTATTTGATATTGTCAGATCAAAGGATATGTATAGTTCTTTAGCCCTTTGGTCATAATTCCAAATTTCTCCCCTAATGGTTGGATCAGTTCACAACTCCACAAACAATGCATTAGTGTTCCAGTTTTTCCACATTCATTATTTTCTTTTCTGTCATATTAGACAATCTTATAAGTATAGGGTGATATATCAGAGTTGTTTTAATTGACATTTCTCTTATCAGTAGTGATTTAGAGAATTTTTTCATATGATTATACATAGCTTTAATTTCTTCATCTGAAAACTGCCTGTTATATCCTTTGATCATTATCAATTAGGGAATGACTTATATTTGTATAAGTATGACTTAATTCTCTGTATATTTTACAAATGAGGTCTTTATCAAAAACCCTAGTTGTAAATTTTTTCTGCTTCCCTTCTAATTTTGGTTGCATTGGTTTTTTATGCAAAATATTTTTATTTTAATGCAATCAAAATTATTTATTTTGAATTTTATAATATTCTTTATTTCCTGCTTGGTCATAATTTTTTCTTTCTACATAGATCTGACAGCTAAACTATTCTTTGCTCTCTTGATTTGGCTATGGAATCACTCTTATGTACAAATTATGTACCTGTTTTGACTTTATTGTGGTATATGCATGTTGGTCTTTGCCTAGTTTCTGCAATCCCATTTTCCAGTTTTCCAAGAATTTTTTGTCAAATAGTGAGTTATTCCAGAAGCTGGAATCTTTGGGTTTATCAAAAACTGCATTACTGTAGTCATTAATTATAATGTTTTTGTAGATCTAATCTATTCCACTCATTCACTGGTCTATTTCTTAGCTAGTACCAGCAAGATTTAATTGCTGCTTTATAATATAATTTGAGATCTGGTATGGCTAGGCCCCCTTTTTTTGCATTATTTTCATATTCCAAATGAGTTTTATATCATGTTTTTCTAGCTCTATAAATAAATCTTTGGCAATTTGTTTGACCTAGCACTGAATAAGTAGATTAATTTTGGTAGAATTGTCATTTTTATTATATTATCTTGGCAGGCCCATGAACAATTGATATATTTCCAATTAATCCATTCTGACTTTATTTGTGCAAAAAGTTTTTTGTTATTGTATTTATATAGTTTCTTTGTCTTTTGCAGGTAGACTACCACATATTTTATATTGTCTACAATTATTTTAAATGGAATTTTTCTCTCTTGCTGCTAGATATTGTGTGTGTGTATATATATATATATACACTAATGATTTATATGGGTTTATTTTATATCTTGCAACTTAACTGTTTTTTAGTTGATTCTCTAGGATTCTCTAAATATATCAGCGTATCATCTACAAAGAGTGATAGTTTCCTTGTGGCCTACTCTAATTCATTTTTTTTTGTTCTTTTCTTATTATTAAAGCTAATATTTCTTGTATTATATTGGATAATAGTGGTGATAATGGGCAGTCTTACTTTACTTCTATCTTATTGGGAAGGCTTCTAGATTATCCCTATTATATAATACTTGCTGATGATTTTTGATAGATACAGGTTATCATTTAAAAGAAAATTTCATTTATTCTTATGCTTTCTAGTGTGTGTTTTTTAAAATGTCCATCTGGAAGAACAAAAGGTCAAGAATTTCAAAGGAATTAATGAAACAAATAAATGCACATGGGTGTGGCCTACCTGTACCAGACATAAAACTATATTATAAAGCAGAAGTCATTAAAACTATTTGGTATTGGCTAAGAAATAGAGTAGTTGATCAGTGGAATAGGTTAGTTTCACAGGACAAAATAATCAATAACTATATTAATTTAGTGTTTGAAAAACCTAAAGACTCTAATTTTTGGGAATTTTGGGGATTTTGGGACTATTTGACAAAAACCGCAGGCAAAATTAGAAATTAGTATGGCAGAAACTAGGCATTGATCCATACCTAATACCCTATACTAAGATAAGATTAAAATGGATTCATAGTTTGGACATGAAGAGTAATATTATAAGCAAATTAGAAAAACAAAGGATAATCTCCCTCTTAGATCTGTGGAGAATGAAGAAATTTGTGGCCAAAGAAGAACTCAAGCACATTATTGAATGCAAAATGAATAATTCTGATTATCTTAAAGTTTTTGTACAAACAAAATCAATGCAGAAAAAATTAGAAAGGAAGTAATAAAATGAGAAAAATTTTTACATTTAAGTGTTCTGATAAAGGCTTCATTTCTAAAACATATAGAGAATTGATTTAGATTTATAAGAATTCAAGCCATTCTGCAATTGATAAATGGTATGAACAGGCAATTTTTAGATGATGGATGCCCATCTGTTGAAAATGGCTCAACAAGTTATGGTACGTGAATGTTATGGAATATTATTATTCTATAAGAAATGATCAGCAAGATAATTTTAGAGAGTACTGGGAGACTTACATGAACTGACGCTCAGTGAAATGAGCAGAACCAGGAGATCATTATACATGGCAACAGCAAGATTATACTGGGATCAATTCTGATAGACATGGCTCTCTTCAACAATGGGGTGATTTACCCCAATTCCAATGTTCTTGTGATGAGGAAAGCCATCTGCACCTAACGAGAGGACAGTGGGAATTGAATGTGGACCACAACATAGTATTTTCACTTTTTGTTGTTGTTTGCTTGAATTTTGTTTTCTTTCTCATTTTTTCTTTTTTGATCTTATTTTTCTTGTGCAAAATGATATTTGTGGAAATATGTATGGAGGAATTGCACATATTTAATGTATATTGAATCACTTGCCAATGGGAGGAGTTGGTGGGGGTAAAGGAGGGAAAAATTAGAACACAGGGTTTTGTAAGCATGATTGTCAAAAATTATCCATGTATATATTTTGAAAATAAAAAGCTATAATTATTTAAAATTATTTATTTTAATACACATTGATTTATGAATCATGTTGGAAGAGAAAAATCAGAGCAAAAGAGAAAAATCATGGGAGAGATAAAAAAGAACAGGAAAAAGAAGTGAACATAGCATGTGTTGATTTATATTCAGTCTCCTTCTTTTTCTGGATGCAGATGGAATTTTCTATTCAAAGTCTATTGGAATTGCTTTGGATCACTGAATCACTGAGAAGAACCATGTTTATCATAGTTGATCATCACTCATTCTTGCTGTTATTGTATACAATGTATTCCTGGTTCTGCTTGTTTCTTTCAGGGTCAGTTCATGTATATCAAAGCCTTTCTAAAATCACCTTGTTCATAATTTCTTATATGGCAATAATATTCCCTTATCTTCATATATCACAACTTGTTCAGTCATCCCTCAAATGATGGACATCTACTCATTTTCCAATTCTTTGCTAACACAAAAAGAGCTGCTACAAACATTTTTTGCACATATGGATTTTTTCCCCTCCTTTATGATTTCCTTGGGATTCAGACCCAGTAATAGCACTGCTGGGTCAAAGGGTAGGTAAAGTATGATAGCCCTTTGGACATAGTTCCAAATTGCTCTCCAGAATGGTTGGATCATTTCACAACAACACCAACAATGAATTAGTTTCCCAGTTTTCCCACATCCCCTCCAACATTTATCATTGTCTTTTCCTGTCCTATTAGCCAATCTGAGAAGTGTGAGGTAATTCCTTAGAGGAATTTTAATTTGCATTTTTCTAATCAATAATGATTTTGAGCACATATGACATAGTGCACATAGAGTTCAACTATGACTACAAATGGATTTAGTTTCATAATCTGAAAATTATTTGTTCATACCCTTTGGCAATTTATCAATTGTAGATTTGACACAATTCTTTATATATTTTAGAAATGAGACCTTTCTCAGAAACACTGGCTACAAATTCTTTTTTCCAGCTCTGTAGTTCTTTATTGCTTTTAATAGGAATGGGTGCTGTATTTTGTCAAAGGTATCTATTGGTATAATCATATAATTTCTGTAGGTTTTATCATTTATATGGTCCATTATGTGGATAATCTCCATAATATTGAACCAGTCCAGCATTCCTGGTACAAATCCCAACTGGTCATAGTGTATTCTGGTGATAAATTGCTGTAATCTCTTTGCTAATATTTTATTTAAATTTTTATATTTTATATCAATTTTATATTAATGTTCATTAGAGAAATGGGTCTGTAATTTTCTTTCTCTGTTTTGACCTTTTCTCATTTAGTTATTAGCACCATATTTGTGCCATAAAAAAGAATTTGGTAAGACTCGTTCCCATATTTTTTGGAAAAGTTTATATAGTATTGGAATTAATTGTTCTTTAAATGTTTGAAAGAATTCACTTGTAAATCCATTTGGCTCTGGAGATTTTTTTTTCTTAGAAAGATTGTTGATGGCTTGTTAAATTTGTTTTTCTAAAAAGGGGTTATTTAAATATGGTATTTCTTCTGTTAATTGGCAACTTATGTTTTTATAAAATTTTTGTAAAATTTTGTAAAAATCATTTTAAATTTTCAAATATATTAGCATACAGTTGGGCAAAATAGCTCCTAATTATTCTTTTAATTTCCTCTTTATTTTTGAATTTACCCTTTTCATTTTTGATTCTGATAATTTAACTTTTTTTTTTAAATCAAATTAACCCAAAGTTTAGCTATTTTATTCCCCCATTCCAATCCAGCTTTAAATTTTATTTATTTTTTTCTTTTTTCTTACTTTCAATTTTATTAAATTTTATTAATCTCTTCCTTGATTTTCAGAATTTATAATTTAGTATTTAATTGGGAATTTTTAATTTGCTCTTTGTCTAATTCTTTTAATTGCATGCCCAAATCTTTGATTTCCTCTTTCTCTGTTTCATTTTTCTGAGCATTTAGAGATATAAAATTTCTCCTAAGAACTGCTTTGGCTGTTTTGGTTTGTTGTCTCATTTTTGTTGATCTCAGATCTCAGATGAAATTATTGATTATTTCTATGATTTGTTGTTTAACGACTCATTCTTTTCATGAACTTTTTTTGTATGTACTTCTTATTGCTTCATGATTTGAAGAGAATGCCTTTAGCATTTCTGCTTCTCTCCATTTGATTGTGAATTTTTATGTCTTAATACATGGTCAGTCTTTGTGTAGTTGGCATGTACTAATTAGAAAAAAATAAATTCCTTTCTTTTCCCATTCAATTTTCTCTAGAAATTTATCATATATAATGTTTCTGAAATGTTATTCCCCTCCTTAACATCTTTCTTGTTTGTTTTGTGGTTAGATTTATTTAATTCTGAGAGGAGGAGGTTGAGGTCCCTCAATATTGTCTATTTCTTACTATAACTCACTTAACTTCTCTAAGGATTTGGATGCTATACCACTTGGTATATTTATGTTTAGTACTAATATTACTTCATTGTCTTTGGTACCTTTTAAGCAAGATGTTCCTTCCTTTGTTATCTCTTTTAATTAATTTTCTGCTTTTGCTTTGTCTGTGATCAAGATCACCAATATATTCTGCTCCAACTTTTAACCTTTTTCTCTGTTTGTATCTCTCTGCTTCAAATGTGTTTCTTGTAAAGAACATATTAGAGAATTCTGATTTTTAATCACTTTGCTATCGGCTTCCATTTTAATGAAGAATTCATCCCATTTACATTCACAATTATTACCAGCTGTATATTTCCCTCCATCCTATTTTCACCCCTATTTAACCTTTTTTTCTCTCTTTTCATCCTGTCTGTCCTCACCAGTGTTTTTCTTCTTCCTTCCTCCTTCCTTAATGTACCCTTCTGCCAACCCCTTTCCCATCTCTTTCCCTTTCCCCCTACGGATCTCCCTTCTATTCTTTCCCCTCCTACTTCTCTACAGGCTAAGATAACTTTCTGTCCTGGTGTGTATGTCATTCCCTCTTTGAGCCAATATGATTAGATTAAAGTTTAAACAATACTCATCTCTCTTCCTTGTTTCCCTTTGCTGTGAGGGGTCTTTTGTGCCTCTGCATGTGATGCTATTTACATTTTTGCATCTCCTTTTCTTTCCTCCTACAATTCCTCTTCCACTCCTTAATTTCTTTTTTATATCATCATATCAAAGTCCACTTATAGCCACACTCCTTGTCTATATACAACATAACTGCCCTAATAAAGACACACATCTCAAGAATTATAAGTATCACATTTCTGTTAAGGATGTAAATAGTTTAACTTTTAAACAAAATTTTTTTTTAATGTTTTACCTTTTTATGCTTTTTTAAAAACTATATTTGAAGGTCAAATTTTCTGTTTAGTTCTGGTCATTTCAATAGGAAATAATTGAAAGTCACCTATTTTATTGAATATCCATCTTTTAATGTAGAAGTTGCTAAATCCTGAGTAATCCTGGCTATGACTCCTTGATATTTGAATTATTTCTTTTTTCTGCTTGGAATATTTTTTCTTTGATCTTATAATTTTGGATTTAGCCACATTAATCCTTTGGAATTTTCATTTTGTGATCTATTTCAGGAGGTAATCAGTGAATTTTTTCAATTATTTTTTTACCCTCTGGTTTTAAGATATTAAGGTAGTTTTCCATGATGATTTAAAAAAATTATTTAAAACTTAAATATAAAATGAAAAAAGAAATAAAAAAGATATAAAAATAAAAAAATAGCCATGTGCTCAACAGAACATAAGGGAGAATTCATAATAAATTTCTATTTCAAGAAAAAAGCATATACAGTAATAAAGGAAATTGTATTCAGAATGGATCATCTTTTCTTTGCTTTTTTTGTCTTTCTTTTTTTCCTCTATTGTACATTTTTTAATTTATTTTTTCCTCTCATTCCCCCATGCAGACATGCATATGTACAAGGACATATTTTTGTACACACACATACATACATATACCCCTATACAATATATACACAAAGACTTATTTGTTCATATGCATATGGTTATACACGTACATCTAAAACCATATTAATAAATCTTATGTAAAATGTAGATTTCTCTCCTGATTGAATCATTTTTAACTTTGACTTTGACTGAGATCAAAGATTATCACCCCTGATTTTTTTCCTAATAAATTCTATTTCAGATTATTGTTATTCTGTTTGTATATATCTCTTATTTCCTATTCCTTCTGTCTTTTACTTTACCTCTACTTGATATCTTGCCTATTACTTAACCTCTCCCCCAAGAATCTCTATTATCTTTTCCCCCCCTCTTTTCCTCCCTCTTTATCCAATTCCCATTAATATACACACTTTATCCCACTCTCATTAGTCTATACACCTTTCTGTACCTGATCTTATCCTATCTGTACTCTTGTTTATTTTTAGATTTTGGAGGATGCTATTCTTTTCTTGATTATGTGTGCATGTATTGTTCACTCTTTGATGCATTAGTATAGCATGATTACTGTTTTTACTGTTTCCTATATGGTTTTGCTTTTTTTTTTTTGTTATGGTTTTTCTTTTTTAGAATCGCATCATAATCAGTTTTATCCCAATCTTTCTTTTGTATTACCCAGTTACTAATAATAGTCTTAGACATATGGTTTACATTTCCACATATAAAACTAACAGTTTGTCTTTATGGAATCCCTTGAAACTGCTCTTTGATGTTGGCTTTTATATGTCAAATTTTTTTAAAAAATTCATAATAACTATTTATTTTCAAAATATATGCAAAGATAATTTTCAACATTCAGCGTGCAAAACCTTGTGTTCCAAATTTTTTTCCTTCCTTCCACCCAGTCCATTCTCCAGAAAGCAAGTAATCCAATGGGCCTAAGCATGTTCTTCTAAAAATATTTTTACATTTATCATGCTGCACAAGAAAATCAGATCAAAAAGGAAAAAAATTGAGAAAGAAAAAAATAGCAAGCAAACAATAGCAAAAAAGGTGAAAATACAATGTTGTGATTCATACATATTCAGTCCCCAAGTCCTCTTTCTGGATGCAGATGGCTCTCTCAACTCTATTGAAATTGTCCTGATTCACCTTATTGTTGAAAAGAACTATGTCCATGAGAATTGATCATCACAATATCTTGTTGTTGTTGTGTACAATGTTCTCTTTGTTCTACTCACTTCACTTAGCATCAGTTCATACAAGTCTCTCTAGCCTTTCTGAAATCATTCTGTTTATTGTTTCTTATAAAACAAAATATTCCATAACATCCATAACTTAACCATAGCCATTCCCAACTGATGGGCAACTTTCCAGTCCTTGCCACCACAAAAAGGGCTGTTACAAACATTTTTGCATATGTGGGTTTTTTTTTTCCTTTTTATGATCTCTTTGAAATACAGACCCAGTAGGGTATATATCAGATTTTTTATTGAATTCAGATTTGTCTATGACAAAATCCTGAAAATCTGACAGTTCATTGAATGTCCACTTTTTTCATTTAATATTATACTCAATTTTTCTGCATATAATATTTTGGGCTGCAGTGCTAGTTCTTTTGGTTGTGATTTTTTTCCAGGACCTGTGATCTTTTATTGTAGCCAGCTAGTCTTAGGACTTCTTGCAGTTTTAGTAGAGTTATCCTGGAGGTGTTAACATATTCACACTAATCCATCTTCCATTTTTAGGTCTTCCTTCAGACCATTGTTCTGCCCTAATTCTTATTTGTTTTTTCACAGGTCTACATTTACCCTGAGGTACAATTTTGTTTCATTCAAGGGGAAAGTCTGGAGAGCTTGGAATTTTCTGACCTACTTTGCCATATTCCCAGAACCTTCCTGATGATTTCTTGAAAGATACTATATGTGCTCTTTTTTTTTTTTATCATGGCTTTCAGATAGTTCAATAATTATTAAATAATCTCTTCTGGATCTATTTTCCAGGTTTATTGTTTTTCCAATAAGGTATTATACATTTTCTTCCTTTTTTCATTCTTTTGATTTGGTTTTACTTATTCTTGATGTGTCACAGAATTATTGGTTTTCATTTACCAAATTGTAATTTTTAAGGTATGATTGTCCTCCATTAGCTTTTGTACTTGTTTTTCCTTTTGGCTACTTTTACTTTTAAAGGCACTAATCCTTATTACACTGAAAGAGGAAGAGATGGATACATAATTTTTGAAATGTAAATATCAGAAATATGAGAAATCTGGGAAAACAAATAAGTTTGAGTAACTTCATTGGGAAGTTTGATGGGAGGGAAGAAAGCTGAAGATTGCAGCATAGAAATTTAATATAAGTAAATAATTCAAAAGATAGTAAACTGTGTTGCCCTAACCTCAAGGGACTCTCCCTTTCTATTGGGAAATTGAACATTCCACTGAAGAACTTGACTTTTTTTTTTTTTTTTTTTTTTGTTTTCCCACTCTATTTCATATTTACCATTCCCCAGTGTCTATTGTATCCCTTCATTTTGTCTATAACCTTTTCCCTAAATAAATCTTCCTTTTGCCAAGGAGAATGGTCATTGTGAATTCTTCATATGACTGAACCCCAGCTTTGGTGCCTGCCATCATCTGGTGTCTACATTACCTACATCATTTTGGTCTTCAAACTACATCATTTATTACTTTAGAAGAAATATACTTAAGACATAAAGATTGGAATAGAATTATAATGAGGTGTTGGAATGGGAAGAAGTAAAGCATGTTGATCATAATCTCAGATAAAATAGTAGTAAAAAAAAGCATATGTTGTGATGGTAGAATTTGGGAATCAATTGGTTTATGGAGATGGACAAAAATGAGAAATTGAAGTTGTCAACATGGAAGGATGGTGGTACCCTCATTAGTAATAGAGAAATGGTAAGAAAGGAGGCTGTAGGATGAAAGATAAGGAATTCAATTCAGGTAATATTGTATTTAAGACATCTATGAGACATTCAGGTTTTTCTCTTTTTTAGATGGTATTTTATTTTTCCAACTATGTACCTACCAAGCTAGTTTTGACATTCACCTTTGCAAAACCTCATGCTCCAGATTTTTCTCCCTCCTTTCCTAACCTTTCCCCTCCCCAAGACAACAACAGTTTGATATAGGTTAAACATGTGCAATTCTTCTAAACATATTTTCATATTCATGATGCTACACAAGAAAAATCAGATCAAAAGGGAAAAAATGAAAAAGAAAAAAAAGACAAGCAAACAACAAAAAGGTGCAAATACTATATTTTCATCCATGTTCAGTCTCCATAGTTCAATCCCTGGATTCAGAAAATCTCTGGATTTTTCATCCCAAGTCTATTGGAATTGCCGTGAATCACCAAATTGCTGAGAAGAGTCAAGTCCATCACAGTTGATCATCAAGTATAATTTTCTAGTTGCTGTGTACAATGTTCTCTTGGTTCTGCTCACTTCATTTAGCATAATTCATGTAAGTTTTAGGAAGTTTTTCTTTACATTAAGTTTGAACATGATAATTTGCCCAGAAATCCTTATGACTTTCAGCTTATGAGTGAGCAACTTCTGTATCTTCCAGTTTCCCTCTTGTGATCAGCCCCCCAAAATAGTCAGGTTCATTTTTGAGTTAGAGGGATGTGTCTGGTGCTATACCTCAATGATCTATACTTGCCTTGATGAATCCAGCCTCAGACATTGACTAGCAAGAGATATTCAGTTTTAAAAGTGGTTGGAAATATAAAACTAGAGATCAGGAAAGTGGTTAAAGTGTGATAAATAAGTAAGAATTTCCTGCTTAAAGGTGATAATTAAATCTATGGAAACATGAAAAGATAACCTAGGGAAATAATATAGAAGAAATAGAGAAGAAGGCTCAGGACATCAGCAATTACTGGGTGTGACAAAAGCACACAGGTAACTTGAATAGAAACAATCATAAGGGATAAAATCAAGAAAAAATACTGCCTCAGAAACCTGGAGAGAAAAGAGTAGGGAAGAGAAACAAAATGATGATTGTATTAAAGGCTTCAGAGAGGTCAAGAAGGGTAATGATTTCAAAAAGCTCATTTCATTTAATGGTAAGTGATCATTTTTAAGTTTGGAGAGAGAAATCTTAGTTGAATTGAGAAGCCCAGAAAATAGACTAGAAAGTCAGGAAAAATAAAAGGAAAGAAACTGGAGGCACCACAGTGACATGTTTTTCTCAAGGAATTAAGCCATAAAAAGGAGGAGAAATACAGGATCTTAATTAGAAAAGATGGACTAGTTAATCGAATGTTTTTTTGAGGATGAATTAGACAGACATATATGCAAGTAACAAGAAAGCAGCAAGTAGAGAGGGAGAGTTAGATTAATGAGAACATGAATTATAATTTGAGCAATCTGCTGTTGAAAATGGGATGAAATGGGATCAATTATATACACAGAGTTGTTTGATATGTTAAGATGACCATTGTGATTTCAGAAAACCCTAGAAAGGCTTACATGAACTGATACTAAGTGAAGTGAGCAGAACCTAGAGAACATTGTACACAGTAACAAGATTACTTGTTAACAGTGAAGGATTTGGCTCTTTTCAATAATGAAATGATTCAGGCAATTCCAATAGATGTGATAGTGCCCTCCATGTTCAGAGAGAAAACTATGGACACTGAATGTGGGTCAAAGCATGTTATTTTCACCTTTTGTTGTGTATTAGAAACACTAGCCTCGGCAATGAGTCGAGAAAAAGATTAAAGGAATCAGAATGGGCAGTGAGGAAACCAAACTATCACTCTTTGCAGATGATATGATGGTATACATAGAGAACCCTAGAGATTCTACGAAAAAGTTATTAGAAATAATCTATAACTTTAGCAAAGTTGCAGGTTATAAAATAAATCCCCATAAATCCTCAGCATTTTTATACATCACCAACAAAATCCAACAGCAAGAGATACAAAGAGAAATTCCATTCAGAATAACTGTCGGCAGCATAAAATATTTGGGAATCTATTTACCAAAGGAAAATCAGGAATTATATGAGCTAAATTACAAAAAACTTTCCACACAAATAAAGTCAGACTTAAACAATTGGAAAAATATCAAGTGCTCCTGGATAGGTCGAGCGAATATAATAAAGATGACAATACTCCTTAAACTAATCTATTTATTTAGTGCTATACCAATCAGACTTCCAAGAAAATATTTTAATGATCTAGAAAAAATAACAACAAAATTCATATGGAATAATAAAAGGTCAAGAATCTCAAAAGAATTAATGAAAAAAAATCAAATGAAGGTGGCCTAGGTGTACTTGATCTAAAACTATATTATAAAGCAGCACTCACCAAAACCATTTGGTATTGGCTAAGAAATAGATTTGTTGATCAGTGGAACAGGTTAGGTTCACAAGACAGAATAGTCAACTATAGCAATTTAGTGTTTGACAAACCCAAAGATTCTCACTTTGGGATAAGAATTCATTATTTGACAAAAACTGCTGGGATAACTGGAAATTAGTATGGCAGAAATTAGGCATGGACCCACACTTAACACCGTTACCAAGATAAGATCAAAATGGGTCCATGATTTAGACATAAAGAACGAGATTATAAACAAATTGGAGGAACATAGGATAGTTTATCTCTCAGACTTGTGGAAGAGGAAGAAATTTGTGACTAAAGACAAACTAGAGACCATTATTGATCACAAAATAGAAAATTTTGATTACATCAAATTAAAAAGCTTCTGTACAAACAAAACTAATATAAACAAGATTAGAAGGAAGCAACAAACTGGGAAAACATCTTCACAGTTAAAGGTTCTGATAAAGGCCTCATTTCCAAAATATATAGAGAGCTGACTCTAATTTATAAGAACCCAAGCCATTCTCCAATTGATAAATGGTCAAAGGATATGAACAGACAATTTTCAGATGATGAAATTGAAATCATTACCACTCATATGAAAGAGTGTTCCAAATCATTATTAATCAGAGAAATGCAAATTAAGAGAACTCTGAGATACCACTACACACCTGTCAGATTGGCTAAGATGACAGGAAAAAATAATGATGTTTGTTGGAGGGGATGCGGGAAAACTGGGACACTGATACATTGTTGGTGGAGCTGTGAATGAATCCAACCATTCTGGAGAGCAATCTGGAATTATGCCCCAAAGTTATCAAACTGTGCATACCCTTTTATCCAGCAGTGTTTCTACTGGGCTTATACCAAGGAGATACTAAAGAAGGGAAAGGGACCAGTATGTCCAAAATGTTTGTGCAGCCCTCTTTGTAGTGGCTAGAAGCTGGAAACTGAGTGGATGCCATCAATTGGAGAATGGTTGGGTAAATTGTGGTATATGAATGTTATGGAATATTATTGTTCTGTAAGAAATGACCAGCAAGATGAATACAGAGAAGCTTGGAAGAATTACATGAACTGATGCTAAGTGAAATAGGCAGAACAAGAGATCATTATATACATCAACAATGATACTGTATGAAGATGTAATCTGATGGAAGTGGATTTCTTTGACAAGAGACCTACTTCAGTTTCAATTGATCAATGATGGACAGAAGCAGCTACACCCAAAGAAAAACACTGGGAAATGAATGTAAACTGTTTGCATTTTTTGTTTTTCTTCCAGGTTATTTCTACCTTCTGAATCCAATTCTCCCTGTGCAACAAGAAACTGTTTGGATCTGCACACATACATTGTATCTAGGACATGCTAGGACATATTCAACATATATAGGACTGCTTGCCATCTAGGGGAGGGGGTGAAGGGTGGGAGGGAAAAATCGGAACAGAAGTAAGTGCAAGAGATAATGTTGTAAAAAAAATTACCCTGGCATGGATTCTGTCAATAAAAAGTTACTATAATAATAAAAAAAAGCATGTTATTTTCACCTTTTGTTGTTGTTCCTCTCCTGTTTTTTTTTCTTTTCTTGTTTTTTTTTTTCAATTTGATCTTTTTTTTTTTGTACAGCATGATGAATATGTAAATATGTTTAGAAAAATTGCACATGTTTTGCCTATATTGGATTGCTTCTTGTCTTGGCAGGGAGAGGAGAGACAGAAAAATTTGGAATATAAGATTTTGCAAAGGTGAATGTTAAAAACTTAACTTTGAAAGTATTAAAAAAATAAAATAGTATTAAAATAAAAATAAAAAGCATAATTAAAAAAGAAAATGGCAATTTCTTCATGTGAGAAAGGTAAAAGAGGAGATAGTGGGGAGAAGACAACCGAGTTATGTGACATCTTAGCACTCTTAGAAATAGAAAAAAAAAATATATATTAATTTAATAGACTTTTATTTACAGGTTATATGCATGTGTAACTTTCCAGCATTGACAATTGCCAAACCTCTTGTTTCAATCTTTCCCCTCCTACCCCCAACCCCTCCCCCAGATGGCAGGATGACCAGTAGATGTTAAATATATTAAAATACAAATTAGATACACAATAAGTATACATGACCAAACTGTTATTTTGCTGTATAAAAAGAATCAAACTCTGAAATACTGTACAATTAGCCTGCGAAGGAAATAAAAAATGCAGGTGGGCAAAAATATAGGGATTGGGAATTCAATGTAATGGTTTTTAGTCATCTTCCAGAGTTTTTTTGCTGGGCGCAGCTGGTTCAGTTCATCACTGCTCCATTGGAAATGATTTGGTTGATCTCATTGCTGAGGATGGCCAGGTCTATCAGAACTGGTCATCATATAGTATTGTTGTTGAAGTATATAATGATCTCTTGGCCCTGCTTGTTTCACTCAGCATCAATTCGTGTAAGTCTCTCCAGGCCTTTCTGAAATCATCCTTTTGGTCATTTCTTAGAACAATAATATTCCATAATATTCATATACCACAATTTATTCAGCCATTCCTCCAACTGATGGGCATCCACTCAGTTTCAGTTTTAGCCACTACAAGAGGGCTGCCACAAACATTCATGCACATACAGGTCCCTTTCCCTTCTTTATGATCTCTTTGGGATATAAGCCCACTAGTAACACTGCTGGATCAAAGGGTATGCACAGTTTGATAACTTTTTGAGCATAGTTCCAAATTGCTCTCCAGAATGGTTGGATGTATTCACAGTTCCACCAACAATGTATTAGTGTCCCTGTTTTCCCACATCCCTTCCAACATTTTGCATTATTTCTATCATTCTAGCCAATCTGACAGGTGTGTAGTGGTATCTCAGAGTTGTCTTAATTTGCATTTCTCTGATTAATAATGACTTGGAGCATCTTTTCATATGGTTAGAAATAGTTTCAATTTCTTCATCTGAGAATTGTTTGTTCATATCCTTTGACCATTTATCAATTGGAGAATGGCTTGATTTTTTATAAATTAGAGTTAATTCTCTATATATTTTGGAAATGAGGCCTTTATCAGAACCTTTGACTGTAAAAATATTTTCCCAGTTTATTGCTTCCCTTCTAATCTTGTCTGCATTAGTTTTGTTTGTACAAAAACTTTTCAGTTTGATAGAGTCAAAATTTTCTATTTTGTGATCAGTAATGATCTCTAGTTCTTCTTTGGTCATAAATTCCTTCCTCTTCCACAGGTCTGAGAGGTAAACTATCCTGTGTTCCTCTAATTTATTTATAATCTCATTCTTTATGCCTAGGTCATGAACCCATTTTGACCTTATCTTGGTGCATGATGTTAAGTGTGGATCAATGCCTAGTTTCTGCCATATTAGTTTCCAATTTTCCCAGCAATTTTTGTCAAACAGTAAGTTCTTATCCCAAAAGCTGGGGTCTTTGGGTTTGTCAAACACTAGGTTGCTATAGTTGTTGACTGTTTTGTCCCTTGAACCTAACCTATTCCACTGATCAACTAATCTATTCCTTAGCCAATACCAAATGGTTTTGGTAACTGCTGCTCTATAATATAATTTTTAGATCTGGTACAGCTAAGCCACCTTCATTTGATTTTTTTTTCATTAATTCCCTTGAAATTCTTGATCTTTTGTTTTTCCATATGAATTTTGTTGTTATTTTTCCTAGGTCATTAAAATAGTTTTTTGGGAGTCTGGTATAGCGCTAAACAAATAGATGAGTTTAGGTAGTATTGTCATCTTTATTATATTTGCTCGCCCTATCCAAGAGCATTTAATATTTTTCCAGTTGGTTAGATCAGACTTAATTTGTGTGAAAAGTGGTTTGTAATTTTGCTCATAAAGTTTCTGATTTTCCCTTGGCAGATAGATTCCTAAATATTTTATGCTATCAGTAGTTACTTTAAATGGAATTTCTCTTTGTAACTCTGACTGTTGGATTTTGTTAGTGATATATAAGAATGCTGATGACTTATGTGGATTTATTTTATAACCAGCAACTTTGCTAAAGTTGTGGATTAAGAAATAGAAAATGTTAAAGTCACACATATACTTATACTTTAAAAATAACATTTTAAAATGTTCTATGATTGTGCTTTTTAAGGATTTTTAGCATAAACAAATGTTCTTTGGTAAAAGCCTTTAATCCCCTCTGCTTCTATTGAAATAATTATGGGATTTGGGGGTATTTTTTGCTTTTAATATAATTAATCATTTGTCTAGTGTTGGGGTTATTTATAATTTCTCTGGATCCTAGTATAAAGTCTTTTAAAATATATTGGAGCTATATAGCACTAAGGTATTAAATATAGTTTTTATGCTCCCATTCAGAAGATACTATAGTTCTTTTGGATATGGTTTTTTTAATAGTTGGTTCAATTTTATATTTTCCTTTTTCTTCATTTTTCTGTTAATTTGTTCAGCACTGAAATTAACATTTATTTTATTTTATTATTATTTCATTCTTTTTTAAAAAATCATTAATATATCATTTTGATTGGTGTGCTTCTACTACTTAGTTGCTACGCTATTTCTCTAGGCAAGCTTATATTCCTATTTAACTGCCTTAAGTTACTTGAATTTTAATTTTTCTTTCCTTTTATTAGTCAAGTTCTCCTTCCCTTTGGACCTTTCTCTTTCTTCACTTAATTATCCATGTGGTTCTAAATCTTTTTCACTCCTCTTGAAATAATTGTTGTTGTTGTTTGTTCTTCCTTTCTGAAGAGAACTATGATATCAGGTAGGTGATTCCATGCAAATAATTTGGATTTAAGTGAGAGAGTGTTATGCAAAGTCATCAAGCTTGCTTTCTTCATCAGAGTCATCTGGTTCCAGTGGCAAGATATAGATCAGGATGACTGGAAGTTGCCCTGGATGTAGTGAGAAATGTTGACCTTTTTTTTTTTTTTTTTTTTTTTTTTTTTTTTAAACAGGTCTCAGTTTGATTGAGGAAAAGTCCAATTGGTGATTAAGGTTAGATTAGAAATGAGGCAGAAATTTTCCAATTCATAAATGATCGAAGCACATGAACAGACAAAGAAATTAGAACCATTTATAGTCATATAAAAAATACTATAAATCACTATTTATCAGTGAAATGCAAGTTAAGACAACTTTGAGACACTATTACACACTTCTCAGTTTGGTTAAAATGACAGGAAAAGACAAGAATACGTGTTGAAGGAGATGTGGGAAAACTGGGAAACTAATATATTGTTGGTGGAGTTGTAAAATGATCCAACCATTCTGGAGAACAATTTGGAACTATGCCCAAAGGGCTATCAAACTATTCCTTTGATCCAGCAGTGTCTCTATTGGGTTTGTATCCCAAAAAGATTATAAAAAAGGGAAAAGGACCCATATGTGCAAAAATGTTTGTGGCAGCCCGTTTTGTATTGGTAAGAAACTGGAAACTGAGTGGATGCCCATCAGTTGGTGAATGGCTATATAAATTATGATATATGAATATTATAGAATATTATGTTCTGTAAGAAACCATCAGCAGGATGATGTTAGAAAGGCCTGGAAACACTTACATGAACTGATGCCAAGTGAAGTGAGCAGAACCAGGAGATCATTGTACATGGCAACAAGAAGATTATATGATGATCTATTCTAATGGACTTGGCTCTTTTAAACTGTGAGGTGATTTAGGCCAATTCCAATGGTCTTGTGATGGAAAGAGCCATTTGCACCTAGAGAGAGGATTGTGGGGACAGTATGGATCACAATATACCATTTTCACTCTCTTTGTTTTTGTTTGCTTGTATTTTTCTTTCTCATTTTTTTTTCCTTTTTGATCTAATTTTTCTTGTGCAGCATGATGAATGTGAAAATATGTATTGAAGAATTGCACATGTTTAACATATATAGGAGAGAGGGTGGGGGGAAGGAAGGAAAAAAATTTGGAATACAAAGTTTTGCAAGGCTTGAAATTATCTTTGCATAAGTTTTGAAAAGAAAAAGCTTTAATAAGAATAAAGAACTAAAAAAAATAAAAGTTTGCACAAAAAAATGAGACAGATTTCTTTTACCTAATGAAAACCAAAACTAAAACCAAAACTATCTGGGAGGGAAAATTCTCAGGGTTTCTGGCCAAAACAGAAGCTATTTACATCTACTCTGAGCCTATGGTCCCTAAACAGTGATGGAGTGGGGACTGGCGTGGGACTTAGTTTTGGGCAATCAATGAGACCCAGAGTGATTTGGGCTTAGATGTGCTCCTAGACATAAATCCGAAGATATCTTGTTAGCTTTTAGTGGTCAGAATTTACACTCCTTTGGGCAGAGCAGGTAAGAATATGATGCTCTAGTGGATAGAGGGAAGGGAATGAAAAGAAGAAAAGAAAGGAAAGGAAAAAAAGAAAGGAAAAGAATTTTCCCAACTGGCCCAGTGTTGTCTAACTGGCCAGTTCCTATTGGGTCCCCAGTAAGGAAGCTCCTCCTCCTGTTCTCAGAGGTTGTGGTTTGTCCTTCATTCTAAAAAGGACCTTGACATCAGAGAGATGTAATGACATGCCCTTTGGGCTATGACCATGAAATAATTGAAATCAATCAGGTAACAAGAATTTGTTGAATACCTACTAGATGCCCTGGGGTGGTTAGATGGCTCAATGAATAGAGCACTGAGCCTGAGTCGAGAACACTTGAGTTCAAGTTACTCAGGTACTTATTAGCTTGTGACCTTGAGCAAGTAGTGACTGACCACTTGCCTTAATCCAATGGAGAAGGAAATGGCAAACCACTCCAGTATTGTTGCCAGGAAAATTCCATGGACAATATTGGCCCATAGGGTCACCAACAACCATATGTCAGATGTTGTATTAAGTAATGGGAACATGAAGACAGCAACAAAGTCAGAATCCAGACTTCTGGGCAAACTCAAATAGGGCCCAAAGGTGTTATACCTTAAGCGTGACAGATGAGTGTGTGCAAGCATCAGGATGGCATTGTGCCTCAGGAATATTTGGGAACTCATGGCAAGTACAAACCTGACCTAGTAATATTATGTCTAAGGAATTATAGTGCCCAAAAGACTGTCATCAGAGGAACTCAAGTTGAAATTTGATGGCATTAGTTTTTTTTTTTTTTTTTAATGATTCTAAGTTAATCTTCACTATAAAACACAATTTTAATTTAATGTACTTTTGGGCATCTAGATGATGCTTTAATGTTTGAAGAGTCCTTTATACATGTTATCTCATTCATTCATTGCAACACTGTAAAATAATTAGCTACAAATATCTAACCTTATTTTATGGATTAGAAAATTGAAACATTGAATTTAAGGGACTTTCTCAAGATTATACAAATAGTAATTATCAGAAGTGGGATGCAAATCCAGTTTGTTTCTGACTGCTAATCCATCACCTCAGTGCTGAGGTACATGGTACATCATGATCTCAGATCAATACAAAATTCAGGCAAACCAAAGGCTGGCAAAGTTTTAAAAACTCTATAGTGAATACAAGCAAGCGAATGCACATTACCAATGACATCTTGCACAAGTGAGGTATTATTTTTAGCATCATCAAACACACATATTATATATATATATATATATATATATATATATATATATATATATATGATGGAAAGTACTAAGATCAAAGGATATTTGAGAACTGTGACATATTAAACATATTACAAAGGAAGGTCCTCAATGTGCTGACAATAGAACTTCTAGGACATTCATGTACAAAAATTTCAAAGACTAAGAAAACAAGGATCAATTATAATATTGACTAGTAGAAGGATAACTCCTATTGATGAAACCATATATATCTATCAAAGGACTGAAATAGAAGGACTTAAAAGGTCAATATGAATATTTATATATAAGACCATTTAATAATTCACATCTGTGTTTACTTTTTTAGTTGGAATAAAAATGTGAGTTTCTAAATTTGTGACCATAACCTCTGGAATCTTAAAATATCATGTAGATGTGCTTCAATTTATATAATTGTTATGTTCATGAAATTTTATTTGCAATTCTAATTATTGCAGGTTGAATAATATTTTCTCATTGACTTAAGGGCATATTAGAAACATTTTATTTTCATTTATGATTTATATTCAATTATTAATTGCTCTTACTTTGTTTTCTTATTTCCTGGCCTCTCTAGGCTGTTTGTCAAGTAATGTTCCATAAAGCAACACTTAGAAGAACTACAGAATTTTTTACTTAGGAAAGTACTTTGGAAACTTGAAGAATCTTTTTTTTGGTAACATAATAATTTATCCCACACTTTATTCCATAAGTATGGGTTTCCCACTTTCAATAAACTGAATTCCAAATAACATTTTAAAATGGTTACTCATCTGATTTTAAAAACCTATGTTTTCAGAGACTATTTGTTTGTTAAGAGCTTATATTTTTTAAGAGTTCATAATTTGCATGTAAACTGCAAACAATTACTGACCATAGTATATTTTAGAATCTAATTTCAAAAGTGTAATTAAATAAGGTTAATATGATGTTCATAACATACTGTTGTGAATTCCATTCAAATGCAAAAGATACTCTAGTTCTAATAGATTGTACCATTGCTACAAATGTTTCTATGGCAACTGTTCTCTTTTTATCACTCTAGCAGCAGGTTATAGATCCAGAGGCCACTAGGAAACAAATGAAATATTCATGGATTTCTTACTTAACAGTATCTCCAACTACTTTATTCATTTAAGCTCACATTCTTTTATAAAATATATGAAAGAAATATTTCTTTCTGATTAATCCACATTCTGAGTGTAGTTTGATGATTATATAGACACTGGGAAGAGACTGTCTTTTCTGTTGTTTGTAAAGCATCCTGTGAATTATCAACATATTATAAATAGCAAAGAAAGTTTAATGAAATCTTGGTGTTTTATAGGGCATTTGTATTTGTTTTTTTTTAATTAAAGCTTTTTATTTTTCAATACATATGCATGGATAATTCTTCCACATTAAACCTTATAAAACCTTTTGTTCCAATTTCCCCCCTTCCCCTACCTCTTCCCCTAGATGGCAAGTAGTTCAATATATATTAAACATGATAGAAACATGTTAAATCCAATATATGCATACATATTTATACAATTATTCTGCACAAGGAAAATAAAATCAAACCAGAAAAAAATGAGAAAGAAAATATAATTCATTCAAACAACAACAAAAAGAGTGAAAACTCTATGTTGTGAACCACACTCAGTTCCCACAGTCCTCTCTCTGGGTGAGGATGGCTCTCTTCATCACAAGATCATTGGAACTAGTCTGAATCATCTCATTGTTGAAGAGAGCCATGTCCATAAGAATTGATCATCATATAGTCTTGTTATTGCCGTGTATAATGATTTCCTGGTTCTGCTCATTTCACTCAAGCATCAGTTCATGTAAGTGTCTCCAGGCGTTTCTGAAATCATCCTGCTGATATTTTCTTATAGAACAATAATATTCCATAACATTCATATACCCTAATTTATTCAGCCATTCTCCAACTGTTGGGCATCCACTCAGTTTCCAGTTTCTAGCCACTACAAAGAGGGCTGCCACAAACATTTTGGCACATGTAGGTGCCTTTCCCTCCTTTATGATCTCTTTGGGATGTAAGCCCATTAGAAACACTGCTGAATCAGAGAGTGGCATATGTTTTTGTGAAATAAATAAGGGCTACTAAGATAGGAAGATGATCAGTCAATGGATAAACTCAAGTTGAAGGATAGAAAATAAAAGAAAGGGTTGGTTAGGCATTCTCAGCAGTTATTTGGCATAAGAAATTCTACCACTTAGGAACAAAGAGGAGAGCTAGAAAGTAGAGGAGAAATGGGAAAACTATATGCTCCTAAGAAGGAATCAGTGAGAGAATGGGAAAGAATTCATCTAGATTTTCCCCTACTTCATCTCCCCCAATGCACACTGCAACCTGTGGGTAGAGGAAACCTTTGTGATCTTCAGAAGATCAGGAGCACTTTTATTATTTTCCCATTGAAATCTCAGCATCATTCCTGGGACAACAGTAGCTGGTGATCATACCTATATCATAAGATAAGTAGAATTTATGAAAAAAGGTGGATTCAAGCCTGCAAAGAATCCATCAAAAATATTGCACCATAGCTAAAGGGTATAACTTGAAGACTTTAACAAAAGTACTAGGAACTTAATTCTTCGTCACATAATAGTTTCTAAGCTTGGAATACTTCCCCCATCTCTTTCTATGCTGATGGGAGAGTATCACAGAATTTTAGGGGGCTGTTTAGTACCACCTGTTCTTTTAACATCACCTTATCTAATATACCTTTCCAAAAGTAAATTAAGTTGGGCTGACTAATTGATATCACTGATAATCAATGGAGAGAAAAGCATACCAGTGATAGTTTATGAGCTAATATATTAGAAAAACTATTTTCAATTACTCAAGATTACAGAGAGCCTTTCAGATGTAGTGCTCATGCACTAGGGATCCAACAGTGCAAATGAGAGTTAAGAGTACTCCGCATGTGCTATTTAACTATGAAGGCTGCATTTGAAAGATCTAAAATCATAAATATAGAAATGGAAGAAACATCAGAAATTATCTAATTTCCTTTTTGATAAACTAGGAAGTTGAACTTCAAGGGATTTAAATGAGTTGCCCAAGTTGGTGTTCTTTGTGAAGGTCAGGGATGGGATTTTAAATACACATTCTCTAATTCCAAATGCACCACTCTTCTGTGCTTGCATTAACTGGGTTTTGTGCAGTACTCTGCATATAGGTGCGATTTTATCCCAGATATGTCTTTTAGATTCTTGACATAATAGGAGGAGTTAAGTAAAAGGAAGGACACATAAAAAATTCTTAGCTCACCAAGATTGATTAAAAACTTATTATTCTGGGAGACATAAACTATTTAATTTATAGATGATTGATCTTTTAAGTGTGGTCTTTCCTTTTTGTCATGAATCATCTGAAACTTGCAAAGCAATTAGTCATAGATGATCAAGGAGTTGTGACACAATTATAGTTAAGCTGAGACCCCGTTTTTATGACATCTATATTTCTACTTTCACCAAAGGATTTTGCAGTGACTATATATCTTGAATTTTTAATTGAGGCATTCACTATTCCAGTTGCTGTCTCTTCATAGCTAATTCTCAGTCCAGGGAGCAGCCATAAGGTATCTTCAGGTCAAATTTGAAAGTCAAAATTTGTTTTAAAAGAGTTTGTGGAAGGGCAATAAAGACATATTTCTGATTCTTATTTATTTCTAAATTATAATATTGGAAGAATAGAGGAAGATGAGGAAAACATGACTACATTGGTTGTATACTGTTTCTGTACAAAATATCTTACTTGGTATGTACACAAGCCTGCTCATACAATCATTAGTTTTTATTCTCAAGCTGAAGGCATGAATTGGTTAAATAGAACACTATCACCTTGACTTTATTATTTCCCTGGTACATATGTACCAGTAGGCAGATTGCTTCTGGAATATTATATTTCCTTTCAAAACTAAACATGATCTCTTATGTATGCTTGAAAATGAATTGGATCTTTTCATTATCCAATATTTATGGTATTGGATGGTAGTAGTAGATGAGTAGATTTCTCATTCCTCTTGAAATCGTTTTCCTATGAGCATCAAGAGATTACTATAATAATCAACAAATAACTAGATGCTGAAGAATTGTGAAGATAAACAGCTACAGTACCAACATAAACATGTACACTTTGTTTATATTTTATGTGATAAAAGTCAGATATTTTTGTTAAAATAAAAAAGTTGTGTAATAAATACAAGAATATAAACATATATTTATACATAAAATATATATATAAATATATAAATATATAATAAATAATATAAAAATAAAAAAAAAGTATGTAGTATTCCAGTATCCCTGGAATTTGTAGAAAACAACATGTATATATATATATATATATATATATATTTTTTAAAGTATTTTGGTTTAGGATGCAAGGCCAATTTCTGTGATGTAAGGAGTAGTTGTACAGTTTGATGAGAGAAATTGGAGCTTTATGGGGAATATGAAGAAGAAATTTTCAGTTAGAAGATAAGCAAAAATTTATCAGTGCAAAATAAATCAACATATCACAACTAGAGTGTCTGAAGAAATTGAGACAATATAGTCCCAATTTTCACTCATTCACTAGTTGTTTTATTAAAAAGTATGACAATGATACTTCAAGGTTTCTAGGGCTAATCCTGTAGATTATTTTCTTAATATTATAGTAGTACATAATCCCTCCCCCTTCCAAAGCATGCCTCCCATTAACAATCAGCTAGATTAATTAACTTTTAGCAAAGGCATTTAATATGATAATATAATCAGAACAGTTGATGTGAAACATCCCTCTTACCCACATAAAAAGTTTGGGAACACATTCTCTTACAAATGTATGCAGGTTCATAGAGAGAATGGAGTACAAATATACTGAGCTCCTTCAAAGGGCAAATTACAGCTCCTTGTATTGCAGACTGTTGAGTTTGTGGCTGGCACTTCTCCCTTTCTTGAAAAATCACACTTTCTTAAATTGTCTTCTCTTTCAAGTGATTATCTTCGTCTCAGATGAAGACTTTCTCAGATATATTTCACTGATCCCCCAATTTCAATGCTTTTTGGTATAATTATAAGAGTTTGTCTTTTCTGCTTCTGAACTTGAAAACTCCTAAGCTTGGAGATTTTTAGCCTGGAGAATGCCTGAAATGACTTATTTTTTTTAATGGGCCAAAAAGGTATGACTGATTCCTTCAATTAATCATATTATGCCTTTCTCTACTGAATTAAAGAGTAGACACTATATAGAACAATTTCTTGACCCATTACAAATTAATCATGTGTGATTATATTGTGAGATTTTAAGAAAAATATTTAACATTT